>NC_066854.1:7070422-7402297 GCF_001640805.2 Lates calcarifer
GATTATACTGTATTAGGAGGCTGTGTGTGCGTGTGTATATCTCAAACAGGAGGCTCACTTGCCCCCCAGTGTACACTAAACACTCCCACACCTGGACCCTGCTCACTCTGAGCTCGTTAGCAGCAGATGGTACACACACACACACACACACACCCACACACATGGAGACCAAAGGTTACACACACTCAGACTGGAATGTAGTCTATTTTGGTAATAGGCCAATCTGCTGGTAATTGTCTTCATTGTTAGTGTTTGTTTAGGTCTCAACTCTTGACCTTAGAGGAGCTTCTTTTTTTTCTACATTTACATACAGTTGCATACAGACTTGGACTGGGATGTGTGTGTGTGCAGTTTAATCTTCCCTTATGAGGGTGTAACAGGTAGTGTGACGAGAATGTTTAGCTCATTAGCTGAGAAGACTCACAATGACATTACTGATTTCTGTCACTTCCTGCGGCTGCACGCAGACCTCTTTATCTGTCCGAGTATAAATTTGCTCTGGATTAAACTTTCAAACTGTTTATATGAAGTCTAAATAAATTGAATGTGTTTACAGGTATTGGAGCAAGCGTGCAAGCAAGAAGCATGTTTTTACACTCTCTGGGAAATGTACTGATGTCATGGGCTCCAAGTTGACAAACACACAGAGAAAAATATGTTTGCAGCCCAAGAGAGTATTTGATTTAGTGAAAGTGGCTATTAGCCACAAACATTTTGGAACTAGATGGTTTATATCACTCCTCAGAGTGATATATCACATTGAATGGGCTCCTCTTTTCCTCTTCGGGTGGTTACATAAAGCATGTGTGTTCTTATTAGGTCATTCTGATTGTTAATAGTATATTAGGCTTGATGTTAATCAAACTTCTGATTAAGGGTCAGACTAAATTAGTGGCTTTTAAATCTTCTAGAAAATTGCCTTTGACCTGCACATGTGTGTATTTTGTTACCACATCAATCTGTAATCAACTTGCATCCTAAACCTGTTCCACGTGTGTCTGTGTGTGTGTATGTGTGTGGCCATGGCAGTGGCCATGGGGTGTTGTTTATTTACTGAGGCTGTGTCCCTGTTCCTCTTTCCCTCTGTGGGTTTGTTTGCCTCCCCACTGTTCACTGAAATAACATCCAAATACCCCTGTGAGTGTGTGTGTGTGTGTGTGTGTGTGTGTGTGTGTGTGTGTTCTTCCCTCTCCAAGTCATGATGCCCTGAAAGGTATGTCATAGGGTGTGTGAGTAAGAGAGAGTTGTGTTCAGCTTTTTTCTTTTTTTCTTTTTTTAACGAAGCTGTGATACAGTCATACTGTGTGTGTGTGTGTGTGTGTGTGTGAGCATGAGCCTGAACACAGCCTTGATGTTTGAGCTGGGGTCTTCCACACACACAGTACATGCTGCAAAAACGTCATCACACCCTCCAACAGCTACCCCTTCCAGCTCTTTCAAGTCATGTGTCTGCGATGGCTCCATCTCCACAGCGCAGGTTAAACAGTGTTCTGTTGTCCCCTCCTTCTATTCACAGATTTGTGGATGTGGGGGTTGACACCACCACGTGACGGAGGCTTTGATGACTGAATCCAGCTCCTCATGCCCTCCAACGGCCTGCTGCAAATGTTGTGAGGTTGATCTGTTTGACCTTCAGATGCTTTGATGTAACTCATGCCAACTGCAGAACCTCAGAGTGAGCTGAGGTGGATTTAAAGGGTCAGTTTGAGGAAATATCCAGGTTTGTCTCACACAGGGTTTCCCTCTCTGGATGATGAAGTGGCCTGTTTAGAGTCCATTTAGCCTCCAAGTCTAATGGCTAATGAGATTCCATTGTCTTCAAGTCCTCCACCTGCTGTAGTAACTCGATTTAGCTTCTGTTGCTTTTCCTTCTCATGGTGAAGATATTGTACCATTTTTTTATAGTGAGTCACTATAGCGTCCAGCCTTCTCTGTGTCCAAAATGAGACAATGAAGAAGTAGCGCTGCCCAGAGCATTCAAACCTCTTGTCTCGTCAACACAACAATGGCTGAAGCTCTTGGTAAGTAAACAGCTGTTAATGCTAATGTTGGTTATGTAGCAAATGCAAAAACTTACATACATTTTTGGTAAGACCTCAGCAGGGAGAGACACATGCACGTGTATACTACCCTACCGAACCCTCCCTTCTTCAATCCAAACACAGATGACGTGCTTTGAAGTGTGAGCGGGTGCGAGTGAGGAGGAGAATGGGAGATTTCTATCAACTTGCAGACAGATCACACTCTGCTGTTTGCCCGTAGGCCAGAGACAAGCTGTGGGGATAAAGACAGACACCAAATAAGTCCCTGTAGGCCTTGGCCGGCCCAGATGGGGAGGAGGGAGAAGAGTTAGGGGGAAAAAAAAAAAAAGAAAAATCTCACCCGGTTGCTGTGCAGCATTGGAATGAAGTGACTTAAAACAAAAGAGAGGGGAGAGGGAGAGGAGTGTGTTGAGCCTCAGGGATGAGCCAGAGAGACAAGGACAGAGAGGAGGAGTCCGTGGCTGGAATCGCTCATTGTGACTTTGCAAAGAGAAAAGAGGGAGAAAGGTGCTATACATGTGTGTGAAAACTCTTGATAGCAGTGGGTAGAAACATGATGCTGGAATGAGATGTTCACTCTTGTCTTTGTCTCCCAAGAGTGCGAGCAAGAGTTCAGTCTGTGTCTGAGCCTGTGTTTTAGAGACAGTGAAGGAACTGCTCAATAAAACAATGAGATGAAAGCCAATGGCCAGGAGCAGATGCTGTATAACAACATAGGTGGTCAAAAATTGAACTTATGCAAGAATTTGTGTTCTCTTTGTATCCACACTCTTTAGCAGTGTGTAGAAATATTTCCATAAAATTATGTGACTACACTACGATGCTACGTTCTTACGTGTCAAAGACGCACAATGGAAAATCAGCACTGTTTCCACTTCTGAATGACAGGGCATGATTCTGTAAGGGGGACTGGAAGCTGACTGACAACCAGTGGTTGAAACTGAGACAAGACCAGGACAAAACACTTTACAAACTAACAAGTCTAAGATTGGAGAAACAGCTAAGGGCCAAACGCAAGGCAGACTCAGCAACCTGCAGCCTTATCCTAACCTTTTTGATGACTGTGGTGGTCCCTGAACCTTGACCAAATATTCACCATAATCTACTCTTTGGTCCATCCATGTGCTGAGTATGTTCCTACTACTGAACACCAAAACACGGCTAAATACTCAACTTCAGCATGATATCAGCCTTCCTGAAGAGCCAAAGTGCTGGTGGATGTATTGCTTGTTAACAAAATGATGACTGTTTCTATGGATGTTTTGATGCACTGAAATTGAGTCATGATTGGATTCCATTGACTGATTTCAAACTAACACCCCTAACTCTATATAAGCACCCATTGTCCACACTGCTGTGCTTATGGGCCGATGTATGCAATTGTTTTGGAATTATTTCCAACACATACTGGGTGGTAATACATGTTTTTGATCAGCAAACAATAATAACAGTTTGTGGTAATTTCACCTGTTTCAAAAGCAAATCAATTTGTTTTCAGAATATTCATGAAGCATCAGTTCCTGATAATGCAGTATTCTGGAACATTGAAAGGTATTAGCACAAAATTCAATTAAATTTGCATTGCAAAACATGGAATTATCTCACCTCACTGGCAAATACTGTAACCTGAAATGAGCTTGCAAGGCTGAATTCTAAACTGAATGGCTTGTAAGAAAGAACAATCTTTGCAGCATGAGTTTCATTTTATAATTATCGCCCTAACCCCGACATTAACATAGAACGGTCCTCTGTAAGCTCTACCTCCTGCCTTATTCCTCCTCTGTCATTTTCCTCCTCTGCAGCCTGTTTTTCAGTAGCTGGTCACAGTAGCTTGTTCAGGATTATTCTGGGGTGTATGATCCGAACACTAACTTGTGGTGGGGCCTGTGCAATTAGATGGGCCAGAATAGCGCTCAGCCCGGTCCGGATAGTCAGGGACCTTTAATCAGCACGGGCCTCGACTGCTGCACGAGGTTTGGTGGGTAAGGGAGTGTGTGTGTGTGACAGAAAGTCTAGGATGTGTGTTTTGCATCTGAGTGCTGAGCGAGGGTGATCTCAGAGGGGGTCAGGAGGAAACCAGGATCAGGAGACTGCTTTTCTTGTAATTACTGAATTATGGGATTTTCCTCAAAAAAGTTTTTTACGTGTGAGTGTGTGTGTGTGTGTGTGTGTGTGTGTGTGTGTGTGTGTGCTGCCAGCATGGATTGGGCTGAAGCCTCCTGCAGAGAAATGAACTCTGAAAACAGCTTCAGTTTGGCCAAAGCTGAGGTTTACAGCGCTTTGATGGTGACTGACTGTGTGTGTGTGCATGTGTGTATATGTTGCCTTTCCATGCTTGATTGTGGATTGTGTGTTTTTATGTGTTTGTGGTATGTTACCTCTTAAAAGTCTGTTATAAAGTGTGTGTGTGCGGGTGTTCACACACATGAGCATGTTGGTTTGTGCGTAGTTTGTGTGTGTGTGTATTAAGTCAGTGCAGACTACATTTTACTTCTATTTTCGAGCATGTTTGTGAAAAAATAGAAAGCAGGGCTTAATCCAACTTGCTTGGTGATCCAAGTACTTCAAATGCGGCTTTTCCCATGGGGATTGTGTGTGTGTGTGTGTGCATTTGTGCAAGTGTGTAAGAGAGGAATAAAGTCAGGGAGACAGAGAGAGAGCGATGTTGAGTGATGGTGAGCGCTAGCCAGTTATCCTTCTCTCGTTGCTCATTAAAATGGTGCAGGTGCATCAGTAAAACCTCATATCTACACACACACGCATACACACACAGGGCATATGCTAACCTGATTAACACTAACATTAGACTAACATTAGTGCAGCCTCCTTCAGAGAAACACCCCCGGACCAGCTGCTCCCTCTCTCTCACCTTCCTCCATATGCACAGACTAGCATCTCGGCCTCCAATGCTCACTCTCTCCAAGTCATTTCCTTTACAAATCTACATTTTTAGCAGTTTATTTGAATAAAGTTTCTAATTAACTAGACAGCACAGAGTGGAAGGACAAAGAGAGAAAGGACACACAGGATGCAAACAAAGAAACAAAGCTTGATGAAGGAAATGAAACTTCCAGTATTAAACTGTCCCTAATCCCTAATGAGAAATTTCCCTCTCTTTGCCCCCTTAGGTAGAGATTTAATGTCATGCTCAAGGACACTCCAGCAGGATGGATGCTTGCTTCAGTCTGAGACCACCTGAGTTACATTTTACCACCACTTCTTTCTCTTCCTCCCCCGCTCCATTCCTTCAGTCGTTTATGTCAATGCCTCCATGTGTCTGTCAGTTCCTCCATCCCATCTGTCTCCTCCTCGTGCCAATCCAGCTCCCCCTGTTAAATGTGCTATTTCTCATCCTTCCCATCTTCCCCCTAAGGCGCCTCTTTAAGTCTTATTTGCTTCGACTCTGCTCTGTTGCTTTGTCATGTTTCTCTCTCTTTTGTCCTCTCTATGTTCCCTCTCCCCCCATTCTCACTTTCTGTTCTCCTCACTGGCTGCCTCGCTGCCACTCCCCTTCCCTGCTTCCTATTCCCCTCGTATTCTCTCCCTCGTTTACTTGCTCCCTCATTCCTCTCTTCCTTTCTTCTCCCTCGGGTCCCCCCCTCTTGTCTTTGAAAGCAGCTTTCTGCTGGGCTACACTACTTTTGTGGCAGCTTCCCCAACAGTAGGCACACAGCGGGACTAGTCTGCCAGCGCATCCATTACACCTGTGCTCTGTGTGAGTGTGTGTCTTCGGTGAACGAGTTTGAATTGTGCACAGTAGATGGTGTGTGGTAAGAGGAGGCACTTGTCAGGTAAAAGCAGTGATGGCCAGTCACTGGGGCATAGTGGGCGCCACCGAATCTCACCAGTAAACAAAACTAAATATCACTATCTAACCACAGAGGGCCTGCAGACACATTTTTAAGTGTGTTACCACCACATTTGGAAATGTGCTGCTGATAATAACTTTAAATTTATTTCTAACACTGAGGTGTTTTTCCAACTGCAAGTTCACAGATGAATACGTGCACATTCATTAGGACTGTGGGCGCAAAAAAACCATCGGGGCTTTTGCCTGTGGGCATAAAGCACCCCGCACAGACCACCACCGCCTGAGTGTGTGTGTGTGTGTGCGCACGTCTGTGAGTGTGTGTAGGGCCATCTATCACCGTGACAGGCTGGTGCGTGTTTACTTAATGATGTGGGGGTTTATTTATGAAGTGATGGCCGACGTGTGGGAGGGAGAGGAAAAGTGAGAGAGGGGGAGAGATTGAGACAGCCCGAGGATGTGACATTAAAATATCATCAAGGTGATGGATGTCCGCACGCACAACATTAGAGAGAAGTACAAAAAAACAGCTGCGCAACGGATGACAAGTCGTATCTGGACTTGTGAGTGTCTCTCCGTGTGTGTTTTATAATGACTCTGAGTGTGTAGTCGAGTGTGTGTGTGGTTTTCTGTGACTTCTGTGTTCATTAAGGTGTCACATGTGCTGCCAGTGTTGTTTATGATTCACAGGGTAATGAGTTGAAGATAAGATGCATGAGTTCATGTGTGTGTTAATCCTATACTGTGTGCCTGTGTGTCTTTGTTACACTGGGTAAGCAAGACTCTGGTTCACTGTGACATCGCCCATTTCAGTTGACCATGTTATGCATGGTCAGCTGTGATGCACGCACACTGGACTTACATTATAATAAACATGTCACAACACGCAATCAGGACTAGAGGAAACAAAGACACAGAGTGTGTTTGATGTGAAGCTTCCTGGATGTCCAGCTGTGCCACAGAGCAGTCAGTCAGTGGTCAGTGCATCAGCTGCACACAGTGGGATGTCCAATAACAACCACTAGGGGGCAAATAGGCCAACAGTGAATGAATGAAATCATGAAATCATGAATGTTTGAGAGGGAATAGTAGAAAAAAGTAAAATGACTAAAGCACAATTGCACCAATCATGTAACTATTCGTCTGAAAAGATAATTAACATCTTTCTACTCAGCAGATAGTGTAAACATTTTAAACTGGAAATAATTTCAAAGGGGAACTCCATCAATTTCACACAGGAAGATCAGCCATGAGGAGTAGCACTCAGCCTGTGAAATCAGTAGGATAATGTCCTCAGTCAAGTCTGGGGGGAAAACCCTGATGTAGACCCTGATGTTTTGCACTTGAGAGACCCATGGAAAATCAAAGTGCATAGACTCATTTTCTAAAAGACAGCCCCAATCTTAAAGGGACCAGACCCAGTCCAAATACATGTGCCTGGTAGGGAGGATAGATACCCGCCTTCTTGCTCTTTAAAAGGTGGCATAAATATGCAAAAATGATTTCATTAATTTATTCAACTGTTGAGTAAAAATGTTTTATCAAGATCAGTCTCTCCAGCAACAATATGGTGTCTCTTAAGTTATTCCTGACTTACCTTATGGAACAAAGACGTCTATAAAAAGAAACTGCTCATGTACTTTTACGGTTTAATTGGCCATCAAGACATTACAGAGAGCCTATCATTAGCATATAGAGAAAACAGACAGAGAGAGAGGGACAGTGTGATTGTCATAATTACAAGTGTGACCTATCCACAGACAGGGAACATAGTGGAGGGGTCAAATTAGAGACAGAAAGACAGACAGGGACACGGGGGGAGAGGGGTTAGAAGAAAAAAAATGAAGAAGGGACATGAAGTCCTTTTTGAAGACCAGATATAGCTGCACACACACACACTGACACCCACTTAAATGTGGCTTGACACACACACCCACACAGACAACTCCACCTCTAGATCATGTAGATAGACGACCGCTCAGAGAATAAACAGAGACATAAATAGATATCGTAACCGCAGTCTTTTATCCCTTCTTTTGTTTATGTCATCTTAGGTTAGTGTGTTACAAAGCATCCTCCAGCTCAGGAGAGCAAATGGAGACACACACACATACACACACACACACTCTCGTCTTCTCTTTCAAACAAACAGAAACCACTCAGAGAGGGAGAATGGTGCTCCTGGCCTTGTGTGGAGAGCTTGGAAAACCTTTTTAACCATTCAAGGCTACAGAAATGGCTGAGCATAAAAGAGCAGCGCGGCGCAGTGATGATGGTGGCGGCAGAGGTGGCGGCGGCGGCTAAAAGGCTGATCACACAAGGCTGGAGTGAGTGTGCGATGCACTCAAGTGGCCTGCATTTACGCTCTCCTCATACCACACTGAGAAAAAAATAGGTAAATGTGTATGGAGTAATGTCCTCGTGAATCAAAAGGTGTGGACGCTGTTAACTCTGATTTGCCTGCACCTGGATGGGAACAACCATCGAAATAAAAACAACAGAATTCACTTATGTGTTATTTTAGTGGATTAGGTTTTATTTTCATGAAAAAAATCCTAAAAAGTTAAGTAATTCTTGAAGAAATGCTGCATGTGTGCCCCGATGTGTGTGTTCCTGCCCACCTCATCTTAAAAGGTAGAGGATTCTGGGTAACACATGAACCCTAGCTGACATAAACAAAAGCCAGGATAAAAGCTCAGACTGTGGTCAGAAAATCTATTCATGTCTCTGCTTATTCTTTTGGCGGTCATCTCTCTACCGGGTGTGTGTGTGTGTGTATGACTGCAAAAGCTTTGTACAAGTGAGTGCAGTCTCACTTTACAGTTAGCTACAGTCCTTTCCTTTTGCTTCAAATATGTTATTTACATTATAGTTTCTCTCTTCTAGTTTCAATTGTTGACTAAAAATATTCTTTCCCAGTCATTTGTCAGCCATCATGTTGCGTTTCAACATTCCATTATCATCTTCTCTCTTTTTTTCTACCCCATATAACTTCCCGGATGTTTTACTGTTTCTATTCTTGCTATGTATGTGTGCGTGTGTGATTGTGAGCGGGGTGTTTCATTATCAGGCTCCTCAGGAGAGGAACCCACCACTGGTTTTCTCCGTGGACACCGCTGTCTTTTTTGGGGAGAAAAATAACAATCAGATCAGAGGTTGCGCCTCACACTTGCTGCGCTTTAATTGCATCAGAGTTCTTGGTACTGACTGAGTCACGGAGAAACTGAGGCAGAAACACATGCTGCACAGGGATGTGTAATGAGTGACGAAGCCCTTCGGGCCTCAAAGAAAGCAGTTGTGGTGTGCGTCTGTGAGCGCCTAATGAAGACTGGTTCTCAGAGCTTCATTGCTCAATAAACAGAGACTACAATAAGTGAGGAAACTGGCACAGCAAGAGGCAGGTTGTGTCAGGTGAATGGGTATCGCCGATGCTGCCAGTAAATCCATCCCATATTTCCCAGATGCCTCTGCTTCTCTCTTTGCTCAGTTGTGTCATTTAATGAAAAATAAATCTAGCTCTGAGGAAATGCCTTTCGCAAATCGCTGCAGCCAGATTCAGTGATTCGGATTCGGATCAAAGTGTGATTTTCTGCATCCTTGGGCGCGCTATTAAAAAAATCCCATTTTAAAATGGCTGATAAATGGTTATTGATTTCCATGGCGAGTATGCTGAGTTCGGGAGTGTACGCAGGTAAATGAAATGATTCCTCAGGCTGGATCAATACAGGTTCATGGACATTTAGCAGTGCAGCTTGGTTAGGAGAGGCAACTACAGTGAGGCATTTCAGACCATTGTTGCTCTTGCCAAAATAAGACAGAAGGTAGAGCCAGTTAGGGGCAGACAACACTATCAGAGAGGGAAAGGAAAAATGAAGACGCAATAGGAAGGAAGAAAGAAAGAGAGAAGGTTGAGATATAGGGCTGAAAGAGAGGGTGGATGGAAATGTCACCGGTCTAATAGATCTCTCCATAAACTAAATGAGGAGGAGAGCGGGCGCCGCCTCGGTGGCACACAGCACCTCAAAATGTTAACAAGGGAGCTGAAAATAGCCTCAGAAAGGCTCAGGGGAAAACAGGCTGGGCTCACAGGAACACTGGCGTGCTCTGGAGACAAGTATACACACATATCCCCTCTCAGCCTTTTGTAGTGTCCAGTGTGGGTTTATGACTTGCAATAGAGCATGTCACTACATAGCATTTTTATGGATGCTTAAACTTATTTCCTGATTCTGACATCTGCCCGCTACATTCCCACAGGTGTGCACACTCACCCGGTTTGGGTCGTTCTCCAGAACTCGGCGCCGCGCAGCGTCTAGCTCCTCGTAGACTGGAGCGGCTCGGGCCTGCTGGTACTCCCTGCGCAACCCCTGGAAACGTGGATCACTGCAGAGAGACAGAGATGAAAGTTGTAAAAAAGCGCAAGGTAGATGGTGGTTAGAGAGGAGCAAAAAGACTTTCAAGAACAAGCTCCATGATCTTAAGATGTTGTTAGTTCATTCTGAGGGATAAACACTCTAATTTTTACCACAGCTGCAGAAGAAAAAGTGAACAAAAAGGCTGGCGGAACATGATACATTCAACTTCGTCTTTTGTTAAATTCACTGGTATTCTTCGGCTCCGCAGTGACAACCCTTGACAGCGCAGGAAGACTGACAAGCAGACAGATAATATCCACAAAGTACTGCCTCTGAGAAGACTTTCTACAGCTGACAGAGAAAACCAAGGAAAAGAAATTGAACAGAAATGGTATAAAAACATTTGATGGATGTGCCTTTTCACTTGAAAGTCACATAGAGCAATGAGGAGCTACCCAGGACTGAACTCCAGAAAGACAGATTGACAAGCCGACACCTTAATGATCCTGCTGAATCTGACCTTTGCAAAGTGACCATAAGGTGAAAACGAAGAATACATCAGAAAAAGAAAAAAGAAGGAAAAAAGTGGCAGCAACTGCCAGGGAAAAGATAACAACTCAGGACAGAATGGGGCCAAAACTTAAAGACATGATCATGCTCACTGGACCTTAATGCTAGATAAGCTACACACACCTGAGAGTACAAACCTGGGCAGACATAAACAAGGGTATGGATACACACATACACACACACAAAAAGTGACAGACAAAAACCGTGCACCTGAGTGAGCACAATCCTTCAGGATGTGCAACCAAAGTACGACATAGTGCTGTCGTTTATCTGTGTTTACCGGCTGCATTGGAAACAGGTATCTCATATTGACACTGATATGCTGTTCGTTTGCTATTTTGTCCTCAGGAGATACGTGCTGTATAAAAAATATTCAGAGGCAAAAAAAAAAAAAATGTAATACAAGGAAAAAAGGCAAACTTTCCACCCTGTCCTCTGCATCTGTAAAACTCAAATACCCTTAACAACTGCACACAAGGAAGGCCTTTGTCCGACACATAAAAACACCCACACAGCCTTCATCAAACAGGCGTTGTGCCTTACATTCTAATGGTCTGACCTCCAGGCAGATATTGACTGAAATGGAGCGAAGGAGAGAGAGTGAGAGAGAGACACAGACCAGATAGAGAAGTTCATTAGTGAAGTACATAGCTTACATGTTTAAACCTCTCTTGTGACCCTGCCTTTAATTAGAAAACCTGGCTCAGACTCTGAGTATATGTTTGTGTTTATGAAGAAAACCTCAGGAATGTATAAAGGTGTGCATTTCTGTTTAGTTTAGTTAGTCCTTGTAATTTGGAATGTGGGACACACTCGCAGTGTGTCTGTGCCTGTGTATATGTACCCTGATTTAATGCAGCCCGCCTTCTATCCAACTCATTGGGGACAGAGGGCTGAGTCATACACACTTCTGTGCCAGTATGTTGATATGCAAAGTGCTGCTATCATTCTACACAAATGTCTGTCTGTGTGTGTGTGTGTGTGTGTGTGTTTGTGTGTATGTGTGTGTGTGCACGCTCCTCATTGCAGCGTTCCTGTCGGCGCTCAGGGCACAATATTCAATCCTGATTTGCTGCCATGAGGAAAAGAACTTTCCAAAAGTTTCTGTTCTGCAATGAAATGCCAGCGCAGATGCCTCTGTTTTATAAAGATGGATATCTGAGACGGTATTAAGCCTGGTACTGTGCTAATTGTTGCTTCTTGAGATTGGTTTAATGGCTGGTTTCAACACAAAGCTAATCAATACTAATCTCTGTTTCTCCCCCAAGTGCTGCGTCCTGCAGACAACCTTGCTGTTAAGATATTCACACTTAATCTCCTGTATTATTTATTTATTCACTTATTACTTGCTTTTTATTACTTACTTACCCTCTGCCGCCCACCAGCCCCTCTCCACACACAAACAAACAAACAGACCCTCAGAGAACGGATGCACAGAGCCAAGTTGAGATTTTTTTTCACGCCACCCCTCTTCTACCGAACCCATTAGCCAATCCCTGGGCCCGTAATTAGGGCTGCCATTTTGATTGAGCGTGCGTGTCGCTCTCCAAATGAAACAACACTGTAATTATCTCATTATGCCACGGCCTCCATCACTGACAACGCCAAATATTATCATATTAATGGCTGAAGACAGAGGCTGATTCTGGATAAAACATTAGAGAGAGGGGAGGGCGGGGGGGGACTTGAGGTTTGTTGAGTAGCAGTTTGACGGGTTGACAATTCAGCAGGTTGCTTTGCTTTTCCAAACAGTGACAGAAGAGGGAGAGAGGGATAAACAAGTGTGTATGTGTCTGTATAAGCACACACATTTGTATGTCCTGTCCTATAGGAGTGTGTGTGTGTGGATGTGTGGGTGCGTGTTTAGACAGAGACAGGTAGGCTCCCCTGTTGTCATCAGCATCTAATAACTGCTGATTGCCTGTCTATAGGCCTGGGACCAGTTGCATAAACACAACAGACCTGAGCTATAGTGATCTACAATTATCTCAACAGAGCAGTGTGATATAAGACTAAAGAGAGTGAGTTGCCGTCCAAATGTACTTAACAGATGAAAAACATAGGTGACATTTCTCAGATGATGACGTGATGTTCAGAAAAAACTTTAGGTTTCTATCTCTGTCATAAGATCTGTCTCCAGTGGTGGAAAGCATTGCTAACTGTTGTTTTGCTTCTATTTCTATCACTTATTTCTTTCTGCTGAAGTTAGCTTGCTAATCAGCTGGGACCATCCTGTCGCATCTTGTGATACCACTTTGTGATATTGAGTTATTGTAGTGTCCAGCGTGATGATGGCTAAAGTTTTTGGTAAGTAAACAGCTGTTAATGCTAATGTTGGCTATGTAGTGACAGATTTAACCTCTAAATTAGATTGTGAAGGGAACCAGAGCCCTATACTTTCATTTTCTTTACACAAATGTTTCTATTTGTGATGCATAGAGATGCACGCTCACAGGGGCATCAGACTGAGTGCCTGACTTGTAAATACTGTAGTCTACAAGAAATCAATAAATCAATGAAGCCTTATTTTGTTATATTAGCTTAAGCCACTTAAGTTAGACCAGTTATTCCTTCATGTATCACATTTCATCCATATTTCAGAGTATCTGACTATGCAGGTTGATCTGACGGCACACAGAGAAAAGGAAAACTGGAGGAGGATGGAGACTGAGGGAGGAGAGGGAGAAGATGAGACACAGGAGCAGGAAATGAAAGACGCGTTGGAAGACAGAATGAGAGCAATGCCAAACAGCAACATAAAGACAGATAGAAACTTAGAAAAAAAAGTGAAAGAAAAAGCAGGAAAACTGGAGTTAGAACAAAACCGACTGTCATATGAAAGAGAGCGGGAGAGCATGTGTGCGAAAAGCAACTATCCCGTGGTGTTAGCCAGTGTGAGGGCAGACTAATTAGGAAGTGTGTGCTGCCGCCGGCTGGTTTGGCGACTTCTTCTTGCTGTGGCTAGCTGATTTAAACACAACACACTGGGGGGAAAGAAGCTCAGGAAGGCAGGTTTTTCTTTGCTGCCTGCGTGCTGGCAGTAAGCACACATCAAAGTGCATGGTCAATAGTTGGCTTCCCAGTGTAATATTGGGAATAGTCGAACAGAAAACAGTGGAGCTCCATAATGGAAGCCATGGGAAGACAAAGAGGTTTTTACTGAAAGACGTGTGCTGTTATATACTCCCTCTGAACTCTAGCCTTTTATCAGTCCCTTTGAGTCTTACTGAAACCTATAGGAAAAGGTACTATGGCAGACTTGAATCTAACCCAATCAGAATAGGTCTTGTAGTTTATGCAAGGATAACAAGAGTTCTAACTTGAAGCCAAATCAAGAATTAATTTCAGAGGAGGCCTGAATAATGATGTTCTGATAATTTAAACGGTTTACTTAGAAAATTAGTTTGCAATTCCATAAAATTAGGGGAATTATAAAAGACAAATTAAAAAAAAGACTGAAAATCAATGCTGGCAGAGGCTGTGATATCCTGACAATGGGTCAAGCTCCACAAACACTGGATCCTACACTTCCCATAATGCAACTATATCTTTAAAATTTAAAAACAACATTCAGAGACTATCCTCCAGAGCCACAGCTGTTTCCACTGGCTGAGTAGTCCACTCCATCACCAACAAACTGATCACCATATGTAAAACTGGTGTATGGCCCCTTTAACATAGTGACCCAATACTGTAGTCATTTATCACTAATTATCTCCCCACATGTCTGCAGAAATGTAATGCTGTGATTTACATGTTGGATGGATTTTGCTTTACCTCAGCGCAGTGATTGCCAGTCTGGGGTTCAGGGCCCCTCAAGAGGTCCCAAGATAAATGGAGGGGGTTAAAAAATAATTGATGGGCTAAAAATGAAAAAAAAAAAAGGGAAACCTAGTTTGCAGCCATATAACTAATGTAGTCACACAAGAGATTAGCCATCACAAAATTATCTATTTTTCTGATTTGTGACACTAAAAAAATAATTAGGCTTTTTTAATATGTGGATTAATTCATACTTTAACATCTTTGGGCCTCTAAATATCATTCAAATGAAACATTCAATGAAATCAAGTGAAACAGACAGAAAAGAAAAAATCTCTCTTTAGTTTTAAAATGATCAAAACTTAAACATTAGTTACATTTTAAAGGGTAAATGATGATCTGAAAAAGTTGGTCACCACTGCCTCACTGAACATTGTGAACCTCAGCATCTAATACAACAGACACATTACTTCATCGTGTATCTGTTTTCTGTTGTTAGACAAATGCACAGCCATAAAAATGAAACTTGATTTACTCACAATCTAACACTAGCTTCCCGTAACAGCCAGTTTCATCTGTGTAACTGACCATGAACAAAAAGAAAAGCGAGGGAGCTGCCTGAATGCAAAAAGGATACATTTTAATTGCTGAGATAGAGCACCAATAAAAGATGATAAAAAGGCAAAGAAGACAAAAATGTCTTAATACATAGTCTACACTAATGATGTGTTGTTTTCAAGGGAACATACAGGATTCTTTCTCTTTGAGCTCTTCCTCAGGCAGATGCTACCTGACAACTAAACCCACAGCAGAAAACAAGATGATGTATTTTCTGCCTGCAATACAGAAAAAGTGAATTTGCATCTGCATTAATGGGAAGTCTCCTTATATAATACCAGCTTTGCACTTCTTTCACATTGCTTGCTTCTTCTCTTTTCTGTCTATAGGGGAATGAAACTGTGTCTTCAGTGTTGCACTCTGAATGGATGAGAGAAAAGGGAAAGGGGAGAAAATCAACACTACACCTGATCTACATCCAAGAGGACATTGTAGCTTCTTTCTAATATGTTTCAACAATTAGTCACACCTGTCTAGTGTGATTAGAGAATTGGACTTTGTCACGGTGTCAGGTAAACTCAGAGGCATGTACTCCTCGTGCCACTGCTTGAACCGCGGTAGAAAACTGGGAGCATGTTCACTGATGTGTCATTTACTTGTCTTAGCTTACAAGCTCACCTTCATCTTCCTTCTTCCTTCTCTTGGCACAATGGTGCATTTAAAAAAAAAAAACACACACCTCTCACGAGTCTTTACATCTCTCTGCTTTGGCCTCTCTCTTTTTCTCACTTCTCTTTCATCTCATCTCTCCGTTTCTTGCTCCAGCCACAAAGAGTGCCTTCTGGCTAATAAAATTTGACAAGCATAGCTAACCTTTTTTCTCCACAGGTCAGCCTCTAGCATAGCTCTAATCAAATGTGACGCCCATCACGGCACACACCTGCCATTGAAGGCCTAATGAAAATGTCCGACAGTAAATTAGGGAGACAGCACTAGGAGTCCACTGTTGAGAGCCTTGACAGGAGGGGAGGGGAGGGGGGGGCTAGTGTGTCTCAGTTGGCAAAACTATGCAAACACACACATGCATCGACGCAGAGGCATGCACACTTACCTTCAAAAACATTTGGACAAAGCAAAATTAACATTAGGGATTTTAGAAGCATCTCCCGCATGTATAATCAGCACATTTCTTCCTCAACATCATTAAAACTGTGTAATGTAAAAGATGAAAGAAACAGATACGTTGTTCCCTTGGAAACAATGAAATCTCACATGCCACTGCTATAAAACGTTGCTTTATAGGCACAGAAGGTACTCTGAAACTGGAGAATTGAAAAGTAGGCTTGTTTGCACTTCAACTTATAGATATATACACACACACAGTCACACACAGCAAGTAAGCTTAGACCTATAATTTTTGTGCAGTGGTATAAAACTCACCGGACCACACACACAGCATTGTTGCTAGGTTACGCTGGGCTTCCTTGCAGAAATATTACATGTGGGTGGCTGTGTGTGTGCATCTATTTCTGACCATGTGTATATCTGTGTGAATGAAAGGCACAGGAGGTTCCAACCTCACGGTTGGCAGTGTGTGTTTTAACAGATGTACAGAATTTGTGAATGAGTGCACCTCGTCCAAGCCGCAGGTGGTGGAACGTGAATGGAAATAGCCAGTAATGAGGGGAGAATGTGCGAGTGTGAATGGGTGTGACCGTGGAAGACACCTGAAGTAAGCCAGCATGGCCAGCTGTGGTATTTCAAGGCAAGTGTTTGAGATGAGAGTGATAATTTTACTCTTTGTCTTCATTTTCTCTCATATTTTTTTGTCCTTGTTGGTTTACCATGCTGTGGCACATAGTCATATACAGTTCCATCTTTAAATGTGCTGTATATACGTAAGTTTTTGCTATCGCTAAATAGCCAATGGTAACATTAAAAGCTGTTTACTTGCCAAGAGTCGTCTTGAGTGATGGAAAACAACACCAATGTTATCTCTTGCTTTGCTTCTATTTTTCACTTCTTTTCTTCTACAGAAGTTAGCATGCTAACCAGCTGGACCTGGCCCATCCTGTCTCATAAGACCTTTAACAACAAGGGAATGTAGCTATTAGTAATAATTAGAAAACGGTGCATTTATTAGGGACTACTTTAATCCGTGAATTAATACACATTTTGTGAATTAGTGATTATTCAGATCAGGATGTCAAGTGTTGGTCTAAGGGTCTAAGAGGCTGACCATGTGATAGCAATGAATCTGGTTTGACTCCAACTTGGGGGCCTTGGTAGCAGCTTGTCCTCCAACTCCCTCCCTTCCTTTCCTGTCATATGGCACAGTCTATGGCACAGAGGCTTTGGCTATACAACCAGTCCTTGTTAGCACAGTAGGATCAATTTATTATAAGTTGTTGTTTGTTTTGTTTGTTTAATTATTTGAGTGCAGTCTCCTCTAAGACATCACATGAAAACCAACATGTGCAGTATGACCGCCCATTAACAACATTATTGGACATTTATTTCTGTCTTTCTTTGTCTCTGGAGACACCCCTACATACAGAGTTAACAAGCCAAGGAAGGCTCCTCATCCATCATGCTAATGCTAAAGACTATCTAATATACATTACGAGCAAACGGGGGAGGGAGAATGGACAAGTGACCAGTGAAAGAGACACAGAGACAGAGAGAGAAAGTGAGGAGAGGGAGAAAACAGGCTGGTAATGAAGTACCCACCACTAGTGGATGAGAGCTAAAGTGGTCTAACAGATCTGTCAGGCTGCTAGACTGTGGCTAATTATCCCTCCTCCTCTTTTGTCTGCATCCTCTCCTCTGTCACTTCTTCTCTCTCGGATTTACTCAGCCTATCTCTCCGTTTTCTCCCTCTCCATTTTGGCTCTGTCTTTCTTCAATCTTTCTCTACACTCTTTCCCTGCCTCCTCTTTTCTCTCTCTCCCTCCGTCTGTCACTTCTTTCCATTCCCATCTGTCTCCTTTCTATGTCCAACCTCTCCCTCTCTGTATCCTCTCTTTCTCTGGATGAGATTGGGTGTCTGGGGCTTAGTTTTTGATTTGCAAGTCAATAGTAATTTCTGTCAGAGTTTAAGTTGAGGGAAGTTTTAATGTGGCCCGTATTATTTCATACGGGAAATGATAAATTTGCATTAGAATCCTCTCTCGATTTTCTCCTTTTTCTCTCTCACATACAAAAGTGGCTGCAAGTTAAACTCTAAGGTTTCAAACTTCAGCAGTAATGATATATAACATGAAGGAATGACAACACTGATAAGCCTTGAACTTCTGCAACCATTAACCCCTCTGTTATACTGAAAGTGAGTGGCTCTGACACCCCAATATTATACTAAATAATACGTTTTACTCAAGTGCAAGCACATTTTTTCATTATACTACCATAAATTGCCCTTTAAAGCCTGTACTGTTCTTTTTTTGCACATGGCTTTAGGTGTATTTGTGTTATAAAATACCAAAATGATGTGTAAAATTCAACAATGCCTATTAGGCTAGACTATGACTCTCAGCCTCAAGGGTGTTCAAGGGTGTTTGCATCCATACTGCATTAACAGTACAACAGTACAACAGTACAACAGTACAACATACAGACACAGCAACCAAGAAGCTTTTTGTTGCCAGACATTATGTTGTTGACTGGCCAACTCAGTCACCTAACCTGAGGCCAAATGAGCATGTGTGACTATGGCATAAACATGCCAGAGCATCACCAGGAAAGATACCAAGAGTCTGGTGATGGCTGTTGGTCAAAGAATTAAGTCAGGGACTGCAAATGATTTGCACTAAACATGAAAAATGATTTCTTCATTATTCTTTTTGGTAAGCTTTTTGCCTCAGAAAATGTGAGGACTGAGATTTATCACTTTAACCTGACTGCCACTTCTAAATCCAATATTCTTGAGTACAGAAGCAACACAACAAAAACACGTCACTGCTGTGGTCCTTTTTAACTTCAGTGTGTGTCGTCATATATTATATATTAGTCAACATATGGCATCCATGAACACCTTGAGTGATTCCAGTTGTATTCATTTTGCATTCACAGCTGTATCTGTACAAGAATAGAGCTGAGGGGTGTAGTGGCATGAAAGTCAACAACCCTCTCTTAAATGGAAGAGAGGGCTGAGCAGAGGCAACCTTGTGCTTTCAGGGGTGTGTTGTGGTGCACCTGGACTCTTTATATATGTATGTGTGTGTTTGTGAGAGAGGACGTACTATTTGTAGAGTACAGTCTTAGAACACCAACTGAGCCCTTAGCAAAGGAAAGCACAACATGCCAATCATTAATATTCCTCCATATTTTATGCTTGGCAGTAAGACTGACCCCAAATAAACTTTTCCAATACATTATCACGTACAGATTAATACAAACAAGTTCCTTCCATGAATATTACAGAAAAAATAATTATCAAATAGAAATGATTCAAATCGTGTTTTTAGAGATTTTAAAGATTTACTGAGGTCAAAATGATCGCAAACGGAACAAAAGAGTTGCATGAATCATGCATGGCACCGCTCTGTATGTGTGTGTGTGTGTGGTGCATATGTGAGGATGCTACTACAGTGTAAGCATGCATTCATGTTTTATGCATTTTCCAGCTTGGCAGACCGTGAATGTAGATATGTGGAAATACTCTCTTTCTCATGCCGGTCAAGCCATGGTTCGTGACCTTGTCTGTACACACCTACGTGCACAAGTTTGTGTACCTACGTAGGAGCAAAGATGCAAATGGTGTATACACATTTAAAAAACAGACACATAGGCATTACAGGATTTGAGAGGCAAAATTAAGAGACATAAATGCAACACTTTTCTTTCCCTGAAGCTCGACCCCTCCCTTCTCTCACCTGTCTGCTTGTGCGTGGTGCTGGTTCTGCAGAGCAGGCGGGGGTCTGGACTTGTTGACCTTGGCGTAGAGCCCATCCAGCTCCTCAGCGGAGGCCTGAGGCAGGTTAGGACCCACTATCTGCGCCGCGGGGGAGGGCGTGCGGCTGACGAACGACTGAGGCGAGGGAGGCTGGCGGAAGTTGTTGATGCGGGCGTAGTTGGGGTCGCTGTCGTCGTCCTCCACGTCGGGGAGGGAGGCCGGGTCCGGGGTGGCGTGGCCGGAGTGGATCTCAGCGTAACGCGGATCGTAGCTGTCAAACAGGAAGGGTGAGTACTGTACAAGTACTTAACAAATAGCTCCTGTCTTTAGTCTGTGGACTGATAGACAGCTGTGTTACACATAAAAGTGCAGTTGTTGTGGAGAACCAGGAGGGTGAATGTTGCTGCATCAGGATGATTCACAACTTGTCAGGTAAGGTGTCAATCACTGCACTTTACTACACTGACAAATGCTTTTCTATGATTGTGTGAACTTTCCGGCTCTCTCAGCACTTTCCTGTGTGGTAAACCTCTCTGTTTTTGACACTCATAACTGTGAAAAACAACACAGAGACTTTTTCTGTGATTCATACCCATCTCTGTTGTCAGGGATCCTGTCCAGTTCCTCTTCACTCAGGGCCTCCAGCTTACTTTTGGATGATTTTGCTGCGTCCTTGCCCTTGTCGTCTTTCTTCTTGCCAAACCTGGACAGCACAAGAAGAGACACAGATGTGGTGAATTTTAATTGATCTTTGTGGTGTACTGAGATTGTGCGAGCTTATCCCTGCAACTTCCAGTTCAATTTACTGATCTTAAAGCCTCAGGTAGGTAACATGGCTGCCTGCCAACTGTGCTTTTATTTTGGAGGTACGGTTTATGTGCTTTAATAGGATCCGTTTGGAGGCTTTTATGATGAAACAATAAACTTGCTCGCGCAACAGGGTTTGCCGAGTTGATGAAAGAGGCTCTCCAACTCGCACAACTCGCACAACACACAAACACTACACACACTCCACCTTGTATCAGCTCTCCAAATGTTGACACACACACACACACACACACACACACACACACACACACACACACTTGCCCACTGCTAGACAAAGTCATTCACACTCTTGTGCGTTTATTAGCGGCTGTGCCTGGAAAAAGACTTGCTTAATGATAGATAAGGTTATAATGTCACAGCAGGCACTGACAATCCACAGAGTGAGTGTCGTGAAAAAGGGGTACAGTTGTCACACAGCATATGGAGCATGAATATTTTAACATTTCATCCAATAAAATAGCTGTTACACCACAGTGTGTTATGTTTTTCTTATCAACTCTGCCATTATGACCATCATCATCATTATCATTGTGGAGCTCTTCTCTCATTTTACAGGGGGAAATATACTCGTCACCTCTGTTCCAGTTATAATGAAGCGCTGCTTCACACTTTCAAGAAATTAACCAAGGCTTTTTCTCTAAATATTTCATATTCTTCTATCTCTTCTTCACATCATCTTTCTCACCATGCCCACCACCCTCTCTCATCTCCTTTCTCTCTCAAGCATGCCGCTCTTTCTCTCTCGCCTCCTCAGTCTCACCCGCCAACCTACTTCTCTTTCCTCTCGCCCTCTCCTTTCCTTCCAGCTCCTGCTGAGCCAATCTAATGTCTGTGTTTATCTCATTAACAGTGAGGCACTTCTCATTACTGCTACAGGCAGATACGTGGCCTGAATGGTAACCTGCTGGCCTGGCCAAGAGCAGCAACGCAGCTTCAGAGTCCACGTCAAACCTGGACAGGGATGCCGCGTTGGCTTGGCACCATCCTACAAACCAATTAGTGTTGTTTTTAGCAAATCTACTCGCTTCACTTATACCTGTGTGGGTTACTGTTGCCAACAGTGGGTCAGACACTCACGTTGCTTGGGTTTTGCTGTGAAGAGGGCAATCAAATGATCTCCTTTTGATACAGTCAAACGCCCTCTCACTCTGTGAGGTCGCGGGTGTGTGTTGTATTTCATTTGTGCATGAACTCCAGGTAATTCTCAACGAAGCTTTGGTAAAATTCAACCTGAGCAAAGATCTAATCACTAATAGTGTCCCTTCAAAGGCCTACTCCACTGTAAGGGATAGGAATTAGGTAGTGCACTATTGTAAAACTGACTTCAGGCTTCACCAATGTACTGACATTTTAAAATGATATTTCATCTATTCATTCATAAAGTTGAAGGAGTCATGAGAGAAAGATTAAGAAGAATGGTCAAAATTAAAGCAGCGGAGGTATAAGGGTCAAGCTCCCAAAACACTGGATCCTATACTTAATGTAAGTCAATGGAGTATTTTTATTAAACACCGCCACGCTTCCTGGTAAATACTCTGCACTTAGCAGTGAACAATTCACCCTTATTAATACAAGGTGACCTTATGTAACAACACTCTGCTCAACCTGAGCTGAGGTCTCATCAGGCAGAATAAATGAAAACACCTGTGTGGGTGTGAAGGGCCTTTAAGGGTGTTTTCATATTAGGTAAGATTATTTCTTATCTTGCTAGTTCCTACCACTCCCCCACCAGTCAGGTATCTACACACTGTGATACAGTAGGTGGAGTATGCACCTGGTTGGTTTGTGATCCATTAGTAAAGTACGCACAAGCTGCATTTGAAACAGTCCTTTCAAGTTACAGTACACAGTGTTGACACTGGTCAAATGAACTGGATTTCGGGGTCAAGTGTGCTCAGGTCTAAGCCTGGGTCCCTGCTGATCCAACATGAGATGACCCTTATGACATCATCAGGGTTACTTTCTCAGACTTGACCTAGTTCCTCTATGCCACATTATACAACTGTTCTCACAGGCTGAGTAGGCTGACGAGCACCACCCATGACTGGTAATGTGTAAAATTGCCCCTTAAAGCAAAACTGGCATCGAGAACAGTTCCCCCTGTGTTTTTGGGCCATTTTAGGAAGTTTAAATCTGCCGTCTGCAACATCCTCTTTTTATTTTTATTTTTTTCTTCAGGTGATATCACTGCTGCTAAGCCCTTGTTGCTGTAATGTTTTTCCACCTCACTTCCTAGAGATCACTTGCCACAGAAACAGTGTGGGCGCTGCCGCAGCATCTTTTTTTCTTCTTCTTGGAACTATTTTGATTTTCTAAGCACTCCCACATTATGCTGGAGCCAAAAGCAGACTACCAATTACCTCAGTGATAAGCATATAGAATTCAGTATTGTTGGAAAAGGAATATCAGCACTATTCATCTTAGTATGCATCAATAGACATATAATTATATTACACATAAATATATGATTATCCAAAATCCCAGGTTTATCTGGCTGAGCTGTCTGGTAGATTCACCCCGCGTCTGTGCACACACACACACACACACACACACACACACACACATACACAGAGCGCTTTAATCAACATACCAAGGGGGCAGAGGTCCACAGATGGACCCATCATTATATCTGCATTAATTAGGAAAGCCTCTTTTTCTCACTGCATTGTCTGAAAGGAGATGGAAGGAAAAAGAAAGGAGGGGGGATGCGGAACAGGGGTGGGACTCCCAATTAGAGACATGTACCTGCCATGAGGGAGGTGGTTATCCCCCACTCTCCCATTATCTTATCCCTTCTTCATCGCCAAAACTCCACCATCTTTTCCCGTTGTGGTGAGCCAACTGTTTGTTAACAATGTCTCATTGCTCTCTCTATTTTCTTTTCATTACTTGCCACTGTTCTTTGCTTTTTTATTAATTCTGCCTCTTCTTAGGACACTTCTTTCTGCTCTGTCACTCTTTCAGAAACTTGACGTTTAATTTCCTGTTGAGTGCTAGGCTGCTGCTGGATAAAAAAATAAATGACAGATCTATACTCTACAAGCACAAGCAGCAGCAAGGTAAGTAAATGAACAAACACACACACAGCCAGAAAAACAACTCTCTGAACACAAATAACTCAGACACATACACAGTAATCTAGAAACCAATATATATATAGCTCACAAACACAGGTAAGCAGCCACACACACACTCAAGTAGACAGCAATATACATCAATGCAGGCAACACACACGCTAACTCTGTAGGGAACTGCAAACAGTCTCATGGAATAGGACATCTCATTAACTTAGCATTATCTACCTACACAACCACTCCATCAAACTCTCATTAAGGGGAAGCAGGGGGTCTGGGTGAGTCAGGACTGCTTTGGTGTCCCATTTAATACACTCCCCACTGTCATGAGAGCTACCGGGAACCATTATTAGTGCTTCGCTACCATCATTAGCCCGCTACTCCTGCCGTCGCCCCTGTGACACCTTGGCATCACCTCGACGGGCTCAGGATCCTGACAGGAAACGAGACTGGACTGTTTGGTTTGCACTGAACTCTGGGAAAGAGAGTTCCTGCTAGTATATTTATCACTATATGGATATTATCATAAAATATGTTTGCAACCATTCTCTAAGAGAAGTACTTAGGAAGAAAATGATTCATATACTTCTTGATTAACCAATGACCTCTCCTCTTCTCCTTCCTTTTGCCATTTGCCTGAGTCTACTGTGAAAAGCCCAAGTCAGCCATTATCTATAATGACAACTGCGCTTTACAAAATCAACACCCTGATTTGGATAAATGCAGCCAGCCAGTCGCACAAGAAATTTGCTGCAAGGTAAGCAGGCGGGTGAGAAACTGGACTGACTGTAATTACTACAGCTACTGTCATTCTCATTACTGTGGGAGAGAGAGGGGGGTGACATGCATGCGCTCAGTTAGCCGTGCTCTAATGAGGCCCCTATATGTAACATGGAGATCACAGCTAGCCAGCGCGGTGATGTCACCAACCTGACCTGTGCAATTAGCCCACCAAGGAGGGAGGGAGTAGGTCAGAGGGAGCAAAGGAGCTCACTCTGTTAGACAAACTTAACTATTAAACATAATAGTCTTAACAAAGTGCGTCAGATTTCTTTTGCTGAAAAACTTCAACTAAATATCTCCTCTCTGCAGCGTCGTTTTGGGCTTTTCTCTATAAATCTTTCAAGAAATCATCTCTTCGCTTCCGTTCTCGGCATTAGCGGCGCTTTGTTTTCTGCAATTGTGACAACAACTCTGACAGTGTGCAGTGTGAGTTGAGTGTGTATAGTCTTAATAAGCTTTCCTATCTGGTGCAGCAGGGAGTCAGTGGGTGGTTAGTTATCGCCAGGCATAACGAGGGAGAACGATGTGAGAAGGCTGTCTGGCGCTGTGGATGTGTGCGTGCGCGTGCTGGGAGGGGGGAGTCGTGTTTTTCGGGATGAGGACAAGCATTTAATTGACGTTGTGTGCATGTGGACATTGTGTGTGCGAGCTCACGCGCTCGCAGACTTGATGAATCGTGTGAACACCTTGCCATACAGTGTTTGAGGTGAGGCAAGGATACACAACCTGAAACATGCAACAGCACAGCAGAGCAGGAAGAGCTCATCTCCGCAGAGAAGCTGGTTTAACATCCTGTCTACCTAGGAGAGAGAGGAAAGAAGGGAGCAAGGAAGCAAGGAAACTAAATATGAGGAAAGAAAAGCAAGGAAAATAAGAGTAATACTTATTTGTAGGTCACTTTTCAGAAATCAGGGTATGAAGCACTTCACCAAAGCGGAAGCGATCCGTTAAAATGTGTTTTTAGAGGAAATTTACAAGATGATTCAGCCACCCTCGCTTCATTCCAGAGCCCTGGGGGGGCCTGACTGCAAAGACTCTGTCCCCTCTCGTTTTAAGCCGGGACTCTCAAACTGCCAAAAGACCTCTGGCCAAGGATTTTCATACAAACTCATATGAAATAAAAGTTTATAAAAATAGAAGTGCAGACCATGAAGAGCCTTAAAAGTATTCAGCAGCATCTTAAAATCATTGTAGTTACACTGCAACAGACTCTGAATAAACTTGTTGCTGCTACAGTCTAATCAGTCAAGAATACTTTTGGTTAAAGCACTACTATGCAACTATTATACCTTAATATAACAGCTTTAAATTCACAACTTGATATAGGGAGAGTGACACCTCTGTCATTCTCACTCTGTGCCCCAAATACCCAAAGTTTCTGCACTACGTAACCGGGGTTGAACGGGTTGGATCTCCTGCGAGAACTTCATAACACTTTCCAGCACTACGTCACACACAGAAGAAACTAGCTCCATAATTCTTTCTTTCATTTATCATCCCCTTCGATGATGAATTGAATTGATTAGCGCTTTTTTCTGTATGTGAGCTGTTAAGCTCGTAGGGGTACATGGCTTCCAGTACCTGTACCCACTTGGATTCAGAGACCAACAGAAATCAATGTAATTACCGCTTGTGGTTGCAGCATGTATTATTAGTTTAGGCTTCTCTAACATCTGAAATATATCTTGCTTTCGATAAAAAAACATGACTGGACAGGGCTCATGGGATACTGCTAAAAACTCCTGTTACTATTAAACAAAACACAGAGATTTCTTTCAACAGAATTCAGAAAACAGCATTCTAAGGAAGAAGAAAGCAGCAAATAGCTCAGAGCGAGAAAGAAAACTGGCCAAATATCCTTGGAGAATGAATGGGAGAATGAGACACAGAGAAAAAAGAAGCAGAGTGGGTGATAGAAAGAAGAAAGAAAGAGAAAGGCAGAAAAAGAATGAACAAGTAAGAAAAAAAGAATTAAATGAGCAAGCCAGAAAAAGTGAGGGATGGCTAAATAGCCTATCTGCCTTGGAGACTAAACGAGAAACACTAAGCATAAGAAACAGCCTGAGAAGTAAGGGAGGAAGAAAGAAAAAGTGAGAGAAAAGAAGAGAGATGGATGGGTGAGCCAAAGCTCCTGTGAAAGTGCAGCTCGACTGGGGAGGAATAAGGAGCTTAGGAATATATAGAAGCAATGCTGCTGCGTTCAGAGGCGCAGGGAGAACAGTTAATCAGCCAAGCAGAAATGTTATCGCAGTAATTAGATTGCTCTGTATGTATTTGTGGAGGAGCGTGCATATCTCGGTGGAGTTTGCAGTAAAGGGAGAAGAAGAGGGAGACAGATAGAGGGAGGGTGAAAGAGAAAAAACTGGGGAGCAGACGGAGAGGGAAATGGGAGACACAGAAAGGAAAGAGAGAGAGAGAGAGAGAGATTAACACTATAGAGGGTTGTGATGTAACTCGGTGCCTCCTTCTCCTGTTCTGGCAACACGACGCTGCTTCGCGGTGAGACTGCTCGGAAAATATTTCAGGCTCGAAATAGACAGAATAACATTCGCAGCAAAAAATAGACAACAAGAGCTCTTTAAAATTGGTGTGGTTTCCTAGTGGAAATGAGGATCAGGCTACAAGTGGACTGCCACCCAACAACAAGGTCACACGGGGCCACAGAGAGCCGCTTTCAACTGACAACAACTTCGACCAATCCTGGGCTTTCTTGTTTGCAAGGAAGCCTTCGTTCGATAATGAAAACAGCCAGGAGGCCCTGAGTTTTCCCCACTGGGCATAATTAAATCTATTTATCTGACTTCCTCTCCATATGCCCTGCGCTGCATACCGGCAATCTTGCCCAAATCGGCTTCCATTAATGGTTGATATTAGCAGTGACAGGACTGAAAAAGAAGGAGAGAGCGTGTGGGAGATAAAATTGCAGCTAAGAAAGATCCACCCGATGCTAATCGTAGTTAAAACAGCTTCACTTAGAGCATATTAATAATGCAGGGAGGAGGATACGTGCAGAGGATTCATCCGTTGGCTCTTATTTTGATATCTAATTCTTGAATGTACGTTAACTCAACTTCACAGCCTGTGTAGTCGAAAACCCTGCTACAAATATACATTGGTCAAAATGAGCAGAAAGACTTTAATTTCTTTTTCTAAATGACTTTAATTTAACACCTGGAGGAGGGAAGATGGAGGCAGACAGACAGGTATGAATACACAGCAGGTAGTTCTCAGGGGAGCAGAGAGCAGATATGGAGGGCTTGTCTTAATCAACACCTGGCCAGTCCCTCGAGTACTGATACTTCAGCCAGACAAAAGATGGAGTGATGGAGGAAAGAGAGGGAGGGGGGGATAGAGGAAGGAAAGGAAGAGGAGAGGCAGGGAGAGAAAATGTGGGGCTGTATGATAGACAACAGGAAAGTTAAGGGAAGAAGGGAGAGATGAAAAAGGGAGGAGGAGAGGTAAAGAGAAAGGGAGGATGATTGAGATCAAGAAAGGGAAGTAATAAATGATGAAGAAAGGGGCGAAAGTGAGAAAAAAGGACCAGAGGGAGCGAGAGAGGGAAGAAAATGACGCAGGGGGGCGAGCAAAGTGAGGGAGAAAAGGGGGGGGCTGCCGGAGTGCTGCGCCGTCCAGGGGCCGCCTGGTGAAATATGGGCTTCCCTTTAATTGTTTGCATTCTGATTTGTGGCATATTTTAGCAATTCCGCACAAAATCCGTCACCCCCGGCAATTTGTCTCGTCTTTCCTCTTCCCCTTCACACTTCTGTCAGGGAAGCCATTAATATTTAATGAGGACTGCTGGGCTTCGCTCCTCATTCTCACACCCTGCCATTGTGGAAGGTGGTGTATGTACAGTATGTTGTCTCTCTGTGCATCGGCAGCAAGTACAGTGCAAAAAACAGCAGCCAGGTGGGAACTGGTGACCTCCACCCTCTATACATTAAGCTTTTAACAGGTGTAGATATTGTCTGCACTGAAAACAATACACCCAGGGAAGACAGTATCAGCACTACAACCCCCACATACACATGTTCTGGTATACAAATGTATGTGAGTGTTTTGATTCCCCCTCAGCGAAGACTTGGAATATTTACTGCTGAGAACGACCTGTGAACTCTGGTGCTTTTATTTTTTTTAAATTCTTAGCATTTTCCCAGCTGTAGGCTGGAGAAAAGGCCAGGTCACTGCGGCTCCAGATGAGAGCCACTGGCAGACTGGGAAAGGTTAGACGCTTGGCTCCTCCAGCTCCTTCCACACATCCTCAGACAAGAAACACTTAACCTTCTCTGTCTGGAGAGCAGAGGTCACGCTCTGTGTGTGTTTTAGAGGGAGATACGTGAGGGGGCACGGAAAAGATGCCAGTGGAGAGAAGGAGTGTGTGTGTGTGTGTGTGTGTTCTTGGATGTGTGTGTCATTAGCAGACCTTAAAATGACAGAGGAAGTCCATCCATCACTCGTGGCATGAAGATGACTGGATGGGACATAACCGCCATTGGAGGTGTAATCGCTTCCTGGCGCCCTAGCGCTTTTGAGCGCATGTGTGTGTATGAGCGCATAAGATCAAATGCTAATTGGTCGTGACTGTTTCCTGTGGCCACATGAATACCTTTAATTGGCCGGTGAGTGATGGGCAGTCGGCTGCCGAAATGCCGCTGAGCTGTCTGGCCTTATACGGATGTGTCTGCACTTCAAACCGTCCGTCCCTCAGGGTCAATCCAAATGTCATAACTCGATAGGAACTGATGGATCGTGAAGCTGATCAACACAAATGGAAGTCTCGGCTCACGGTCCCATTTGATAATTACCTTATGGGCAATAATTCACTGTACAAATGTGGGTATCGTGTTCCACAGTTGGATGAGTCACTGACGTTACCGGCAGAAATAAAAATGAAGAGTTTGATTCCTTAATGAGATCTCTGCCATTTGAAAAATGTGACAGTTACTTTGGTACAATGATTGCTGGCAAAACTCTAGAGAACATTACAGAGTGATTAGCTTTCTGAAGATTGCTCTTTACATAACAGAGGATGTAAATCAGTAAAGAACATTTATCAGAAGTAAAAAAACGGATGTACAGTAGATAATCTGATTCAAGCTAGAGAGCTTAGAATTAAACAGTGCAGACATTGTGGCCCCAAACTTCCTTGGAAACTCTGGAGGGAGGAGGTAAACAAGTTGTTTAGGAGCCTATGAATAAAGTAATTAATTCTTGAACTGCTCTGGTGGAGCTTGTTCGTGGTCAAACAGCAGAGGAGTGAGTCGGCATCCCTGCCTCACCCCTCCCCTCCCCGTCCCTGTAGCTGTAAATAAGACGGCGCTCGGTTGAAGGAGAGGAAGGGAGGCAGGTGTAGCTGGGGCATGAAAGACAAGAAACATAAAAGCCTTTCGTGTGAGAAGAGAGGAGGGAATTTCAAGGGGAAGGCATGAGCAGGAGCGGCAGAAACCAAGCGGGAGAGGGAGGAGGAGGGGCGGGGAAGGAAAAAAGGCGGAGGCTTGTTGCGACTGCCCCTTTATCAGCTGATATATATGCATGAGGATTTCCTCATCATCTCCTCTGTCAATTCCCCATCCCTCTGATATTTGACTGACAGCTCACATCAACGCCAATATACCCGCACATCATTTTCAGGAAAAAGCTGCCCATCGCGCTGAATGGAGGGGTAGAAATGGAGGGAAAAAGTTAATTTGTTTTCCCGGCAGCTGCCGACGGTGATAGCGTCCACGTCTGTTTGCCTCCATGGCAAAGTTGTAAATTAGAATTGTGCCTCAACAGCGAGTACAGGAAGCTGCTTCTGCAGTGCAAAAGCTCATTTTCAACGACAGTGTATAAATACTTGGCAGCTTTTTATATTTAGGGTGGCGGGAGTCTTTACAGGGAGCAAATTGTGCACAAATGTGAATTATGAAAAGAAATAGCTGTCATTTTAAGACTACTCTTCCTCTATGAAGGGTGAGTCCCTGCTTGCTGTTAACAGCATTTCAATGTTACACTGCATTTTTGGGGTTGAGGGGACAAACACATTAGGAATTGTAATGGCAGATAAGCTTGAGAACCATAATGGCCTCAAATAATAGGCACTGACTTTAATAAAATGTGAGAAAGAAACTGATACAACAAACATATACAGACACCTGTGAGCACTGCGCTATTAATCTATATATATTTTCACACATGCAAATACAAATAGGTTCCTATAATTGCAGGTTAAAACCAACAGCGGATAAGAGAGGTGATATGAACCCTCAGCGGGATTTGCATGATTGCCATATACATTTCAATCATTGCAACCTCTGCCTGACAAATACAGCAGATTTTCAATGTAGAAGTGGAAGAATACACTCTGCGGGGCTTCGCACTTCCTGGGAACATGTATTTAAGGCAGCCATGATTAGCAAGCCACAGTGGTGTATTCCATACATGTCAACTGTTGCGAGGGAAAGTGATCTGTGGTTTTGCATACATTATTTATGGAAAGATAAAGACATGAATGGAGATGAGGAGAGAGAGAGAGAGAGAGAAAGAGAATGCTTATCCACAAGAGATAGATGTGTTCTGTGTGCAAAATGTATGGCCTTATGCATATTTTACAAAAGAGAATACTAACGTTAATAAATACTCTCTTGAAGACTCTGTATCAGTGCAGCTAACAGCCCTTAAATGCCAGATGAGATGGTGGAATCAAAGAAATCCACCTGCAGTGCATTAAGCAACGCTGGGATTAGGTAATGCACCTTCAATTTACCCCCATCACAGCTTAGAGTCACTGCTAAGACACCCACACAAACATGTCAGAGGGATTTTGGTATGCCTCCCAACACTGTTGACAACCAGGACCCGTTCAAATACTTTGTCTACATCTGTCCTTCCTTCTCTCCTCCCGTTTCCTTTCTATGTGTTACTGCTGCTCTTATATGTTTAAAGCCACAACCTGTGACACTTTCAATCTCCATAGTGTCAACAAGAGCTTTTATAGTTGCCATACCAAACACCAATTATCAAGTGTTTCCTGGGAATTTCTGTGACGCACAAGAAATAATAGGTTTTACTTTCCTTGTTTGTTTAGAATAAACATAATGAGAAGTGGCTGGTTACTGCGTTTGAAGCATCGACAGCCGTCATGCCAGAACAGGCAAAGAAAAGGGCACAGACAGAAGAAACTTCACAAAGACAAAATCCGAGGAACAACCTGTCTTGCGCTTGTTTAATTGGCAGGAGGTCTCTGGGACCTCACAGAGCTCATATTAGCAGACTTAATTGTAGAAAATCATGAACTTGTGTGAATTCAAGCGGGACCTGAGAGCTCATTTTGTCTAATGTAGCCTGGTTAAATCAACAGTTCACTCAAGGACAAAGAGAGATGAGCTGGGGAAAGAAACACCCAAGCATAGAGGGCTGAGTGAGGAGATGAAAAGACAGAGGGAGGAGGTTAAACAGGACAAAAAGAGAAGGGCACGATAGAGAAAGGAAACGAGAGACATTTCAGAAAAGAGAGAGGAGAGAGGGCTTATTGTGGAACTAAAAAAAAGGAAGGGAGCAAGGTCTCAAGGAAGGGAATGAGGAAGTGGAGTGCATGATAACAGCAGTAATCCATCAGAAATCATCTTGCAGCGGGCCCCTCCACTTTGACAACAAGGCTTTGGTTCTGTAGAGTACAGCCCACCAGTGACTACCTTTCAACCCCGCACATCCTGCTAGCTCTGCGATAGGATAAGAGCGGAACGGACGGCGCTAATTGGCTTGCTTCCCTGTCGGATTTCTCTGGCGCTGCAAACAGAGAAGTGGGGGGAGAGGATATATCATGTTGTATGTGGATTTGTAAACAGTGGATCAAAAAAAACGCTGGCTTTCATGTCCCTTAAATTGGTGAAGAGGCGTTGGTGCGCTGTCACGGTGGTAGTGACGGCTGAACATTGATCCTGTGCTGGCTGAGTGACTGACAGGACGCGAGGGGATGGATGGGACGTGTCGGCCGCCCGGCGGGGGCCAGTGGGGCAGTTGAGCAATGATGCAGCCCAGTGATTGGTGTTACGCGCTCAAGCAGACGGGAGTCACGTGCATGTGTGGGGAGAATAAACAGAATAAATATACACACTGCTTCATCATTCAGCCGCATGTCACTTGGGAGGCTCTTGATGACACAATCAGAGGATGTTAGTCACAAGCTATATCCTTCAAAACCTGACCTCCTGATTAAGTCATGCTGGATCAGACGATAACATGTCTAATCCTCACACAAAAATAAGACAGGGCATGAGCTCAAGCATAAGCTGTACACACTAGAATTAACGCCACCATCAACTTCCCCAGGCTGAGAAACTTGTAAAAATATCATTTTGTGTTCAAGAGTAGAGGAAACTCAAGCCTTCGCTTTAAAGAGGCGAGAGTTTTATCAAAATTAGGAAGTGTAAATGTAAATATCTTTGTTTTTGTTCAAGACATCTGAAACCCCTGACCAGGTTACGCTCTTTGTTCAACACGGATGTTGAGAAAAAACATCAGAGCAGCCCCGAGTTCCAGTGTTAGTCTTTCTGCGGTCTGTCAGCGGCGCGGCCCCCGAGGCTACGTTCCAGGCAAAGACTTCACTGCCGTCTGCTGAATACAGACAAGACAAGCAGTCAACCTCTACCGAGCAAGGTCTGAAGGGCGCCGCCATTTGTCTCGGCTTATTTGGCAATCAGGGAGACAAGATGCGAAACAGGGGTTTCGAGAGCGTGGTGATGACAAAGAGGAGAAGCTACATCTGAGGCCAGCTCCAGGGAAACAGGGACCTGTACAGAGTGAGGGACTGAAATTTGTATCTCAAATCTTATGATGCAGAACCTTTTCAGCCAATCAGTAACACTATATATATATATATATATAATTTTATAGTACTCTTATTTCCACACGCCACTACAACCCTCCAGGTAAACAAAGGACAGGACAAACAACCTCACCATAAGGTCCATTTTGTAGCTGTTCGGGAGCTTTCAGTTGTAACACATGATCTTCATCAGCAGATAAAGTTTTGCCAGTGCAATCACAATTGAATTATGACCAGAACTGGCCCCACGATTAAGGCCAATTAGAGCAATTTTGAGAAGAAGAAGAAGAGCTGGATAAATATAGCAGCCTGGGTGTCAATCAGACTGAACAGTATGTCATAAAATACACACTGCTTTCATTTTACTTTCATTAGGTCTACAGGTCCAATAATGTAAATAAGTGAAACTTTCTTTGAAATCAGTACAGCTGTACTGAGATGGAACCTCTTCATATAAAGAGAATCACATGTGGATTTAGCAAGAAACAAATATTTCCATAACAAATATGTGATTTCCAAAGGTCACCTTATACCCAGCTGTTTGCACCGAACTGCCGTCCAAAAACAACTTGTTCTTCAAATACTGGCGCAGATAAACTAAATATTTATGGCCGCTGAAAGGACAGGGCCGACTTCCAACATTTGTTGTGCTAGCTGCTGTTGCGCACACTTTCATTGCCGAGGTAAATTGAGGTCATATGTTTATAATTTGCCCTTTTCCTAATGCTGCCATTGGAGTAAAATAACATTTGAGAGCTGCAATTAGATTGAACCGCGCAATACTCCAGCTAATTAAGTCATATTTCAAGTTCAATAACGATCAAGTCGGCCAGATAAAGGCCAGGGAGAGAGAGGCTAGTGTGGTGCAACAATATGGAGGCTTTTATTTTTTTCTTTACAATGCTCAGTTCTATTGTTGAGTTAGTGAAGCACTCAGCGTCTTTGCCTGGATGAACAGTGGGCTGGTTTTGAGTGTTTCCGACTATTGTGGTTGAATCAAAGGGCTGAGTCTGCCAATAAAAAGAATGAGAGAAAGAGAAGAAAAGGTGGGCAACAATATGCACAGGTGTGTGTCAAGGAGCTAAGAGAAGCATGAGATAGAGTGGGTGGGGGGCACCTTTATTGTATCTTGTAAACCTGTTGATTTTTATTTAATTTGGTTATATGGATATGAGAAATACTTGCATTATGAGAAATTGTATAATATTCATTCATTATTCACTGCCTCAGCTCAGCCCAGCTGCCGCAGACTAAACTCCTACATGTGAAGTCTCATATTTTATCTGTAAGACTCACATTTACTGGCATCTAACACGATGATGATTTTGTAGTGGAAAAGATTTCAGATTGTCTAATGGACAAAATAAAAAGAGTACATCCTAATCATAAAAGCCTAAGGCACTGTGGAGCATCCCCCCTGTGCAGCTGCTGAACTGTTACCCTGTGTTGATGTGAAGCACACACACAAAAAGTTTGATGACTTGACGTTTACGGGGCAGCCCTAATGACGAAAACAGTTTCGCTCCATTTCTTTGATCATTGTCAAAGTGAGGAACCCTTTCACAATAAGAGTCAGCATGAGCAGGAGAGGGAGACTCAAAGAAAAGGAGATGGAAAGAGTGTAAAAAAACACAAATCCTAACACCAACATATACAGTAAACAGAGAAATGAGGGGGAAAAAAGGGAAATGGGACTGTATGTTTGTGGAGTATAGATGCAGATTTCCTTCCAAACTCCATATAAACACAATCTGTCACACAGCTAGCAGTGTCAGCTTCTACATATTTGCCTGTTTCTGCTGCAGAGAAACAGGCAAAGCTTGAGGTGTGTAATAAATGGAACTATGTAAGACAGCAGAGGACAAAGGTGAGAACATTTTAGCAGGGAAATTAAACGCCAGGTAGACTGGATTTTCAGTGGGTTTACACTCAACTGCAACCTCTCTGACATTCATTCTTGTGTGTAACTCTGCCTCTCTCTTTGTGTCCTTCATCTTGCCCTTCCCATCCCTGCCCTACTCTCCGCTACCGGCCTCAACCGTGTGAACATCTCTTCCATTACTGCCCTTGACACTGTGGCCGATTGGATTCTTATCTGCCATCTGTAGGCCCGACGCTCGAGCCTGCGCTATCTCTCGCCACAGCCTAATTGAATCTCAAGTGTTGGAAGTGCGGTGATACACTGACCACACCGTGTCACTGCCAATAGATAAGGATTGCCATTGGAGGATTGGACCGCCACAATCACGATGGGGACACGTTGATAAAGGGGTGACAAGCGGTTTGGGTTGGTACTGTGTCGGTGGGACTTTGCTTGGATTGAGAGATAATGGATACCCTCCATTACCAGGAAGGTTGTGTTCATATCCAATAATCCAATATCCCTTAATCCTGCTGTGCTCAGTGGGTAATTTGTTGAAACTAAACCAGGGGAAAGTAGGGCAGGGTGTTGCTGTTGTCCATCGATTTCTACATAAATCCTAAATTGTACACTATTGTTTACAGAAGGGATGCAGCTGTTCCTTTCCCAGCTACAAAAATGCTTACAAACACCTGACCCAGCCTGAACCTGAAACATGAGCCACACCAAGATAGAAACAGAAATATAAAGTACCAATTTTTCCTGGGAAAGTCAGTGCAGTTTGGCCAGAAAAGCAAAAGTAATTACCATCTTGTTGATGCTTTCGAATGAGACCTTGGGGTTTTGGAGTAGTGATGAAATACAAGCCTCATTACCTGCTCTGTTTTAGCTCACATTTTTCTTGTTAAGCAGGTGACCTTTTCAATTTAGAGAGTCAAGGTACTGGCATGGCAGCCTCTGGAGCTACTTTGCTTAATTTATCATTGACTAACCAATCGCAAGGAGTCACCTCAGTGCCTTAAAGTTTCAGATAAAAATGTAATATTACTGACTCAAGATTGGAGCATTGAATGATATTTAATGTCCTACCTTAAGAGGCCGAATCCTTTTTTTTTGGTCTTCTTGTCCAGATCCTCCACAGAATCATCTGATTTCTTCTTCCCTTTGACTTTCTTCTCTTTCTTTGCTTTGGTTTTCTTCTTCTTCTTCCCGTCCTCTGCGTCCAGGCCCTGGCGAGAGGAACTGCTGGCGGGCGTGTCGTGACCGGAGCTCTGCTCTGACAGGTCGTCGTCTGAGGAGGGTAAATGGTTCGTGTGGTTAGACACGGACTGGTGAGGGCAGAGGTGGCAGTAGATGCAGAGACATTACACACTCAGAAATGAGGCTGCATGCATTGCATTTAGCATCTACACAACAGTCTTGTCCACATTCTTATGCTAAATTTTCACCAAAATGCAAACACCAACCCAAAACAAAACATAACTGGGTCAGATAGTTTCTGCAAATGATTCGCATTTTTTGTTTAATGTTTGATTTCAAGTATCAGAACACAGATTTGGCTGAGTTGCTAAAGACTAAAATTAAATGCTAATTTTAATACAACAGTAGACGGGTAATTTTTTGCACTTCAAACATGGTTAGTCAACATTCAGCAGTAACTCAGAATAATTTTAGCTAAAATGGAGGATTGTTATTTCCTAAGTAATCACACACAGACACTCAACATCCCACATGTCTGTGAGTTCACAAGGTAGAGCATTAAAAATATGCTGCTGTAAGATATAAAGTTGCTCTTCCTAAAATTGCTGAGTGGATAAAATCATGTAGCATTTCATTAAGGTACTTAGGCTAAGCACTGTCCCTTGGCAGGCCCCTGGCTCTTTTTTAGTGCCAGTGTGTTATAAAGCCTAAGGGATGTGCATTGGCAGTGTGGTGTCTAATTTAAAATGGATACAATGTCTAGGGAAGAATGCTATATAATAGCAACAGCCTGAACTTAGTATTTCTATTTTTAAAATGCTGATGAAAAGTCTTACCATCTTCAGAAGGTCCATCGTAGGACTTGTCAATGGCGTTTCGGAAGCTCTGGTTGCATCCCCGCCCCCGGACCATGTGCGGCCGAGGGCGATGAAAGGGCACCTGGGCTTGGATGTGACTCTGCTTGGCCTCCGACACAGCCGTCTGGAGGCTCTCCAGGGAGCTGGACTTCCAGAGGCCCAGGGTCGGGCCCAGCGCGCCACTGGCTGAAGGCTCTGAGAGACAAAAGGGGGAGACGAGAGACAGGGTGGGAGGAGGGCCCGTTAGCGAGGAGGTGGACGGATGTTAAACAGAGGATGACAGGGAGTAGGCGAGGGTAGGGAAAATAAAGAAGCCTGGCTGATGGAGGAGGCGGGAAATGATTTTATGCACTGATAAAATGTGAGTGACTCTTAGTATTGAGTATTGACTCTTAGTATTAAGCTTTTAGCAAAATTTAGCCCAATGCTTGTTTAAAAAATGTTCATCTACTACAGTAATATTTCCTTGTTTAAAGGACATCTGTTTTAAACTTCTTAAAATCTTAATGCTGCTTGAAATTGAATTTAGGGTAAGTTTATGTAAGAATTGCAGGAGAGGGAGCTGGGACAACAAAGTTCCGATGAGTTATGTGACGGTGCGCTGGAATCTGAACTCCACACTTTATCCACTTGTGCCAGACTCATCTTTATTCATTGTAACATTGTCAATCACTTCTACGGGCAGCATCAGGTGTGATCAGTCTCTCTGACAGATGTTTCACACGTGTTTTAATCACGATCATGCCTTGGAAACTATTACTTATTGTAATATTTGGAGCCACTCAATCATTGTGACTGATCAGTCCTCTGCTCAGATTGAAGGTGGGAGCAGCTGTGCTGGATTCATGAGGACACTGAACTGAACTTCATGAACCAATAAGAACAATAAAGCCATCATATCCATAATACACACAACATAACTAACTAGAGGGTCACATCTTGATTGAACAGTGTGTACGCACCCACACTATCCTCAGACGAGGTGGAAGTGGAAACACAGTTACCTAGAGAAAGAACTGGAGATTCAGACTGGCAGTATTTCTTATCTTTCTTCTGCTATTGGGTGCATAATTAATTTTTAATGTTGCACACAAATCTATTAGTTGACTTATAAGTACATATAATACTATAACAGAAGTGTTTCTCTTGGTTCTATAAATCTGTTACAGGAAGATTGTTTGTTTGGTATTTAATTATACAGTCAGCTGAATTTAATGCAATTCCTTTATCTTGTTACTGTTTTTATACCTAAAAAGAGGTAAGAAACAGCAGCCCTGACTACTGTTAACTCTCAAACTATAAATGAACACTGTGTTTATTAAAACAGGATTAAAGATGAAGGAAAACAACTATAGGAATAGGATACATCTTAAGGAGCGTGGTCTGTGTCACCAGAATTGATTTGAACAATTCAATGGTTTCTTAGAACCAGTTCATATATTTTTCAGTTGATGAAAAATATACATACATTTATAATTATATTCTAATCTCTTCATATCTTTTGAAGGCTTGGATGTAGATTCAGTCAGCTTTTCAAACTTTGAAAGATCACCTTCTTTTAACCTGAGCAATAAGCATCAGCTCACTCACTTTCTCCCTAATGGATATAGCTTTTTTGGAATGAAGCTTAAAAAGGTTAAAACCCAGAAATATAAAGCTATGAAGATGAAATGTAGAGAGAGAGGTAGAGGAGAGAGGGTGAAAAACAGGCTTGACAGGAATGGGGAGAGAGAGTCAGAGACCTATAGGAGAGACATAAAGGAGGGGGGGAAAGGGAACGAATGAGGTGGAGTGGTACAGGGACAGGTGAGGAGCGGCACTGTGGGAACTGACAGGCTCATGCATAAGCAAAAGGAGGGGGGGATAAATGAACTGCCATCATACTGTACTCAGGTATGGCCTCCAACTCGAGAGAGGAAGAAAGGGGAGACGGAGGTAACTGGAAGGTGATGAAGGCCACAGCTGATTCAGCAGGGGGAACGGAGAGCGGAGGAGGAGGAGGAGGAGGAGGCGGCACCGGGGGGAAAGTGAGGAAGGCTGGGAGGATTTGAGGAAATACAGAGCTGGAAGAAAAATTGAAAAAGTGAGACAAAGGGGGGGAAAGAGTAGATGTCATGCAGACCTGGCTGCTGCAGGAGACATTGAAAGACAGGTGACCAAGCCAGAAAAGCAACTAGCCCTCACACCATCCCCTCCCAGCTGTGTATCACAATGAAACAGTGACAAGTACTCAAAGAAGTTACAGACAGGTTGCAAGCTGCTGTTTTTTTTCCTTCTGCAAACTTTCCTGTAGGGATGACTTTTCTCGCATCGTGGCACTCACTGCTTAAGACGTATTTTTTGTCATTTCAGAGGCTTCAAAGAGCCAAAGTAGAGCAGGGAAAAGGGGAAGTGAAACTGAAGCGGCGATAGAGTCGAAGGAGGTGGTGGTGGTAGTGGGGGGAAGTAAGCGGAGCGTTGCTGCCTTTTAAGTCCTAAATTGACTTTCTGAGAGGAAGTGGGATTTATGGGGAATAAGGGGTTATAAATAGAGAGGGGGGAGCGCTCAGGAATAAAACGCTCAATTTGAGAGGCAGGATTTGTGTCACAAATGTAATTACGGCTGTCCAGCTCGCAGCCTGATAGAATTAAGCTCCTTGCCAGCGCACTGCTGCACTATACACAGAGAAACTGTGTGTGTGTCTGAGTGCGTGGGCACGTGTGTGTTTACTACAAAATGTGAGAATTTTGTTCCAAGTTAAAAAAAATAAAAAATTAAAGTCATGATACTGCCTGTTTGAGATAGCAGCGTGTGTCCTTGACCGCCTGAGATGAAATAGGAGAAGGAATATCAGCACAATTCACTTTTGCAAGAGTGTGTGTATTTGTGTGTGTGTGTGTGTGTGGAGGCTGTGAGTGCACTCATTCCATGCATGTCAGGCGGTTGAGGCTGGAGGTAAATGAATAATGAGGGTTTAATAGGATGGATGAGCGGGGGAGAGGTGGCTATCATCGCCAGCTCGATCCAATGGAGGGTGAAATCAGCGTTTATCACATATCGCTGCCCGCTGTGCCAGCAGATGCTCTCACGGATCCGTTCGCATCATGTCTGCCTGATTGCCACTGGTTCAAGCTGGTGCACATATTTGACAAACAGCCGACCAGCCAAACAGCCCAGGACGACGGGCGATGCCCTTCACAGCTGTAACACTCCTCCACCTGAGATCAAACACTAATGTCACGTTTTCACTTTCTGTTTTCCTACTTTTTTATCACATTCTATTAGTGAGTAGTAAAGTGGGCAGAGTTATACTAAGTGGGTTTTCATCCATCAAAATCTGCAGAAGCAGATCCACAAATGTTATGCGAATATCAGAAGTCGGTTCATGAAGATACAGCTACAACTCTTTTCCACCAAATTAGTTCTGGTTCTTGAAACCGTTTCATTCAGGATTCTTGGATCATTGTGTGCCTTCCCCATCTCAAATTTTTCTTGATTGATGAACCTTTCTGTGAAACTTTTTTTGAGTTGTATGTGTAAATTGAAAATACACACACAAAAAAAGGTGGTGTAAACCCATCTCATGTTAGGTGAAGCCTTCAAAGGCTTGGATGAACATGAACACCCAGTGATCACCAGTACGAAGGATGAGTAACTGTGTTCTTTGATAACAAGTCAAAGGTACAAGCTTGTGTTCATAAAAACTTTACGATAAGTAGAACTCAGAGGCAGTTCAGTACGAAACATCCAATTACTGATCTTAAACGTCTGCTGAATTAAGATAAAGATTACTCTTTGTAGAAATCTGTAGAGAACTGGGAAGTTGTTGAGCATAACGTTCAACTTTTCCCTTCATTTTAGTGAAGCAGAATAAAACAACAGTGAGGACAGTGAAGCAGTATGTAGGAAAAAAATATGACGGTAATTTACAATGGAGAAAAAATACGTAGTATGAAATATGGTGCTAGCATCCCATACTAAACACACGAACATCCACCCAGGAGCCCACAGCTGCCTGAATACTGCAGTCACTTGTACCACAACGTGCACATGCCACTATCCACCAGCACGCCTGCCTAACCCACACACACCTAAACGTGACATGTATATTGTGACTTCTGTAAAGGTTGCCTGCTGTCTTGTCTGTATTGAGCAGACAGCGGCTGAAGCCTTTTGCCTGGAACGTAGCCTCGGGGTCCCGCTGCGCTGACAGGCCCTGCAAGGACTAACACCGCTCCATGGCTCTGCTTTGTACCTTAAAAAAGTGTCAGCCTTAAAAGTGAGGGTGACACACCTGCAACCTGTCACTGAGCCATACTGATACCAACTCCTTCACTAGTTTCAAGCTACACATTCAAGTCACAGGGGTCAACACATCATCAATAATGATATTTTGTGTAAATAATTATTGAATATTTCCAACAATAATTGCAGTCTAGCTCTGAAAAGTGTTTTCCTAAAGCTGGCACAAAATATCAGTTCTGTATAAAAGTTGCCTGCGCACAAATCTCTAATTATTTCATCCAATGAACACAAGAATAAATGAACTCAAAAATGCCCAAATTACAGGCTTTGCTATACAGACTCTGTTTGGAGTCCAAATTTAATACACCACTCTGCTAATCCCTGCCACCCTGTCTTAACCATTACAATATCCAATCTGAGGGTAGATAACACCAAACTATTAAACTGGATATTGTCTTATTTATATTAAAGCTGACATTGTTTCAGTAATGACACACACACACACACAGAGTCAAATAAATCCTGGGCACTACTAGACCCTCCCACAGTGTCTCAGCAGGGTCTTAACACTTACCTATCAACTGGACAACAATGTGCTCCACAGCAAGCAGCTTTGAAGCAGACTGGCTGAAAGGTTGCCACGGTTACAAGAAAGTGCCCCCTCCATCAAAACTGCTGGGGGTGGCGGTGGTGGTACGGAGAGGGATGGTAGGGGTGTGTGTGTGTGTGTGTGTGTGTGTGAGAGAGAGAGAGAGAGAGAGAGAGAGAGAGAGAGAGAGAGAGAGAGAGAGAGAGAGAGAGAGAGAGAGAGAGAGAGAGAGAGAGAGGGGTGATGGTGAGTTGCCAAGGAGACACTTTAGCCAACAGTGAAAAGGGGCTTGTTGCTCCTGGCCATACTTCTTTAAATTAGGTACAGAGAGCACAGACCACAAAGATGCACACACGCACACACAGACACAGTAATCACTACAGATCTGCTTATAGAAACACACATGTAAGACACAGAACCACATACACAAACACTTTTCCATCAAGGATCCAATCTCAGGACTGGCCAATAAACCCCAGAGCTGTCGTTCTGGAGACCAGTAAAACAGGCCCTGACCTACACTTTACAATAAAAAAAAACACATGACACACACAGATACACATACTGACTACACACCTGTAAAAGAAAGCCTGATCTCAGTGTTAATATTGCTCAATAAAGGTTATTGAATTTAACCCACCAGAGGCATTAAATACACCGTTACAAGGAATAGAATGGCCCCTTCCTGTGTTACACTGTTTCAATAAAAGTTATTTAATTCAAAGAGAGCCTTAAATAATCCTGAATTACAACAGATATTAACAATCCTATCTCAATAAATGTTTACAACAGGATTTAAGTTCTTTAGCCTGCACAAAGCAATGGACAGAACACCCAGTGGTTTCTCATGACACTACTCTTCATGGCTACACCTTAGATTAAATGTACTGAATATAGGCCTTTAAACCTTCAACCCTATGATGACAATGGTATGAAGCCTATGTCAGCTCTAAAGAATAAGGCTTACATTATTCTCTTTTTCTTAAACTGAAAACAATCCCTATGAAAAGACCTAAACCAAGAGTGTGTAAGTGTCTTTAAAACTTTCCTACTTCCCTACTCTGTCTGTGGCTCTCGTCTCCAAGACCCTATAGCTGCAAGTAAATGGTGTACACATGGCACTGACTTAAAAGAAACTACAGTGCCCAAGTTTATGGTAATAAAGGAAAATTATCCTAACCCCAGCATGGTTCTTTGGCGTGTTTTTAAGAGTTTCTGAACAATTAAAAGCTGTTACCAGGCTTCGGCTATACAGGCAATCGGGCTTACGATCAGTAAGAAAAAAGCTAAATATCACCAGCCTTATCCTTTAAAAAGTAAATGTTTTGGCACAGCAACTATTTTCCAATTATATGACAAACCTGACTTCAAACTGAATCACTTCAGACAACTGTATACCCACTTAAAGCAAATCCAATTCATGTTATGGCCAATCAAAACTCCACTCCAATTAAATACATGTCCAATCATTATGCATCCCCCCATCACTGTCTGAATGCACTCAGCTATATCAGAGGCAGAGGATGAAGCTGGACGGAGGCGCTGCCCTGGCAGTAATTGTGTTTGTGCTGTTTAGATGTATGAGGGAATGGGGACATATGGGCTGTATGTATTTAGCCTCCAACTAGATGAATGGTTTTAATAACTGGAGGGGACTTAAAAGGCCATTTCATAATTACTGCTTACCTCTACTGGATTACAGCAGCGCGGCAGGGGTGGCAGAGTACGGATGAGGGTTGGAGCAAGCGGTGTAGAGTGGGACATGTGCCATTTGTAAACGCCTAGCGGATAAAAGTGCTTGTGCAATGAGGGAGAACTGTAGAGTGCATTAATTCAGACACAAACACATACACGTATCTGCATGGTGCTATACTTGTGGAGGCCTCCATTGACTACTAAACCATCTGTTTAACTTTAATGTAGGAATCTGTATACATGATATTTATATTTTTTACTATGCCACTGCCATGACCAATAATAGCTTCCAGTGCTTCAAAACCTGTATGATGTGCAGCGGGTGCAGAGCTTATTGCAGGTGTTGGCAAAGCAAAAAATTCAGCATGGCAGTCTTATCGTTGGGGTTTCATGAGGCCTCCTGAATTAGAGGCTTTTACAGGTAGAAAATTTTCGACCTGGCCCGAAACTGACCCGTGGGGAAAAAAAAGAAGATAATTAGACAGGATCCAAAAATGTGGTCGACCCCAACAGACCCCGACAGAGAGAGAGAGAGAGCGCCGACGCTGGCAGCAGCATGCGGTTCCACCAATTTAAAAGCAGCAGCAGTTACAAAGAGCAGCAACACGTCATTTTTTTCCGAATTTAAAAGTTCACGCTCTTCATCTCGCCTCAAAAAACACATTTTTCGGCGCATTCTTGTGACCTAAGACTCGGTGGTTGACCATGTAATTGAGACATCTCCTGTACGAGTCTGGTGGTAAATCTTTTTTGCATGTAGTCTCCCTTCTTTCATCACATTTCCTGCCACAAGATATGCTCAGAGAATAACTTTCTCCTCCCTCCATTATCCCAGCTGATAGTGACTCCACTTGGATCCACACGAGTCCACATGGGCATTAATTACATGTGGCAATATAACGCTAACACATATAAAGCAAAGTTTTCACTCATCTTTTCCTCCACATGAGCAGGACTGGCCCTTATAAGAACAGAAAGACAAGATAAACATACACACAGATGTCCCTTGTAGACACAGAATAATCATTCAATTCAAATGAGAGCAATATGGTGACTTTCAACTTAAGTCAACAACAATATGCCGGATGCAAAGGACTGAGGGAAGGAGGGAAAAAGAAAGTGGGATAAGGAGCCAATGACAGCGAGAGGCAGAGTTACACAGCACCCAAACAAAGAGTGTGAAAACAAAGCCGGGGCTTCAGCGCTGGCAGGACGCCGACTGGTTTTAAAGTCTCATTGTGCTGAGAAGAAACAACGGGGACTAATGGGCGCGCAGAGCGACGGCACCATCAGCTGTGCTGCAGGGCTAGCTGTTAGCTAGGAAGCATCCAGACAAAACAGAAAACACACACATGGACAGAAACTAGATAGGAAAATAGACATTGCAGCAAAAGCAAACACCGCCACAAGCAAATGTAAGCAGATGTGCAGGAGGCTGAGACGCAGTATTGCAGTATAATCCTCTGCACAGCCCCACTGTTTGTGTGTGTGCGTATAATGTGTGTGAATGTGTGTGTGTTAGAGTGCTGGATGAGCTCCCAGGTGTGTTGTAAGAGGGCAGCCTGCTGCCAGGGGAGATGTTAGGCTCTAAGGGAGAGAAATGGAGGGATGAATGAAGGGATATCTGTCCATTACTCTTTTGGCTGTCTACGGGGTGTTCACACGCACGCGCATGCACATGCACGCACACACACACACAAAAGACACACAGGCTTGAGGTGATGCTGGGCTGGGTCTGACTTGGTAGAGAAAACTCAGAGACTGGAGTATGTTCAACATAATCACATAAGGCTGGAACAGATACAGCTGCAGAGGATGGAGAGAGGGAGAGAGAAAGAGAGAGGGAAAGATGATAACAGAGGCAGAGGGAGAATAAAAAAGGATCAGCCCGTTGAGAGAAAAGTGATCATAAAGAGAGAATCGGATGTAGGAGAGGAGGAGAGAGAGAAAAGAAGAAAGAGAGATGAAGGTTTGGGATCGAGAGGATACTAAAAATGGGGATGAGCCTGGCGACAGAGAGCAGGAGACAGAGAATAATCAAGAGAGAAGCGATTGGGAAGAAGCGGGAAAGTGGTAGCAAAGATGAAAGCGAGAGAGAGAGAAAAAAAAAACTAAAAGCTCTATTGAAGATGGAGACTCCTAAGACTGGAGAATCAAGAGAGAAAGAGAGAGAGAGGGAGAGTGGGGCAGCTTGAGTAAGTGACAGAGAGAAAGATGGAAGGAGAAGAAGGAGAGAGAGAGTTAGAGGAGTGAAGCGCTCCTCGCAGCGACTCTAGCCAGAGAGAAAAAGGGTTTTATCCAGATTAAAGAAGCCAGGCAGGCCTCTTAAGACCATCCGCCTAATGAAATATGTCAAAGCCCATAAAGAAACACTGAGGCCATTTAGGAGGGAGGGTGGGGCGGTGGGTGGATTGGGGGGGTGCGCGCAGGAAGCTAGGCAAATACACTGCGTCAGCAAAAATGAAAAACACGCAAAAGCCCTGTCAATACGCATTAGCTGCGACGTCAACTGGAGAGGAGATGGAAAGAAGAGGGAGAAGGAGGAGAAGAAAGGAGCGCTGCGACGGAGAAGTGGATCGCTTTATTTATCGCAGGGGCCGTGAGGGTTATGGGTGCTGATCAGAAATGCCAAGAAAATCACAACAGGAGAGGAGGAGGGAGGAGAGAGGAAGGAGGGGGGTCAGGTAGAGGAGGAGGAGGAGGAGGGCGGAGGTGAAGCCATTTGTGGGAATGCTGAGTGTGGGGGTTTTGGGGTCAGCAACGGTGCTCAGGCCATTTGTATTCCACCGGCAACAGGCTTAGTTGGTTGCTGCAGGTGGATTTAAGAGATCGGTGTGTGTGTGTGTGTGTGTAACAGAGACAGAGACAGGGAGGAAGCCAGGCCTGCCTCCTGACATCAAAACTAAATTGCTGGTCATGCTTCTTCTCTTATGCAACCCTTGTTGCCATTTTTAAATGCAGTGGGTGCTCTAAATGAGATGCGACGAATCTACACCGCTGAACTCCACAATTAAAATCCTGACTTCTGCAGCCCAGTTAGAGATGGCCAGCTGAGCGTGCACGCTCTCTGTCAGCAGCCCCTCTGATTTATATTCATGCTGGCGATGCCCAGAACAACCACGGACGGTCTTCCAGCCTTGGCCACCGAGAAGCAGTGCTGGAGCAGTTATATCTGACTCAGTGGAAACCCACTGCTGCCCTGTGTGCTCCTATCACAGCACAGACTGTTCCTTCATACAGCAGAGCTACTGTGTACAAGCCACAATAACTTTAAAGGCATTTTTTACTGTCATTATCTCGAGTGTATTTAACACTGATTAGTTACAGTTGTCTATTTTGTTAATGTCACACCTTTACTATTGCTTTCACTATAGTCCATTAATTCTCAAATGTAAAATGCCCAAGCTAATCACAAGCTAACCATCCAATCACTCCCTGTAGATCTGATCACACATGAAAAAGATATTTTTTCACCTTGTTTAATGCTGGCACCAATGTGGATTCAACCATGACGTCTTTTTCTATCTCAAATCTCAATTTAGCCACTTTCATACATGGGCTACATAACATTGCTGGGTTCATCTACTGTATTTGTTAAGAAAATGGCTTTTTCTCTCTCAGATACTGGCACCTGGTGCACTTGCAGGAGCAGTGATGCGAAAGTGATGAGTGTGTGTGCGAAGAGTGTTCTCCGTCTTCTCACCACTGATGGCTTTTAGAGCTTATCTTGCCCGTTGAAGCCTTAATTATTGGCTAGAGGGAGCATGAGGGATGCTTGATCACCCCACCACAACCACACCCCCTTATTACAGTGACTCCCCTGATGTATGTGCTCATCAATTTCATCATTTAATTCAATACAAGTCGTTGTATTAGGTTGTGACGTTAATTCCCATATGTAAAGAATTTTGCTGTATATTTACTCATTCATCAATGGAGTTGGCATGAATGAAAATTGAAAATATAGATTATTACTTGGGTTGTACAAGTTTTTTTAATCTTCAATCGCACCACGAGGGGAAAAATCATTTTCATGGGCTGAACTGACATTAGAAGAATCTCCTCAGCAACTTAAAATGAGCTCATTCCCTGTGGTTTGTGGTTTATTAAAGTTAGTTTATTTCCTTTGTGTATAACAGAAGATAATATAGTGATAACTTAATTAAAGTGACACAGATTTAATCTTTTTACCTTGTGTTGCTGGGGTCTTTACATTAATCAGATGGCATTTAATTAACATTTGTGCCATGTTAGAAGTTTTGCTGAAATATTACAAGGTCTGATGGAGTCAGATTGCCGTCAGGACTTTAATGTCGGGCGCTTATTCAGACATGAGACTGACATGTTAAATTGCTGTCACATTTTTGTGTAACAAGGTATATGTCTGCAAGGGGCTTTAGTCAGGGCGCAGTCGCAAATGTTAAGTGAACTAGATTTACAGCACTTTGAACCACTACAGTGTAATGACAGTGGAAGAAAACAGTAAAACTGGCTTTATATTTTACCTTTAAGAAGACTTTCCTCAAATAAAACAAGATGGAACTGAGTGAGGAGAAATAACTGAAGCGGACGCCATTGTAATGTAATACGGCTGCTGTCAACTGGGTGAGGATTGAACGCCGTGGGCCTGCTGACCTGGACGGCTATAAAGCAGCGAGAGCTCAGACACTAAGTGCTTCACAACTCAACTTTGTCAGTCGAGGAGTAGAAGCGGAGGGAGCGGGGGCGGAAGAGAATGAGGAATAAAGAAATGTTTGAGAATAGATGAGAATCTTCACACACTGGGTTAATTTGTTTTTGTGTGTGAACGGGCTGTTGCACTGTATGAAAGGGGGGGGGGGGTGCGGCAGAGTGGTGGGTCAAAAACAGAAAAGCAGAGAGTTTTCTCTGCGGGTATGCATGTGTGTTTCCATTACATCAAAACACTCACCATTCCTCTGCTCGACCAGTGATCCCATGTTGCTCTCATCAGCCACTAGAACACAAAAAAACAGACAGAAGTAAATACCACACGTTACTATAACGATGATACTAAAATACAGAGCAGAATATACATCATTCCAGTGCTTTGTGTGGCTTTGTGTTGCACTGGTGTCCTCTGGTGCTGGCACATACTGTAAATGACTCCCTGCAGAAGTATCACACAGCAGAGGACGAGTGAGGAACAAAATGACACAGACTGAAAAAGGAAATGAAAAAGAGGCAGAAATATAAGGAAACCAGAGGAAAGCAAGATATTACGATTCCTGAGAGAAAATGAGAACAGATAGAGGTGAGACAATGAGAGAAATAATAAAGGGAAGAAGAAGAAAACAAGGAGAAACCCCACCACCACCCACCCACCACCACCTACTCTAACTAAACAGGATTGCGGTTGGCCAATGGCGGCCACCACAGGCGGTGCACCACGGGATACAATAATAGGTTTTCATTACGCTGCTATTTCTCTTAAATAATCCTTTTCATTTTTTATGAGGTCAATTTTCCCAGCGGACAGATGGGCGAGGGAGAAAGAAAATGAGAGCAAGGGAGAATATTGGAGGGACGGTGAAAGAGGGCAGACCGAAAAAGTGATAAACAGCAGAGAGAGAGTGCAAAAAGTGACAGATGAAGGGTGATAGGGTGTGTTGGGCAAAACAGAGGTTGGCCAGGAAAAAAACACAATTGGCAAGAGTAAGCTCAAAAGGGTTGCTTCAAAAAATCCTGCAGGGACATCTGTAGCAGCAAGACAAAGAAACAGAAATACCTTTCTTGTTCTTCATGTGCCAGATAAAATAAAAATTAAATACTTTCAAAGTTTGGGGAAGAACTATTCCAGGCCACATGACCCTGCCAGATAATAAAAGCTTCCTTTTCTGTGGAGGAAAGATAAAAGTCTGCATGGCCAGCAGCCAAGTTTGTCTCCTCCTGCCAAGGCTAAAAAGTAAAACCCCTCTTTTAACCTCCAGTCAGCTACCTTAGAGTGTTATATATATTTATTCTGTCATTGGATAACTTAACTACATACTGCAAGTGTATTTATACAACCCTGCAGAAGCGTGCTATTACTCTATGTTGTTAGTTATATCATCTATCTGAGTGAGGTAGGGAAAGAGTAGGATGAACAGAGAGGGTAAAAAGAAGTAGCAAAGAAAAGAGGAAAAGTAACTGAAAGAGAGAATGTGTAACACTGGAGTATAGAGACAGAAAGAACCATCAAAGACAAAAAATGAATCAGAGAAGAGAGAGCAAGGGACAGACAGAAGGTGCAGGAGAGGTGAGAAGGCGAGGAAAAAGAATAGAGAAAACGAGGAGTGTAAGAGAGAGAGTGTGAGGGGAAAAAGAGAGATTCAGAGAGAGTAAGAGGAGCAAGGAAGAGAGATAATGAGAGAGTCAGTCTAGCTGCATGTGGTGGAACTGTTGGATCGGTTTTTCATGGGTTATGCTTCACATCCAGATTTGACCTCCTGGCTTCTAAAAGTATGAAAGTCTATGAGCGTTACAGGCTGTTGGACTATTAGGATTAGTCCCATTTGTACTGTTATGGATCTATTTCACATAATATTCCAAAGACTGCTGAGTGGATTGTTTTATAATGTCTTAACAGACAGACTAGTTGCTCCTCTCTTGTAGTGACTCAACAAGTGTTTGCTGCAGCATTAAACGGCATTTGCTGTCACCATGGTAACCACAGGTGTCCCCCAATCAACCAAAACACTACAAAGAGTGAGGAAGGTGCTGTGCATTAATTACAGGTCAACACAAAGTAACACACTAGTCAGTACATGAATGATGGGAAGTTCCAGTGGAAGTCTGGTAGCGCTGCCACCGTACAGTTAATGTCTCCCATTTTTTAAAATTCGACCTGACTCACTGCACACCAAACAATTTGGATTGCAAAGTGTAGTGTATGGGCTACACATCTCCTAAAAGGTCTGATGTTTCAATGCACTTTGAGCAACTTAAAGTCAATCCATACAGGCCATTTTCCAAAGCAGACCACAGCTTAAAAGCATTAGTTTCCATTATTGCTCATTCAGTGAAAGAAAAATCTACTTACTGAATCACTGCTTGAAAAGGTTACATCTTGTTTTATTTTATGTTTTCCCTTTTATAGCTGCAAGAGAATGCAAATGAGAGTAAAACCCCTTCTTTCTGGTGCTTTCAGGTGCTTGCAGTACAGATGGAAAAAAATTCATCGTTTTAGGATGTCTTGGAACAAATCCACACCACTTTTTGGAGAAAATTCAGAGTTTGGTGCAGTTATAGTGTCAGTGACTCCGCTATTCATCTCAGCATGGGCAGGCAGAGTGTGTGAGGATTTCTGTGTAAGCGGGAAAGCTCTGAGTCAACAGAGTATTTGCTAAGGCATCCAAGGTCAATAAAAGCAGCTCACCTCTCTCTGTGAAGTGGTGTTTAATAAAAGCTAACCTGCTCTGCTGCGCTGCTAAAGACTGACATGTGGGAAACTCTCCAGGGTAAAAAAAAAGAAGAAAAAAAAGCGTTTGACTCTTTAAATACAAATTGTATAGACAGTGTCAGCATCTGAGGTCTTGTATGTGTTCATGGCTCCTGCCGTCTTTACACATGTACACACACCCACTCACATACACATACACACACACAGCTCTGCTAACTACCTTGTTTCAGCCCTGAGGACTTTGGAGAGGGAAGGGATGAATGTAGAACCGGAGAGAAAGAGATTGAAATGGAGGATGGCCAGAGATGGAGATAGAAGGTAGAGAGGGGAGACAGATAGCGGTGGGTATTGGAGTGGGTCCTCAGTGGGAAAGAGCACAGAGCGCATGTGTGTGTGTGTTAGTGTGTGCGCGCCCCGGCGTGTGCAGACCACCCTTGTCCATAATGAAAGCCAATCAGCTTGGGTGGCAGAGGCGTGTGCTGCAGGAAGAAAGCCAATCCACTGAACCTAATGAACCGGGATTGGAAATCAGAGAGAGGCAGAGAAGAAAGAGAGATAGATGGAAGAGAGCAAGAGCAATGAACTCATCGGCTTTTGGTTGAGAAAGAAAAGTGCTGAAAGGGAAGGGAGAGATAAACAAAGATGGAGGGAATGCTAGAAAATAGAAATAAAAAGAGAGATAAGGAGTGGAGAGGGGAAAAGAACACTGATCTCGTCCAGAAAACAGGAATGACAAGAAAATTGGAGAAAAGTATCACGAAGAGAAAAGTAAGAGATGAAAAGATTGGAGAGACAGACAGAGAAAAAGAGGAGAGGAGGGAAGGAGGGGTCAGTCCGGGTTAATACAAGGAAATAAGCCCCTTCGTTCTCGCCTTCCACACACACAGCAAGCCACAAGATTGGAAACCTCACGCCTTTCGTTCACAAACACAAATAGAAAGGACACACACACAGATGTGTACACACACACATGCACGTCAGACATGTTCATCCAGTCCGTTGGAAAGCCCCTGGGTTTAGGAGTTCAGGAGGTCAAATCCCCTCAGGCTGGGGATAATAGGAGAGGGCTACATATCACAACAAAGAAATGTACTGATAAGAGGCATGTGATCGCTGCTGTGGCTGCGTGTATGAGTGTATGAGTGTGTGTTTGTAGCCTGGCTCCGTGATTGGACTCGTATGTTTGGCTGGTTTGTGTTGGTTGAGACAACAATATGTTTTGTACGGTACGGTTGCCCCAGAAAATGCATTCACTGGTGGTAGACTAGTGAGAAGGAAAACAACAGCTTCTTTCACTGATGAAGGGTGTGTGTTGGTGTGTGTGTGTGCTCACCCATGTCCATGCTCTTGGACGCTCGGTTGCGTGGTACGTTGTCCTTGTCGTTGATGTTGTAGAAAGCCGCAGCCATGTGGGACGGCACCTGAAGCTCACTGCAAAACAACAGTCGCAATTACTTAGAGTCAATTGATCAGTATTTACTCTTGTTGGTTACATCACCAAAACAAGTAAATTAAATTTAAATTCACAAACACATAGAGACTTCAGATCATTCAATTTCCTCTATTCCAGATGGCGTGATTCAGTTGAACAATAGCACGTACTGTCTTCAGTAAACTTACAGGGAAACAAGTATATTACTGCCAGATTCTGACTCAGACCACATGAGATACTGTGCACATACACTTCAGATTTTCAGACAGACTCATTCAGAAGACTGTCGACAGATTTTCTTTATCATCTTTCACCCAACACATTCAGTATTTTCTTGATGATCAGGATTTTAGTGACTCCGTTTGAGTGAGGGTGTGCTTCACAGTTGGCATGACGCTGTAAGACTGAGAGTGATGATTCATCAGAGCCAACACCAACCTGGGAATCAAATTCAGGGAGTCTGCAGTGAATTGCAAGACTTTTAGCTGTGTCCCAGTTCCATACTTCACATTAGTTCTAAGCAGGGCCTGTGCAGAGTGTGGTATTATGTTCACTCTACAAATTGGGCATACTAAAAACTCTTGTGAGTTTTTGAGTGCGTAGCTGATACAATATTGTCCCACGGTGCACTGCACAAAGAAAATGGAGGTGTCGCTCACAACTGGACAAACCAAGTATCATATCATTTCCTGTTAGTATAAACCTGTAACATACGTTGATTTTTGTCTACCAACTAGAAAAGAGTGAATATTTTCAAGGACAATGTCTGAACTAGTTAGTGTCACACATACAGTACATTGCCTGCTGTTGTCAGCGTGACTAACACGAGTATCACAGCAGTTTTCTAACCCTTCAAACTCCCACAGAATTTACTCCAGTATGCTATCACCATCATTACTTATGCATAATGCAAATAGGCTATTGCAATTAGACCGCAGTCTAAATAATGCATATGCGTTGTAATATTTAGTGTAATGACTCTTCTTTATCTCATAACACAGCAACCCACATTAAGTGCCATTAGAATATAATAACTCTGGCCCAGTGTGTAGTATAATAGAGTGCTGATGGCGTACAGTATGTTATGTGTGTATGTTATTGAGGGAGGATGGGGGGGCACCTATGGTGTGGGGGAGTCAGTCGCAAGTCTCTGTTCATTTCCTCCACAGCGCCGGGGGAGGGTGGCGGGGGGAAGCCGCCTTCCTCCAGCTCCTCATCCTCGTTGCCGTAGTGACCGCGGCTGCCATTGGCAGTCGCAGCGGGATATGGAGCTGAGGAGAAACAAAACATAAAATAAAATAAAATAAAAAAAAAAACACTTGATTTTGTTTATCAGGATGAGAAGTTTGAACACAGAAAAGGTGATGACTTTTTTTGATAATTTTAACACATTTACACTTAGATTTTGCAGGTTATAATATCAAAACAAAGCTAAATAAAAACTGAGAGGGTGTGTACAATTTGATATCCAGTCTTAAATGTTTTCTTAATGTTGTTAATTATTAATATTGATTGGTTGCAAGATAACAAGACGCTGCACACACATTTAAATACAGACACAATTAAATCAGTGTGTCCTTCATTTGAGAATCAATACTGTCAATAAAGAGCTTAGCAAGGTCAGACATTTAGAGAGCATAAGCTCAACATCAAATACACAATCATACAGAACACACACTTCAATAAACACCCGATACACAATCATCCCAAAACTCAACCACAAACACACAAAAATCATCATTTCCATACAAAAGCCTTATTCTAACTTCCCTGTGACTCTCCCTCCAACATTTCCATAAACTGTAAACCCAGAGAGCGCATCATTTCCCCACTCTAAAGCCTTTGTGTTGAACCCCCCTCTCCCCATTCCGCACAAAACATACAAAATGACTGTAACTGTACTGTCGCGCCACACTGATGGAGAGCTGACAGAGTCTCAGTGAGAAAAGCATCTCCAGCTCCCCGCTCCCAGGGGGGTGATGGGAGGTGGGAGACGAGGGAGAGAAATAAAGAATGAATTTAAAACAGTTTGTTAGTCTTTTTTTTTTTTCTTTAACACAACCGTACGCACGCTGCACAATGCCCTGTATGCAAATCTGGCCCACTTAGAAGCCGTTTCATCAGCGTAATGATTCCAGGGTCAGATCTTTTGCACATGAAAAGCGAGCGTTGCGTTCTGAAAAACATAGTTAATGACTTTCCTTTCTCTGGTTATAAATATGCAGTGAAAGGAGATATAAAGACAGAGCTTGGAAAAGATGTGACAATTTTGTAATGCAATGCTATAAGATGCTTAGAGTGGCTGCTCCAGTGACCTAAAAAAATATATATATAACAGAGCAATGTCAGGAGCTTTGGTTTAGTTGGGTGTCATTCTGTGCAGTGATCGCACAAACACACATACGCTGACAAACATGCTGTGTGTACTCACTCAGTCGCAGATAACATAAGTACACAAACACTCCATGCCTAATGTTGACAATCTGACAGTTCAAATGGACAAATACTGTGCACACTGTGGAGTGCGTGTGGCAGCGAGCTCACCACTTCCAGAGTTGCTGTACGAGTAGTTGTTGGTCGTCATTGGCATGTGACTGGCAGTGTTGGAGGCGGGCTCTGTGGTTGGGGGTCTAGATGGTCCTGAAGGCTTCTGGTATGCGTCATGGCCCCTGGGCTCCTGTCAACAGAGAAAGAGATCAAGAGGGGTGATGAAAATGATGAAAAGCAAAAAAAAAGGTACCAAACCCAGTTATAGTTGTGACTCATGAAAAATTGATGACACAGAAGATCAGAAGATTAAAGTTATTTCTTTTATTACCCAGTAGGATTGGACTAATGTCTTTTTTATTTAATTTGTTTACCACATAGCAAACTGGCACCAAGCCAACAAAGTAACCAAACCAAACCAAGTAGTTTGGTTCATCAGGTCCAGACCAAAGACAAAAATAATTTGTTTGATGCAGTTTAATTTGTTTTATGATCACAAAGGCCTCCTACAATGGAAGAGCTGTAAACGTGGAGACATGTGGGCTCAGAGATGACTCATTTATTGGACAGTTTTGGTCACTGTCATCCACCACAGCTTTCTCAGATGTGGCCTGGGTTGTGTCTAATCCAACGTGGCTCCACATCATAAGGAACTGTCTGAGTGAGTAAGAAACCAGATTGTGAGGCTTCACAAAGACGAGAGAGGGTTCAAGGGCATCAGAAGGCGACTGAACATGAGCAGCAGTGATTAGGATGTACAGGAAGAGCCATACTGCCAAAAACAGACGGCACAGAGGACATGCTGGAGAAATGATGCCACAATTCACTATTTATGCAATCTTACATTGAAAACCATACAGCTAAGTGCCTCTGACTTGGCAAACGAGTAGCTGTGGAAACTGGTGCTGCAGTGACTGATCAGACACTGTGAAGGATGTTACATGAAGTCACCCTCTAAGGACAGCATTCAAGAAGACGACGATTACGCACAAAACCAGACCAACATGTTTGGGGTGGACCCAGCCAGGACTACAACTACCACATCCGACAGAGAAACATGGAGGCTGCAGGAGAGTGGTATCATCCGTCCAGCTAACAAAAACAAACTTGACCAGAGTTTCAGCAGCTTTCACACAACCCTAAAGGATCCAAACCAAATACACAGATGCACAATAGTCTGGTTAAACTGCACCAAACAGGTGAGATGTGAAAGCATAAGTTTTATGAATGGGACTCTAGTAATAAAGTGACGCTTACAAAATACTGATTTTCATCGTTTAGTGTATCCTGGTTTTTTTCTAAATCAATGTTACAGGTAGATTAGCTTCTGATGAAAGCAAAAAAAAAAAATAAATAAGTAAAACTTGACATTTCTTTGAGATGCAGTTTCATCCAACATATGTCTACTGTGTGAAAAAGGAGGATTTGACATTAATTGTGTAGAAGCACAGTCACATCTTGCAACCAATCAATTATGATTCACCTCAGATAGCGATTTGGGAGCAGAGCTTTGAGGAAATATGAGCAGATTTAGAGCAAACCTCTGAGGATTTTGACAAGACATGCAGTGTGGGTGATGAACAAAACATCACAAAACAGAGCTGATCGTAAGTGAGGAAGAAATGTGTCATCTGTTCTGACTTCTTAAGATCAAACCTGAATCTCTAGCCAGGAAGGAGAAAAATCTATATTGTGGAATATAGATTATAAGAAGTGGTTTAAAATCTTATAACCAGATCACAGATTTGGAAAAAAGCATAAATATATATATTTTTTGATTTGCCTTTGGCAACCCTTTTGAAAAATGGTTTCAACACCCTGTAACTGGAAATAGATGCCAATTCTCTTCATGTGCTCCACTGAAAATACAGTAATTAAGATAATCCTGAGTGTTCTGACAAGCGTGTTATCGAACAGCCATCCAGCCACTACAAAGGACCCCCCATCCCACAGATGGAGATAGGGACTGGTGGGAATCGGTGCTGGTGGAGGATAAAAGAAACCTTTTCTGGTCAAAGAGACGGGAGCTACAGCTGTCACACACACACACAACGAGCAAAAAACAAATACACACCTATACCACACACTTATTTAAGCGCGACAAAAAATAAACCCTTAAGACGCAGCGTACAATAATGAAAGGTGTACCCATAGCTTCCTCATTTCAAAGCAGTGGGTGGGGTGTATTCACAATGTCATGGAGTCCCGGGGGTATCATTAGTACCTACTATACATCTTAATATGTCACCACATCACAGCTGTCAATCACTTTGAGCTTATGTATGTGTGTCGTAAGCATTAGCACACAAAGTTCTGACAGCTCTGCATATGCCAGCGACACATAAATCACATCATAGCCCCAATCCATCCATCTCTCCGTCCATCTATCCATCCCTCCATCCCTCAGTCTCCACACACTGACGTCTCGCCTGAGGCTTTTGAAGCAGCCTGGCAGACAGGCAGTCAGATATCTTAATCCCACAACAATAAGTAAACGGGGGGGTGGGGGGTCCATCTATCCAGCCAGCGCCAACCTACAGCTGCATACAATAGGCTTCTGAGAGGCTTAGCCCTGCCTCACCCACCCACCCCACCCACATATCACACGGCTCGGAATGGAGAGCAAAGAAAGAACAAACACAGAAAAAAATCAAATATTATTTATACCTCTCTCTTTTTAGGTTTTTGGGTGCATTAGTCTTTCTTTTATTTTTACTCTTCATCTTTGTACTTAGTCTTTTTTAATGATCAGTTACCAGTTACGTATCTAAAATTCAACCTGTATGAAAGGTGTCGCAAATAAAGTCTGACAACTGAATGATAAAGAGGTAATAATTGACATTCAAGCCATCTCTGCTTAATGCTCCAATTATGTTTCATTAAGGATGTTATTGTGGCAGTCAAAAAAGGAGAAAGGGAGGAATAAAGAGAGAAAGAGGCAAGCTGTTACCTTCCTATCTTCCAGCAAAATCTAGGAAAGTGTTTGCCAAAAATAAAATGTGACTTTCCACCACGTGTGGAGGCAAATAAACAGTTCTGATTATTCTTTCAAGAGCTTGGTGATATGGGATATGTTCCTCATAGTCTTCAGTGTTAGAAAACGATGGCAAGATTTTAACATCAGATTTTTAAATCCTGATGTTAAGCGTTATTTAGTGAACTCATGTAATTACACTGAGAATAGCTACAACAACTAGTGACATCTGACCAGAAGTTTTGAAGTCATCTGGTAAGAAACAACATTTAGTGGCAAAGAAAAGAAGTGATAGAAACAGAGTTAACACTGGTGATGAGTTTGATGCTGGACTTGCAGCAGTCTATTAGACTGATGAGTATAAAAATACTTATGCTAACGTTGGATATGTAGTGATACCAAAAACTTACAAAACATATAGCAACTTTAACAGTTATTAATTTGTAAAAACCGCAGGAGTTGGCCAACACAAGAGAAGAAATATACTGTATATACTTTATGTATTTAAAACAAAAAAAATACTCACTACATTTATCAATGTAAATGAGATTTTTATCATGATTAGGATTTAAGGTTATGCCATTTGCCTGATGAAAAACCAGCTCCAGACAGAGACAAGAGAAAGAAGGGAAGCTCAGGGAGTTTTGCTTTAGGGAGCGCTTGTTTTATCACACTGCCCCATGGTGTCACCAGACTGTCTGTTTAGTGATGAGAGGAGAGCTATGCAGATATATACTGAACTGGGTTTGATAGCATTTATCCGCAGGCTTGGATGACTAAAGCACACACACACTGATGGGAGTACAGCGTAGATGAGATGGAAACGCCATGAAGGGCAGGTCAACTGGCAGTCAACCCTCTAACCCTCCTATTTTTACTCCCTCTCTTATGCGCAGACACATTATCACTGCGCATTAACTGCTGTGAAACATCTTTTTAAGCTTTTGAAATAATCAGTCATGGTTCAACATGGAGCTGAATAGACAGACTTAACTGAGAAACAGCTATTTGTCTCCATCTGTCATGCTTGATATCTCCATCAGTCCGTCCATCCAGGAGTTCTTGCTGCTTTGTGCAAGATGAAGACAATTTCTTGTGTAACTTTGTGATTAATTCAAATGTTGCTCGCACAATTTAGCACAAGGGATTAAAGGAGCAGCCACAGAAAAGCAAGGATTTTTTTTGGGGGGGGGAGGGAGGTGGGAACATTAAGACGTTCATGGGAACATTTTTTTTTTTGAGCAGCACTTCCACATAAATGAGAAAGAGACAAAAATAAGCAAAGGTTAACACATTCCATGCAGGTTTTTTTTAAACACATTTCTCACATCTGAGAGGGAGTGTTTCACAGCTACATGGAGGATTCATGAATACTGATTCTACTCTTGTGTCAGTTTTCATTAAGTATTCCTGAAACATGTTCATTATTCCCTGTATTGCTGGGAACGTGTGGCTCTTGGTGTAACTGCTAATTTACAATTTCAGTATCTTTAAAATCACGACTGGACGTAGTATATCTTAATGTTTTCCTAGCAGGGGTGTTTAACTTTTATGAAATGTGTCCTGGTTTGTGCCTGGGGTGAGTAACAAGGGATAAAGCAAAGGCAGAAAAGAAAAGAGACGCTGAGGCCAAAGCAGAGGGAACAGGGACCCGAATCTCATTTAATAAACAGGCAGTGAAGCAAAGGAGAAGGCAGCTGGTGAGAACAGAGAAACAGACATAGACGGGCATGCAGGAGACTTCAGATTAGCTTTATTTAACAGAGGAGAAACAGGCAGGTGAGACAGGAAAGCAAAAGTACATTCCCTCAAAAAAAAGGAAATTAAAGAGGAAAAGTTAATACAAAACTTTACACAAATAGACAAAACAGGAAAGAGCAGATTCAGGCTTTACAGTTTGCAGACAACCCAGTGGTTTGAAGAGAAGCCATGGAAAAATAATCAAAGTTACAGCTAATTTTAGTGAGTTAAAACCAACGTGACAGGAAGGAGAATGTATACAGTGAGGAATTTAGTATTGCACTGAGTTGAGTTAATGGGTAATATTTTAAAAAGAGAGCTAAAAGTTAATGGTGTGACAATTAGTGGTGTTGGCAAAGGGAAAGCTTTCAGCCAGATTAATATGCTTGCACACCATCAATCACTAAAAACTTCCTGTATTTACACATCAAGGGTTTGGTGCAAATGAGGAAAAAGCTACATTTTCTTCATGATTTCATTCAAAATATATCATAACAGAACTTCAGAATGATAAAACTGATCTTTCTGCCCTAATTTTAATTCAGGATCTCACTTGAGTCTTTTGGTTTATCCTATTTTTTTAGTTTTAGAATTACAAATGTGCTCTTTTAGCCACCTGCAAGAGCTCAACAACATGTTTAATTTGCAGCCAAAATGTCTTGCACCTATTTTGCAACATATACACTCAGTCGCACACACATTCACACAAACACACACTTTGTCAGAGTCCACCAGAGAGCCGGAGGTGGTGTTGCCTGGTGAGACCACGGTTGTGTGCGTAGTTATGCGAGTGTGCGTCTACATACACGTCTGGAGGTCTGTGTGTGTTTCTGTTGGTGTGACTGTGGGTGGGTATCCTGCTGTGTACGGGCGGGTCTCCGTACATCTGCCCTGCCATGGCCCTAATGTTTTCTGTGTAGCTGTTACCCTGGGAGGTGTCTTGGCTGTGGATGGCGTCCAGTGTGCGGCTGCGTGTGTGCCTGGGCTTGCAGTCCTGAGTGTTGACTACCGCGCGACTGTGTGTGTTATCGAGCATTCGGCTGTGTGTGTGTCCATATTCGTACCTTTCCCTGTTTAAGTTTCCCTCTAGTGTCTGGCTGTGAGGGACAAACCCAAACTCGTACATTGTGATTGGTCTGTACACGTCATTTTGCCCGTACCCCCCTTCATCATCACTGTACTCTACATCCCTTTGCGCCAAGCCAAATGTGTAACCACTACGCCTCTCTCTTTGGTTAAACCCATAGGTGTATCTGGTGTGCGTCTCCCCCGGCCGCCGCTGTTGCGCGTATCGCTGCCTGTGGCTGTGAGCCAGCGGCTCAGACGCTCGCCTCCTCAGTGCGGGGAGGAGGGAGGAGGAGCGGTGAGGCGGGGGCGGCTGCTGCTGGTGGCAGGCGTCACCTGCTCGTACCTGATTGCTGGAGCCTGGTTGGAGGTTGGATTGATGGGAGGAGGAGACGTTTGAAGCGGCAGGGTTGGCACTTCCCATCTGTGGAAAAAGTAAATTGAAGAATGAAAAAAAATTAAAACTATCTTGGATATTAACCAGTAGATAGAGTGGTGGAAGCTTTTTCAGCTGTTCTCTCAGTTGTGAAACTGTTTTCATCCTTTGCAACAGTCATTGTTGTGTCAATTAACAGCCACATGCCTTATCAAAGAGCTCCTGAATAAGAAACTGAGCTGTTACCTGCTTCTTCTTGATAAAGTGTCAACTTAATCTCACAACTGTTAAATCACCAACTTAACACCCAAACAAATCATACAGCATGACAGTCACCGTCACAAAGGGAGCCTTTACTCTGATGTTTTCATTATTTCTATCCAACTGTGTTGATATGAGAAGTGAGAAGCTGCATTAACAATCTTCACAACAACAAATCGACTGAATTCCCTTTGAGTGGTGGGAACAGAAAAAAGAGCTCCATCTGTATTACACTAAAAATCAGTTTAACTGGGTTTAAAGTGTTGAAGAGCATCAACCTGATTTTATATTGCTGACCCACATTTAGTTCAGCTGCTTACAGTACATACAGTAGTCTGTTTTTACAGGGGAGGGAAATGATCCTTCTGCAAATGATACATGTCATTGATTTGGCTGTCAAATCTGTGAGAGAGACTTATGAATAATCTTTGAACGCATCAGGCTGCATGTAGGATTTCATAATGCATAAGCATCCCTTAACTCAGGGAATCTAAAATTTTAACATGTTGCCCCACATCCACCAAAGCTTTGATAACTGCAGTAAATAACAGGGATAGAGCCTGTCGTTAAAGGGATTGATAGGTTTTTGAATCTGTCTATCTTGAGACATTTTCTTTATAAAAAGATTTCTGATTTCTGCTTGAATATATGATGGGTATTGGACCAAACAAATTTTAATATTAAACAACACTTAAGATTTACATGTGCTGCACTTTTAAGGTCAAAAAATTGCATGTTGTCATAATCATTCTGCCAATTCAGAAGATACAGTCAGGGTTCCTGCCAACATCGCCATCTCCGTCTTTTCCCAGACTCTCCAAAATAAAGCACTTCCATGACCTAAAAATGTCATGCCCTCTTGTTAATGTTGTTTTTCCAAATAGCAAGAGTTTGATCTCCAATCTGAAATGTGACGACTGGAATACGCCTCTCAGTATTCCAGAAGTGTTTACAGTAAGATAAAAGGTGATACCTGCTGTACCTGTCTGGGCACTCTCAGCACCACGAGCTGGATGGTGCCCCTGGCGTTTCCCTCTGACGACATGGAGCGCCTCAGCGTCTCCATGGCGGCATGGTTGGAACGTCCGAGCAGCGACTCGCCGTTTACTGCTATCAGCTGGTCATTAATGTTCAAACGACCGTCCTGTTAGGAGAAGATAACCACACCAGGCTGTTATTAGCATCTGAATAAAGGAGCAAACCACCAACAGCCAGCTTACCTGACCCCAGATTTTCAAAATAAAGGCTGTATTTTGTTTTTGTTTTATCTAAACTAGCATCATAGAAAACACAGGAATAACAGCAGTTTGAAGTATTCTGAGGATGTTCTTGTTTGGTCTTGTCACTTTCAAAAGCCTTACAAATAATAACTTTTAATCCTGAAATGCTTGAGTGGAAAAAAAAAAGAGAAGAACAATCTCACATAAAATAAGATACACAAGACTGGTCACCCATAAAGTTTTAGGAGAAGAGAATGGAGCAGATAAATTGGGAGAGGTGTGAAATGTGACTGAGAGAGAGCGAGAGTAAGAGAGGATGACAGAGAGAGAGAAAGTAGAGTAGAAAATTGTAGAGTTAGCAATCTACTGAGAGTGAGAGAGGCATGATAAATACATAGAGTAGCTAATGGAATAGCCTCTGTGGGCACTAAATCACTTCTAAGTGTTTTAAATAGCAGCCTCTTGTAGAGAGCCAACACAGAATATTGCCCTGGAGGGAGAGTGAGATAGGGAGAGAGTGGACGAGTGAGCGACCGAGAGAGGGGGATCAAATGAGGAAAGCAATGTAAAGGGCAAAAAAAATAAAAATAAAAATAAATATACTTTGAGACACACACACAAAGACTCTTTTGGTGTGTGTGTGTATGATTGGTCCATTATGGTCAGCAGTGCCCTTTGACCCTGTCTCATTAACAAGGCACCGTCTAGCCTGACCTTAAATGCTGACTGGGCTGGAACCACACACACACACACACACACACACACACACACACACACACACACACACACACACACACACACACACACACACACAGACACACAGACACGCTGCATCAAATCCCAGGATGTCATCAAAAATTGAGGTTTATGCCAAAATCAGTGGGAGTCTGTGATATTCCCTATTAATTTCTTCATTCTCCATGTAAGCAGCAGCAGCAGCACGCTACATGTAATTTTAATTTGTTTTCTTTAGCAGCCTCTTTGAAATGATCATATGACAGGATCAGGGATAAAGTCAATGAACTTTTTTTAAAATATAATTGAGGCCCCGGGCTCTGACAGCAGCCAAAACTCTTTAAATAGGTTAGATCTCTCTGTGACTCTTCCTCATCTCCTCCCTTTTTTTGCCTGCTGTGTGACTGTGTGTGTGTGCGTGACGTGCCTTTGTGTGTGTGTGTGTGTGTGTGAATGTGTCAGTCAGACTCAGGGGACGCCCGGGTTCCCTCCTCTGTACGGGGCCTGGCGCTGTAAAGTCTCATCAGGCCCCTTAGCTGCTTTTCATTAGCATGCATCAACATTGAGGAGGGGAGACACACACACACACACACACACACACACACACACATGCATGCATACCCTCATGTATTGTGTTCCTGCTGAGTGTCTCCACTTTTCAATTTTCTCTTTCTCCCCTTATACCGCCTCTTTCCATCTCTCTATTGTTCGATACCGCTCATTTCTTCTGTCTTAGATTCCCTCCCTTCTCGCACTCGTTCACCCGCTGTCTTCTTTCAATGGGCTTCCTCCCTCCCTCGCTACTGTCTGTCTCTCTTCCTTCATGTCTTTCTTCCTCTTATGTTGTATCTCGTCCCAGAAACCTGTTTTGCAGCCAGCCGGCAGATCTTTACTGGGCCATTCTGTCGGAGCGCTATCCGCATCGGCAGCTGTCTGAAAACTACTTCTGAAGGCACTTCGGGGAGCCGCCGTCTGGCCGGCCCTGATCCCAGACCAGCCGTTTATCTACAACGCCACACTCGTCTCTGCGCCTCCTCGTCGTGCCGCGCAGATCTGGGAGCAGCGACGAGGGGCAGGAGGAGCTGTGACATGTGAAGAGGGGGTGTGCTGGGTGGAGGGAGGATAGATATTGAGGCCAAGTGGAGGAATCTCCAAAGTGCTGAAACGGGATGTTTTTTTTCCTGATGCACTCACAACTTCAAGTGAGTACTGAGTGATATAGATAAGACAGACGTGGTGCTGATGTGAAGAGGCCATTGAGGGTCGATGGGGGTCAAAGGTCCGGGGAAGCTGAGCGAAAGGGAAGGGTTGTGCCCTCGAAGAAAGACAGGAAATGGGACGGAGAGGCGAGAAGTGCAAAGGAAGAGGAGATAAGAGGAAACGTCAGAGAAAGACATCAGAAAGAAGAGGAAAGAGGGTGGACACACACTTACAATGAGGCTGGGGAAAGAAAGAACAAAAACAAAAAAAAACCTGTTTGATTCGAGTGGTGATCCTGTATAAAATGAAAATTCAAAGAACCTCTGGTTAAAGTTACAAGAAACACACACATCTGAATAAAGAAAGCAATGCGGCTCTCGAAATGCTTCTCATTTCTCATGTTTGATGTATTTTTAAGGAGCTCTTTAAAGCACCAAATGGCTTCTGTGACAGCAAAAGCCTAATGAGGCATTTTGGGATGATATAGAATCTTTTATATTAAAATACAGGAAGGAAACACACAGAGAAACCACATTTATACATTTTCTAAACATCAATCTGCCTTTTCATTTTTCCATTTATATTTTGCTTTTATTTTGTTTCCATCTTTGGTTACGGCCACAGCCACTATCATGTATACTTTTGCTAACCACACTGTATGGTTTTACATTTTTGGATGTATTTTTCCCTCCAGTCCAGACAGCCACTAGTTTCCATTCATTTTGTACAGTATGAAAATCAATTAGTAGACCTTTGAAACTTGAGTTGTATAATCCATCACTGATTTAAAAACTTTACACTCTGTTACCTTACAGCTATAATGTAATTTAGAGAAATTAAAGGAAAAATTCCACTTTATCAGAACAGTGTGGCCATCATTCCTATTGATTATGGTAACATTATATTCACCAAGGTCAAATTTGGGAATATAGAGACATCTCTAAAAAGAAGTCCAGTGGGGCAAAACACCAGCCAGAAGAATCAACAGGTTGTAAACAGACCAACACTTAGCACAAAATGATGTATGTTAAACTTGTGGACAGGTTTATGAACTGGTGTCTGTTTATAATTGAGACTTTGGGGAACAATTTTAATGTTCAACCTTCGCTCCCAAATCAGTTTGGCTAATCTGGAGGTTTGTTTACAACCTGTCTGATTGTCTGGGTGAAGCTGTCGGATCTCAGTTATAACATGGTGGGTGTGTTGGGTATGTGGGTCCTCTACCTTATAAGCTGCCCCTCCGTGGATGATGGACTTGATGAAGATGCCCAAATCTTCTCCTGTCTCTCTGGACTTGTTGCCCTTCAGGCTGACCCCGAGGCCGGCCGAACCCGTTTCGTTGAGGGGGATCTCGTACATCAGCTGCTCCCTGCCGTCCTCCAGCACCAGACTGCTGGCTTCCTCACCTTTCTGAAAGAGAGAATGAAGGAAGGAGGACGCAGAATTAAAATAAATATTTGAGACTTTCCCTCAAGTTCAGACACTTATCATGAAAAGTTCCTACTCTAAACAGGAATGGCCTGCTCATACATACACCTAATACCTGCTCTATATAATACCTGTTGTATATGATTGCTTACGATTGAGGTAGGAGCACTATATCTAATGCACCGGCTGATAATGCATGCTCCTACATCACACTGATTATACTCAACACCAAAAACCAGGAATAAAAGGAAGGAGAAGAGAAATGGATTTAAGAGTCAGATGGAAGACGGCTGCAGGGAAGAAAAAAAGCAAGTCAGTAAGAGAAAGGGAAAGAGGGAGAGAGGAGCAGGTGTTGTGTACTGGACAGAGAGATGAAGGTGCAGTGAGAAAAAGAAGAAAGCTACTGTAGAGAGGTTATTCCATTTGGAGATGAAAGGCGCAGACGGAGAGCGAGCCATTTCTAAAGGAAACATAATAACCTTTTCATACCTCCTCCTGGAGCACAGTGGGGGAGGAAGGGGGAGGAAAGAAGAGGGGGAGGAGGAGAGGGGATGGAGGCGCAGAGGGGCATTTAAAAGTAATAACCCGTCCCTGAGGTATACACACTTCTTTCATTCACACCCCTCCCTCCCTCCCCACTCTTTACATTTAAACCTAATCTCTCAATCTGAGTGCACATCTCTCCCTTCTCCACTTCTCCTCTCCTCCTTCTCCCCAGACTCTCTGTTCCATCTCTACTTCCTACTCTCTCCCTCTACATCTCGCACCCACCCACCCACTGCTATTTAATCTGAAGGAAATGACCGTGGCAGCGGCAATGGCGGCATTGCTACGAAAATGAGATGGAGGAGGGAGACGAGGGGAAAAAAAAGGGCAACAAAAGAGAAAAGGAAAATGTCTGTCATTAGAGGATGGCAAAATGGAGAGCAGGGAGGGGAGAAAACGCCAGGTTCAGTCACCCAGGGAAAAGAGCGCCTGCGGAAGGGAGGCGCCTCTACACCACCTCACTCCCAAGCTTTATTTTTCTTTGAAGAGGAGGGATGGAAGGTTAAGAGGGTGTGTGTGTGTGTGTGTGTGTGTGTATGCATGTGTTCGCACATCTTCACATCCATTTCTCTCTGCTCTTGTTGCTGTGGCTGAGACTGAAAGTAGCTCCGGGGTTCATTCAGTTCAGACAACAGCCACTCATAAAGTGCACCCTGTAAGAGTATGCATATACATCATAGAAGCCATACCAGTTGTCATGGATTTAAAGATCTGAGTACCCGTGCCAGGATTGCAGGAGCCTTACATCAGGCACCTTTCCCTCAACTGAATCAGGAATCCATGTTCGCATTTCCTCTCTCATCACGGCGCGAGGATGGAGGATGTGGGAGGCAAATATGTCCTCCAGTGTAATTTTTGCAAAAATTCACCAACGTAGGTGCTCACTCTCAACCTCACTGTGATCCTCCAGTCCCCCAAAGTCTGTCTCCCTCTGTCAGCACTATTCTGCACTGCCTCGTCTAGGTGCTTAATTAAAACAACAGCCTGCTAAAGCCTCGAGGAGAGTTACTCGGTTCCAAAGTGTGAGTCAGAGCTCTCTACCCAGTAAAAGGTAAAAGGAGCTAAACCTGGAAGGTCATGTGCAGATTTATAGACGAAACAACTTGGTTTGAATTAGAGGACCAATGTAGTATTTCTAACAGAACTACTTGGAAATAACAATATCATGGTTAAAAGAAACCAGTGTCAGGAAACAGGAAACAAACTGGCACTAGAGTTGGTTTGTCAGGTAAAGCTAAGTATAGATTACATTAGGCATTTAGAGAATGGCAATGTAAGAGTGACAGTAAACATGAATAAAAATTACACTTTGAACAGCACACATCACTGAAATTTAAAGCACTCTGTATATAAACTTGTCCAGGTTTCCTGTCGTCTCTCTGCTGTGAAACTAAAAAGGCATGAAATACCCACAAAAAGTACTTCAGTGATTTTAAACCTGAATTCAGAAAAATGTTAAAATCCCCTCCAGAACAGTAACTGAATACTAATCTGTGTCCGATTTGGTTTCTCCTTCTCCCTGTAACTGCTGGACACAAGATGTCTCCTACTTCACTCTCAGTGTATGTGCCCTGAAGACTTCCAGGTTTCCACTTTATACTTTAGGTTGTATACTGGATCACATTTGACTTCAAAACCAGTCTTGATGTCACAAATTCCTGCTGGTTGCACAGAGAAAAGCAGACTTGGCATGTAAATCATTCTTCAAATTCATTCAAGTTAAGTAACAATAAAATGAACTCATTTTGAGTGGAGTCAAATGTACAAAAAAGTTAATAAAACATATTATTGCAGGTTCTTTTTGCGTTTGTTCCTGCATTGACTCTAATACTGATACATCTGTGACACCTGATATTAGGTGGTGACTGAAATCACAACAAGAGAAATGAAGCAAAATGTGTCCTTCAAAATTCACAGATTCTATTTTCTACCTCACTATAACAGGAGACTTTCAGTCAGAGCTTATTTTTATCAGCAAGGTATTTCAGAGTGCTGTTATTCAAAACCAGAGGAATTACAAAGACGACCCGCTACTTCCTGCTTGAGAGACACTTGAGAAGGCTCAGATGGCAACCTGGGAGGTTTTTAAATACCTCTGTGATCTATGCTGCAACAACACGCAAGGTGAAGGTGGCCAGATCAGAGCACAGCAGGCTCTGGAAACAAACCAAGATATTGGAAAGTTATTAAAATGAGAAGCCACACAGACTGAACATGTTTGTTTACTGTGTCTCGCTGCTGATCTAAATCTATTTACACAACCACCTGAATCTCAGTGGTGGTCCAAAAGCAGGCACACACTTTCACACACTCCAATATCCCCTCTAATGCCCTTTCCTTGGGGGCAGATTGTGTCCCCAGAGTGGCTGAGACCCCCTGGCTCCACTCATTGACCCCCCCTCCCTGCACTGTTAGCCCCTCAGCAATGGCTCTTTAACAAGCTTTTAGCCAGGAGAGAGACCACCCTCTTCAACACCCAAATGAGGAGACAAAAGGAGCTTTTTCTTACCCCAGGGTGGGTGGCAAGGAGAAGGGGGGGGGGGGGGTGATACACAGCGATTACACACAGAGCCTTTTGTCGCTGAGGATTTCTAAATGGGGGGTTTCAAAGCGGTGGGATTAGCGGTGAGAGCGACATTCAATTAAGATGAGATCTCGCCGTGCTCCACAGCGACGATGGAGATGCCAATTAATCGCCTTAATGTCTGCCTCTTCGCCGCTTTACACCTTTACCTCACAATGAAGAGAAAGGAAAGTAAAATGACTGATTGATGGATAATGCCGGCGCACGCTGGAAGAGGATGGAGGATAATAAAAAGGGAAAAGTGAAAGAAGAACCCTGCCTTGAAGAGAGACTGACAGAAAGGGAAACAAAGAAGAGAGGGATAGACATAGAGTATTGGTAGATAAATAAAAAGAGGACAAGATGGTTGAGAAGAAGCAACACGACAAAGTCGCTTTCTGCCTGACGACCCCTTTTCCTGTGAACTGGACTAGGCTTGCTGGCAACTGAGGGTCAACCATGTGCAGAGTGACCCCTCCATCCTGTCCTTGGCAAAGTCATAATTCTGCAACACTTTCACTCACACAAACACACACTCATCACACTCCTGCTGAACCCCCCACCCCCACCCAAAAAAAAAAAAACCCAAAAAAACACACTCTCTTTGACTCAAAGCACCATCTCCATCCTGAAACAAAACGAGGCCCTGTGAAATAATGAGAGCGCCGAGGAATGGAGACGCAGAAATGCTGACAGGAGTGAAACTGTGATTAGAAGTTATCACTTTTTAATTACTTAGGGAGTGTGTGAGAGTACAGGAGAAGGGGCAGAAAAATCGGCGTCCTTTTGTATCTTCATAATGAGGCTAATTCGAAGGCTTTATTGTTATTCTTTTGACTAAAAGAGACCAGTAGGCCTCCCAGCACAGCCGAGCGCTGTCACAGAACTACTCACTGCTCATGAAACATCAATACTCACTCTATTGAAACTAATCAATCAGTAGTTCAGCTAGTTCCTCTAAAAGTCTACTTCACTTGTTTTCTAGAGGTTGGCAGCAGGGTGATGCAGTAACTACAGCAAATAGCGTTTTTAACCGCACGACCTGGGTTCAAACTGCTGTGTCAGCAAGTGTCGGCTCTGCTGAAGTGCCCTTTGGCAAAGCATCGAACCCTGACCAGCTCAAGGGCTGCTGTTCTGTAGCTCAGCTGACCCCTGACCTCTCAGCGTCCCTCAGTCAGTGGGCAGTACTTTACTTAATCAAGTTGATTCCTGCTGATACTAGTGCAGTCATATTAGCTTCAGAGCTCTAGGGATGGGAAAGTCAGACTGAAATATGGAATGGATTGCATGATCGATCGCAATGAAATTTTGTAAGCAGTCTTGTTCCTGAGAGGATAAATGTTAATGACTTTGGTGATCCTCTCACCTCCTTAAACAAAAGGAGGACATTGACATTTGCATGGTTTAGTGTGAAATAACTTTACAGCTATTTAGATTAAAGGGGCTATGTGTAAGTTTTCTCTGCTGCTGAATGTGGTTTTTTGCCTTGAGTGGGTGGTGGTGATGGTCACTTGCCAAGGGCTTGGCCATCATTGCATTTACAATACAGGAGGTTAGAATATGCCTACTGAGCATCAGTGATGAGACAGGGCTAGCTTGTTGGCCTGCTAACTTCAGTAGAAGAAAAGTGATAAGAACTAGAAGCAAAACATTGCCATTGCTTTCCACCACTGGAGGCAGCTCTTAGTGAGTAAAGGAATAAAGTTTGATGTTAAAATTGAACATTGAAATGTTTCTTTTAGACTGGTAAGTAAACAGCTATTAATACTAGTGTTGGGAAAGCAGCAATAACAAATACCCACAAACTGAACTGAAATAACTGGTAATCTCCTAATGATTCACCCACTGTCAAAATCAAGTCAAAATCACAATTTGTTCTTTGCTTTATGACTTTGTGTCTAAAAACTAAAGACATTTCTATCTGCCACTGTGTACTTTGTTTAGAGCAAATTAACAACAAAAGAACAAAAGCACAGCCTCACTTAGCTGCTAGCATGAATGTACTCTTAATCCTGTCATACCATCAGTTGACCAAATTGTATTTTCATTAGAAAAAATGGCTTTTAGACTTTTGTGGGTAATTGCAGTGTTAAAAGGTATTAACAGCAACACATCACAGCTGTCAGTGAGGGAATTGTGCCTATTATGTCCCTGAGCAGTTTGTCTGTATCTACAATCAGTATTTTGAACATGCCAGTGTGGCTCTTGATTAACAACTTTTAACAGTTGGTAAATGTTCAGATCTTTGGATCTTTCTTTATCTTTCAGATATTTTTTGCTTTTGCAGTAAATTAGAGTTTAGAGTTTGGAGTTGAATACTTTTTATGCACACAAGAAACTAGGTTAGTGGGAGAAGTGGTCAGGAGATCAGATACTGCAAAACCCCTGGTTACTTGCAACTAGCCAATAATGAGCTTTCTCCCTTACAAACTGCTATAATTTTCAGGCAAGGCTGGCATATTTTGAATGTAACAGTGATAAAAGACGCTGCAGTCTGCAGAGCTTTTTTCTCTTTTTCATTTTTTCTCAGAGTAACAGCGCTGTGAGAGAACAGGGTCAGTAGTGGGAGCACATAGTTTTCCCTTACAGTGCAAATGTGTCTGAACTTTACAAATAGACTATTCTTCAGCCATGAAAGCCGACTTACTTGGACTTATTTAATTTAGTGTCAGTTTCAGTCTATGTTGGACTTTCTGTTTAATTACTGTGGATAGAAGGACACATTGTTGTGAGTAATGATCTTTCCTTTCATTTTTCTGTTATTCTGTGATAGCAATACTTTCCCTTTCTGAAGTCTTTGTCATGGCCTCCAAGAAATCAAGTTTACCAGCTCTCAGGAGAGAGATGTTTTTACAAGGGTTCTGATAATCCCTCAACTTATTTATGGTTACTCAGGTTCCAGACTATAACAGGGTTAATTAAGTGTATGTAAACAAGTTTTTTGTAGGTGGTCCACAGGCCCAAAAAACCCACTGAGCACTTACAAGAAAGCTGGACAGAAGAGGCTTTTTCAGGATTAAACCCTGGAGCAAAAGTAGGGGTCTATAGTACTGTACCACCTGTAGGCACTGTCAGGGATAAAGTAAATTTCAACAGGTAAATAACCTGATTACATCATCAAAATGTGTCATAAATGGTCCAAAAATATCTCATCTAATGTTCATAAAAAACAAACACCTACTATTGTGTGCATGTGCATTCCCAGAGAAAGTCAAATTAAACCTTGATATATGCAACAAGCTGATATTGTAGAGTCATTATCTGCAGCAGCAACAGTGAGGTTAGTCAAGAAAAACTTAAAATTGTAATTCAGCCAATTAATCTCAGCAGCTACTGGATGTAACACTGGGATAATGAACTACTGATTTGCATCTGATAGTTATTTTAACAAATATGACCGCATCTCTGTGGACACATAAAGGCAGGTTTTACAAGATATTACAGCCTCTGAAACATAAATATTCATGAGTCCCCACACTAAGTTAGACAGGCATGCAGACAAACATTCTCCTACGACAGAAGAGGCAGATGGCCACGTCGCCTTAATGCATCTCCATCATCATTACATCTCTTTGTGTGACCAAATCGTCGAGAGCCGCTCCTCACCAAGTTCTCTGTGTAATTCCACGACAATTTACTACTTGAGAGTGGCGGGGGAGAGAGTCGGGCGAGGCGAGGGAAGGGAGAGAGGAAAGACAAAGAGCGAGAAAAGGGAGGGAATTGATCTTTCTTTGTTTTTTGATTTGTTTTTTTTGGAGGAGAGTGTAGATTTTGGAAAGGTAAAAATGTTGTTTACTGTCGGCTGGAAGCAGTCGTCTAGCTGCATCTTTGTTTCTGTTTGGGTTCGCTTCTTGTCAAGTGCTTGTGTGTTTGCATGTGCTCATTTGGCTACTTTTAATGATGAACTTTTTCTCTGTGGTGGTTTCTTCATCTGTGTGTTTATGTAATCCTTGTGGCATTTCTGTGTGTATCTATAAATATGTGAGTGAGAGTGTGTGTACTTAGGGGACATCAAACCGTCTTTGAGGTGGAGGACTGTGCTGGAGATAAGGGCCAGATCTCGCGGGGCACCAACAACTTCAACAGCCTCGATAGAGACAGGAGTGAAAGCTCTCTCTCATTCTCCTTTCCCACTACTCCTCTCTCTCTCTCTCTTTAAGTCTCTCTCTAATGCACAAATACAAGCAAGTGTTAGATGAAGACTGTAGAGGCTCTTCAAAGTGCACTTGTTATGCCAAGACTGCTGGGCCATTAATGAGGGCAAACTATTTTCGGAAGCAGTAACTTGGCTGTTTAAAGATTGTGTGATGTGTTTGTGTGTGCATGCATGTGTGTGAGAGAGAGAGCTCGTGTTCAAGTTTTTTTTTTTATCAAGGACTAGGTGTTTAGGAGTTTGTGTGCATGTGTGCGTGTGTATGTGTGTGAACTCTAGGTGTGAATATGCATCAGTCACTACAAAGCCCTGCGCGCCTTTCTCACAGCTCTTTGAAGTAAAGGAAAGGGAATAATCAGAATAACCACAGAGGACAGAGGGGAGAGAATAGAAGTGCACGGGCGAAAACATCATTTACAGAGAGCGGGACTCTTTCAAGGAACCACCTGGCTGTGTGTGTGTATGTTTAAAAAAGCGTGTGTTTATTGATAAAAGGTTCCCTGTGAGGAGAAGTCGAACTGTGTTGGTTTCGCGACCCCCTGACGGAGACCCGTGACCCCATCAGCCGCTACAGGTAAACGGTCACTTAACACCTGCAACGCGTTGACACACTCACACGCTTCCTGCGAGGGCCCCGCTGCGGCCCGCACGCGTGACTTCCTCTGGCGTCGCTGTGTCAACAAACCAAAGCAGGGACAGGAAGGCCGGAGCGTGCTCTGGGAGCGTTTGTGTGTTCGTCCGTGTGGGGTGTTTATAGGCAAGAGGGCATAAAAGGAGTTTGCTCCTTTGAGAGAGGAAAAAAGGAAAAGTGGCACAATGTGCAGAAAATGTTAAAAAAGAGGACTGCAAATGGAAGACATGAAGAGGAGGAGAAAGAAAAAGGAGAGCAAAAGCAACGACCACTGCAGAAGTCAAATGAGTGACTGACCAAAGGAGAAAAGGGGACAGTGTGTAAAGGTGCAGCAGGCTGCATGAGGACATGGGTGCTGTGTTTTTTTTTGGTTTTTTTTGTGTATTCACACTCTTACCAGCTCCCGCGGCAGGAAGATGTCCTCCTGCCGTGCCACCACCACACACACGCTCTCTCCCTGCTTGGTGCTGCGCAGCATGGCCACGAGTTCCTCCTGGCTACGGCCTGTCATGTCAACTCCATTCACCTACACATACACACACACACACACACAAAAAGAAAGCGCACAGACACACAGTAGTAGATTAAAGTGAAGTGTATTATCTACTGGCAGTGTTCCACAACACTAGTAGAGGATCAGACGTAGAGGCTTCTGTGTTTAAAGGGTCATTACACCCAAAAAGATGAACAAACATATTTCCCCACACACCTCTAAATAAAGTTTTGGTGCTATTTGTTTGGTAATTTTTTGAAGCTGTCATCCTGGTGGTCTAGGGGTTCAAGACTATGTGGTTGCAGCGTCCCCTGTTTTAATAGTTCTTGTAATGTAAAGCTAAAACAAAGAAATTAGACACCACTTGAGGTCAAAGAAAAAATATATTTTTGTAATTTAGTACAAGGTGTCATCCTTAAATGTGGACATTTTCTTGGGGAAGTGTAATTACTCAGTTTATCCAGCAGGGCAGTTCAAATTGCAGCTATTAGTGATGATGCTGTCCCTGATACTGACAGATAAGAGACAGTTGGTTTTGTACTCAGTGGGAGACCACCAGGCTTAGCCCTGTCTTACCTCCAAGATGCGGTCTCCAGGCTGCAGGCGGCCATCTTTGATTGCTGCGCCTCGTGGCAGGATGTTCTTCACCAGGATTGGCCCCGGCCCGTGGACTGTGGAGTCCCGGGTTACCACGGTGAAGCCCAGACCCTCAGTGCCTGCAGGGAACAAAGCAGCCTGCGTCACGGTGTGCATTAGAGACATCAATCCCCCTGCAGACGAGACTTAATTATGAATTTTATGACTTTTTAATTTCGTTTTAATTGAATTTTCCCTCTTGTCCCCCTATTCTGTCACTTTTCTCCTTTCTTTCTCCTTCTCCACTCGCCACTGAGTTTTCCCTCTCTCCTCTTCTCCTGTCTTTCTGAACCCAGTCTGTGGTTTTAGTATCGTCCTCTACATTAACTACTGGTTAAGTGCCTGTTTTCCTCTGGGGGTTAGTTGCCTGGCTCAGCCTCTGAGCCGCCAGGAGAAGGCTTCTCTCCTAGCTGGATTAGACAGACTCTGCCTTTAATTTCACGTGTGAGCAGGCCTAACGGTGGCTGATGAAGGGAGGTAGAGGGAGAAGATGGAAGGAAGGTGGGGGCGGCGGGAAGAGAGAGAGAGAGAGAGAGGGAGAAGAACCTGAGAGATATTATTCCCTTCTCTAGCTTCCCTCCCTGGGGAGGCTACGTGATTTCCACAAAGATTTTCCTTGTGCGTGTGATCCTGCGTTTATCTGTGTGTGTATACATTTACAATTGTTTGTGTGTTTCTGAGGCCACACACACACACACACACATGCATGAGCCATCAACCCCCTGAGCCTCCACCCTCTCCCTTTTTCACGGCCTCACAAGCCCCAAGCCATGAGTGAAATGTGCCACGCTCTGTGTGTGTGTGTCAGTATGTGTGTGTGAGTGCAAGGAGAGCAAAGCCGGCGTGGCATACTAAAGGCGGCAAGCGATGCTATCTGGTCTCCAAGCTAAGCCTCTGCCTGCCCTACATTAGCGCACCTAAACCTCACCGCCTGTCAATCACAGAGAGAAAGAGCCTGTTGCCAAGGGAGAGGGTGTTAGAAACCCCATAATACCCTCTGCTCTGATCTTGCATCAGGTGAAAGGGATGGAGGGAAAAAGGGGGCGAAAAAAAAGTCAAACAAAAGAAGGATGGAGAGAGAACAGGAAGAAAACGGAAGGGATGAAAGGGTGCTGGGAAAAGAGAGAAGCTAACAATAAAACAGCTGTGAATGGGGCTTTGAGCTGGAGCCCAAGAGTGTGGAGCCCAATTTCTTCTATCCTTTCATCTCGGTATCTTCTCGCCTTTCTCTGGGTACCTGTAGCATGTGTGTGTGCATGTAGCCCAATTACAGGGATCCTTTCACTGCCCCGTAATACTACAGGTTGCTAGAACAGAGCCCATTCACAGTCCTAAGAACCTATTCCTGTGCTATCGACACATCAGTGCTCCCGCACTGGTGTGTTTTAGAGGGATCAGAGATAAGGCGGTGGAGATGTCAGGGCTGATTCAGTCTGGGTTAAAATCTAAAAGCAAAACAAGTAGATGGTGTGTACGGTTATCCTGCAAGATAAAAAAAATTAAAAATATCTTCACACTGCAAAGTTACTTTCAATATAGACTACACCTGATCCAAACTCAAATGGTAAATAGTTCTCCAACTTGAAAGGCTCACAGGTCTAATTCTCCACCCAAGAAACAGGAGACTAATTGAGAAAAATTAAAATTAAATAATTATTCAACTGTATATTTACCTTTCTTCAGGTCAATCTTTATCCGCTTGCCGGCCTTCTTGCTGGTGAGGTTCGCCAGACCAGGCACAGCAGGACTCTTACTGGCCAGGGGGCTCTGGCTTCGGGTCCTAGGTGTCGGGGAGGAAGGTGTGGGAGAGTCTCTTTCCAAGGAGCCATGCTTGGGCTGGAGCTCAGGCGGTGCCACGTTCACTGCACCCGGCTCGGGGGTCTTGGCGCGTGTGTCTGGTCTCCTCGCTTCCAGTTTGGCGTTCGGTTTGAGTTCTGGCTGGGGGTTGGTTTTGGAGCGGACTACCATTGGGCTCTTCCCTTTAATGGGGGAGTCTTTGCCGTCACCCGTGAAAAGTTGGCCTATCAGGCTCTTCTCGTAGCGCTGCTTGTTGGCAAGGGGGAGGACCTCCAGGCGGACTGTGGAGGAGCTCATGGCCTGGCGGAACACTTCCTGTGACCTAGAAGAAAAATAAGTGAGTGTGGCAAAACATTTTTGGCGTTGGATATGTGATTTAAAGTAACGGCAAAACTCAGAGAGGGACATCTGACTGAGGCAGCGACCACTCAAATTATAAGATAATGGTTCAAAACTCAGAGCCAATCTAATTTGGGGAACACAATGAAACTGAAAAACAGCAAAAGAGCCCAAGAAAGTCAAGCAGAACACAGAACGAGAACACAGACAATTGGACAGCAGAGAATGAGGAGGGTGAATGAGGCTTGTGCGTCGTTAATGGAGCTGTATATCAATTTGGATCGAGTGCAGGGTGACTCTTCCAGCTGGTTTGGGACACTGTGGTCCCTATCAGATGGGGGAGACCTTACAGCAAACTCCTATTGCAGCTTTAATAGCCCACTATCAGCCCCAACATTCACACAACACAGGCGGCGCAGTGGGATGCGGTTAAATGGGCCTATTCAGTGAGGACGGAGGAAATAAAGGGGGTTGGAGGTGTGTGTGTGCTGGAGAGGAGCAAAAATTAGGAACAGAGATAGACTCTTTTGTGAGAGTAGATGTAGTGGAGAGATAGCACGGGTAGAGAGTGGGGAGGATTTGTCTTTGGCTGATAGAGAAGGCAAACTGAGTGACAGGTGGGATATCTTGCAACAGTAGTGGTGGGTGAGTGGGAGGAGAAACACACAAAAACAAATAGCAAAAAAGCTATTTTCCTGCTCCAATTCCAGATCACATCAGTGACCACTGCTGGATTCAGATTTGATAAAATGCTATTTAAGGCTAGCCCTATTCAGCTCTGATCAAATATTAGCATTTCCAGACATAAACACACACCCCTCCAGCTCACCCTGTGCTTTGCACACTTACTGCGCGAAGGTCTTGTCCTGGAGTGGTGTGTCGTTGATTTGGACGATGCACTCATCCTCTTGGAAGATATTCTCCTTCTTGGAGCGGCTGTTTTCCTCGATGCCTTTAATGTGAAGGCCCAGGGTCCTTAGAACACACATGACATAGAGCGAATATGAATTCATGAAGGTAAACACATGTATGATTACATGCCAGCACTTGAACTTTTATGCATTTCTATGAGTCAACATTGCTATCTGCCTTTTCTTATGGACGTCTGATTGATTACAAGTGGATGCAGTGGAGAGTGTGAGGCTGTATTTGTGCGACATGTGTGCATCTATATGAGTGTGTGTGTGTGTGTGTGTGTGTGTGTGTGATATTACCGTCCACTGAGAGAGGAGCAGTAGGGGATCACATGGATACCCAGGGGCCCCCGGTCGCCCGGAAACTCCACCATCCTCGTGAGGGTGCTGTCAAAAAACACACACAGGTATCGTTGAAGATACTGAAAATCAGGATGTACAATCATAAAATTACTGATACAGCAATACACAGCTACACACACACACACACACACACACACACACACACACACAAACACACACACACACATACACATACACATTCCCTGCCTTTCTATGTGCGAGCTCTTCAAAAGCCATTTGCATTTTCCTCCAGGCTACATAGATAGGGATACAAATTAACTTACAGGTAGTCCTGCCAAACATCAGAACAAAGTGTGTCTGTGTGTGTGTGTGTGTGACTGGGACGCAGGTGGCTACTTCAACCTTTATCTACCTGCTTCTCAACCACCCAATCTAGCCGGTGGACAAAAGAAGAGAACAGGAGATAAAAGAGGAAGGCAGATAGAAGAGCAGATAGAGATGAAACAGAATGAGCTTCTCTAATAATCTCTGCAGAGGCCTGAACTGTGGCTTTTAACAGCAGATAAACAAGGACAGTGCTGCAAGATAAACAGGAAGAGCGCTGCTTTTGATATTGGATGGCTAAGAGAGGGGACCTGCATGATGGGGGCATACTAGGAGAAGATCACAGGAGACGACAATCTCTGACTGCATGTTTCGTAGTACTGAATAGCATCAATGAAGCTGTATTATTACTAGTGTGTTTGTACCATTGTGCCATATTTTGTCAGAACAGTGTCAGAACACTGACACTAGATTGCGAATGTAAAAACTTTTCTCAAGTCATCGATTTTGCATTTGGCCTCCAGATACATTTCTTACTCATTTCTTTCCAAAAAAGAAGCAAAAATTCATTCAAATCTTCAAAGCATTTGCTTCTGTCTAGAGCAGCTTATAACAAGCATCTAAGAGAGTATTTAGTTGTACGGTGCTTTTTTTCTAGAGAATAGGACCATGGGTTGTCGAAGTATAGTCTGATAAGGTGAGTTTTCAGCCTGCAGCAGAAGATGGGCAGTGGTCCTGCTGCTCTGACTCCAGTTGGGAGTTCATTCCTCCACTCTGGCTCCAGGACAGAGGATAGCTTTGACCAAGGCTAAGTGACCCCTGGGTGCTCAGAATGATGTAGCAAAAATCATCCAGAAGGAGAAGCATGAAGGGTCTGACCATGGTTAGTGCTGCATTCAAGTGTTCCTTGGACGGTCTCATTTTGCAGGCTTGATATGAAATATGAATATTGATATGAAATACATTAATTTCTGAGTCGTTGTTCCAACTCATTTTTCTGATTATTTCGATGCCACATGAATGCAATATGAGCTGCAACAGGCAGCAGAAAAGTGGTGCAGATAAACTGAAAGACACTGAACACCAGTCCTGCAGCAGCACCCTGGACTAACCGCTGCAAAGGTCTGGTGGCAGACACAAGGATTCCGAAGAGGTAGTGCACATCCTTTATAAAGGGCATGTGTATGAGGCGCGTGTGTGAGTTTAAAAAAAACAGCAAACAAGTCTGAGAACAAAAGCAGTGAAGTTGAAGGTTTATGTGCTTCCTCCACGTACACAGGCCCAAGGACTAGCTGGGATCATTATAACACACTCCTCTGTCACTGTCACCCTGCTCTCGTTAACCTCTGCCAGGGTCACGCACGTACTGTACACACATCTCCACACACACACACACACACATCCAATTTGCATTCTTATTGCTACATCTATTGCATGCTCACAAACACCATCAGTCACATTCCTCTAAATTGAATTCACAGATACACACATGCATCAAATTTACATCTATTATGGAACACAGCTACATCTAAATTACACATGTGCACAACCAATGAATTGCACCCACACAGACACACACACATAATCACACACAGTCTTTGAATTTACTTCCAATGATGGTAAACAATCAAGCCAGGACAGGGTACACACACAGGTACTAGTCCTGAATGATGTATTCACACAGTGTGTGAGCTACAAACAAACACACACATACTCACGCACACATGCAGCCTCAGCCCATTTACATTCATATAAAAAACAAACGGCGGCACAAACAAGCTCATCAGAGGCAGCCGTAGCTTGTTAGCGCTTCACGCTAATATGCAGAATAGCGCCGCTCACCCATTTTAGTATCCCACTGACACAAACACAAACAAACAGTCGTTCCACTGGGGTGGGGTGGGTGGGGGGAGAGAGAGAAGCGAGGGACAGTGGAGGATGAAAAGAGCAACGAGGAGTGAGACAGATGGAGCTCCCACTCTTGGTTGACTTCCTCTACATCAACGGAGGCCGAGTGCCTAACAAACTCGCGGCCGGGACTCGCTGAAAATGCGCCCTCGCCTGCTCACCGTGGCTTCTTCAACCGCCAACCATCTGTTACCATGGAAAACTATCTGTGAGAGCCGTGCCTCTATTGTATCACAGTGCTGTCAAGACACCACTGTACTGCAAAATGCTGAAAAATCACCATCTGTCACTCCAGCCAAGTCTTTTCCTGAGCCCCCGTGATTCTCTTTTTTTTTTTAAAGAACCATTTTCCAATCAGGAAATCTGTCGGCTGGCAGAGGATGTCGCAAAATCATCTGTACTCTTCTCACGGCCTTGCTGGACCAGACAGGTGAAGGGCTGCGATGGAGGGGTTAATTGTCGCCATGGTTACTGCGTGACTGACAGCCTGGAGAAATGAAGATAAAACTCCCATCGTGCCAGAGGTCTGCGAGTGACGTGCCCAAAAAACAAAAGGTGGAGGTTGCCATGGTGAGATGGCACGCGCACGCCCACGGTCTCACGCACGCTCATCCACCTGTACACACACACACACACACTCTCTTAACAAGTGAGTTTAGCTTTAACAGGTTGGATAGTGGTACTGCTGGAGTAGCTGATTTCTGTTTGATGCTGCTGATACACAAAGAAGCACTGGTGTGTTATTTTTAGCTCACAAATCAATAACTAACAGGCACATGTACAAAACTCTTTGCTACAGCTGGAGTGATTAGTCAGTTGACTGAGTAGTTGACAGAAAACTAAATATTACCAAATACGATTTTCTAAGTGATTAATTGTCTATGTCATTTATCAAATGTAAACACTGTGGAGTTTTGGAATTGATCAGAAAACACAAGTCTGTTGAAGACATCAGTATGGCCTCTAGACACTGATGTTGGGCATTTTCTCTCAGACACAAGTCTCCATCCTAAAATGTTGTTTTTGTACTTCTTCCATTTATATGCCTCTTACACTTTCTTACCAATTTCAAAAACAGGTGTACTGCACCTTCTTCCTCAGGTTAACCAGCGTTATTTGATAATGAAAATGAGGAAAAATCCAGATACAAAATGCAGTTATCACAATTGTCAACATGTCAAATATGATTAGCTATTACACAACACTGATCCAGCTAATGTGTGAAGTCTGTGAGATTTTAAGTGAAGCTGACAGAATCTATGAGCTTCTAACAACATAACCAATAAATAATAGAGGTAAAAATCAATAAAATGCAACAGCAAACCTTGACTCAAAGTTGCTATGATGAGATTTGACTTGAGTAACAGTCAACCTTTCTCACTTAGTAACTAATAACTAATACAGGCAAATGTTTCTAACAGCAACAGTGAATTCTTCACAAGCTCTTCCCTCACTGCAGGAGAGTGGGACATAACTGAACCCGATGTACAAAAGTTGCTTGGAACACAAAGAGGGGTTACAACCACAAACAATATCTTATTTTGCAAATAAGGAACACAACTAGTTATATGTTGACTTACAGTGAGATACACCAATCAGGTCTTGCACAAGCCTCACTCAGTGAGACTGAGAGTTTGAATAATTAAAAGAAAAATCAAGATATTAATAGATAATGAAATATTAATGCTCCTAACCAACCCCAAACATTATCTACAGTAAATTAAGAACATGGCTTTTCACTGCAGCTTTAAACTGAATCAGGGTTGTATGTTTAGATCCTCTCAAAGAAATTCTGTTTTAGTCTGCCCTACAAATAAATTGCCTTGTTGCAATAATAACAACTTTCAAAATGATAATAATAAACACTACTCCTCATGTTTAACCACGGGAGTGAAGGAAGTAGAGGAATTCCCTTCAACTCCTGTTCAAAACTCACCTGTGTTCGAGCCCATACAGATAAGAGACACTATCTAACCCACCATGTAATGGGACACATCAACACACACACACACACACACACACACACACACACACACACACACACACATGAGACTGTTTAATCCAGTGCCAGTGTCAGGCTGTCAAACAAAGACTGGGGTGTTAATCCTAGTCTCCATCACTGCATGCACAGATACCATGTAGCTACGAGCTGTCTGCTGTCACAAGGACATGAACAAATGCGCTCACACCTGCAGCACACACTCTAACCTGAAGTTAGCCTTGTTCATCTTAGCAGGGGGGTCGTCTGTGCACAGTCGGTCCAAAGCTTCTTTCAGTACATGGTTGATTTCCTGTAAAAGAAAAACACAAACAAACCCATTCAGTCAACATGTTGAGAACAGCTGAAGTGACAAATAAACACTTTCCTACCTTTACACACAGACACACACTTAACAAACAGTAGCCAGTCAGCCAATAGGAAGAGGCCTGCTGCCTATTAACAATCTAACGCCGCCATCAATCACCTTTGCAGACAGCGAAGAGAGAACAACCGCCGGACACTTTGCCTCCTACCGTGCGCTGCTGTCCTTCCCTCACTCTATGTATATTTCTATCTATCTACCTCTCCCTCCCCCCTCCCTCCATCCCTGCCCAGTGTCAGGCAAGGCTCTATTTTTAAGTCGGCAAAAATCAACAACCTCAGGGCAAACAAATAAAAAGGAAAGAGGGAGAGAGAAATGTCGGAGGAAAGACGGAAAAAGACAGCGTCAAACTGTTGCGAGACGCCTAAACACACTCGAGGGGTGGGAGAGAGAAATTGCCCCAAATCGCTAAAGACAAGGAGGGTGCAATTAGGTCCTTCTGCCTTGTCACTTTCATTGTGTCACCAGTACTAATGGCTAAAAAGCTCCCGCCCACCAGCCAGCTCCTTAGCAACCCCCCCCCCACCACCACCACCACCACACCCAACTCCCCAGTGGACCCTCTGTCACACACAGAGTAAATATATGCTTTATAACGCTCACACACACCCCCACGCATACATTTCCTGCAAATATTACCTCCACATATCGACTCTGCAGGGCTGCAAAAATGGTGTATTTATGAATATACACACACACACGTACACTGCCTGCACAAATAGTGACCCACTTATCTGGGCAGTGTGAGATTACCCCACAATAGAGCGCATGTGTGTGCGGGGGCAGGAAGATGAGCTGGAGGCTCCATTGTTGATGTGCATCTTCCCACAACGCCATTAGCTAGCACACACACACACACACACACACATGCGCGCAACACAGGCTTCTCCTCCTCCAGTACATACACACATCCTCCTCATCACAGGGTGAGGTACTGACACAGCCTCTGGGAACACAAGTTTGGCAGGAACACAGGTGAACACGTGTATACACACATCAAAAACACTCTTGCACTTGCTGTACATCCAGGTTTACAAGAATTAAAGTAACACACAAGCCTGGTACAATAACATGAAAAGCCTTGTATGTCTTCTTCACAGCAAGTACAGAACATGTATTATGTAAGGTATGGCACATGGGGATGCACACATATATTCACATGCACACACACATACCACACACACAAACCTGCCTTTGTTTGACGCTTTCAAATTAAGGGATCACGCCATAATGCCCAGTGTGAATCTAATCCCTGATTGAGAGCACTCCTGGTTTATGTAGACATAAAAACAGCAGCTCTCCTCTTTAGAAGCCCTGCTGTGCTCAGCCAATCAGCTTGCCCCGCTCACTGCTCGCATCTCGACACTCTAAGGAGGAACAGTTGTGCTATCCCAGTCCCCGTGAGTATGTCATGTTGCTATTGTCTGTGTGTTTGTAACCTTTAAGTGATAAGAGTAAAGTAGATTACATTTGTAGCATTGTGTATAAATGTGTTATTGCTTTCATGAAAACATGAAAACACACTTACACTTTTATTTTCATCTTTATGGTCATTAGTATTATGATTATTATGGATGCTTTCATTCACCACTAGCAATAATACAGCAACCTGTGTAACTCACATTACTACTACTAGCACTACTAGTACTAACTGTATGAGTACTACTGGTACTGCTGTTATTATTACAAGCATAAGTAGTGCTATCAGTGTAGTTAATGAAATGTGACCATAGCACAGAGAGAATCAAAAACTGACAAGTACAGAAAGCTGGCATTAAATGTTTGGTATAATTTATCGTCTGATATTAATAATAATTTCTGATTTAAATTTAATTTACGCAAAGATTCTTGTGCAACTGCTTCTATTTCAACATTTCATATTTGAGAACTTTGGCATTTTTGCTATATTATAAATGGCACTGTGGTTATATTCCTCTGAGTGGCACAGTTGGCACAGTAGTGATACTGAAACCCAGGTATTATGCTGGCTCTGGTGTTGAAAAATACCATAATAACGCCTTGCTCTACCACTTCAACTGACACTTTAATTCCCAGCTGTCCTTACACATCAACTGACACTTCAGCTTCTATCAGTGCTGACACTTCAACTCCTTTCTGCACTTTCACTTCAGCGGCCACTTTAACTACAACTGAAACGACTTTCACATTTCACAAGCTCCCAAATCTTACAAATATTTCAACTCTCATTTTTTAATACAAGTGAGTGCATCTAAATTAACCCTCAGAAATCATAGTTTGTAACAGTTTCTTTTTATATAAACATACTGTATTTCCTTCACAGAGTGATTTGAATGTGGCAGGCTTTGTGGTCCCAGGATGAATGCTCAAGTAATTTGTGAAACCCATCTGAAAACCTGTCTAAGCACAACTAACAGGTTGTCTGCTCTGTTATTGTGTTGCTCACTGCCATCCATGTTTTTGTGTTTTGGGTGCTGTTTGTAGTCTTGAGGTATGTGTGAGTGACAGGGTGGGTGTGCAAGCATATGAGAGATGAGGTGTTTGCGTGTGAGCAAGCATGTTGCTGTGTGTGTGGTTGTTGTCAGATGGATGAGTAATGAGGTGTGTGTTTCTTTTGTGTATTTCCTCTGAGTGCTGTAGTCGTCTGCTACACGTCAGGCGACTGAGAAATAGCGTGTCTGAGAGTGTGTGTATGTATACACACTGCGGGATCACAGCTTCAGTCTACTAGCCGGTGCTACCTGACCCCTCAACATATCCATCACATCAACTGGCGTGCTCACACTTTCACATACGTGGCTCTTGCACACACGCAAATGCAGTGCAATTGCAGAGGGACAAACACCCAATATCCAGCTGCTAGCGCGAAACAGCAGAATTTAGTTTAGCTAGTTAAGGTGTCAGCTTTTTACATCACGACTGAAGGAAACATCTACACCGGACAGAGTGCAACATATTAAAGTCTGACTTTCTGCTGTGTTAACACGTATTGCATCACTGCACCTCGAGGTGCTGAAAACCAGCCAAAAATGTGGGAAGCACGGCGGAGGGGGAGGGAGAGGAGGGTGAAGAAACATAACGAGGATTAGAAAAGAGAAAGTGATGGGAGGTGAGAGACAAAGAACTCAGCGGCTACTTCTGTTAGCAGGTAACATTAGACGTCTCATTTATTAGCTTTCGAACATCGCAGGAAGTCCAAACCAATTAAAGGGCTGACTGCATGTTTAGCACTGCTCAGCCTTTTGCCAATTTCATTACCTTGTCTGATAAAGAGAGAAAGAAAGACCACAAGAGCTATGTGCATAGACTACATGTGAATCAAAGGCAGAGAGAAGTGGGCCAACCTTGGCCTTCAACATAGCAGACTGTATAATCAATTAAAGGGGCAGGCTGCACATTTATCACTTTATCAGCCTTAATTACACTTCATCTAGCTTTCAATAGCTCCTCCAAGACAAAAAGGGGTGTGTGTGTGTGTGTGTGTGTGTGTGTGTGTGTTAGTTGGAAAGTGTTTAAGTGTGTGTTTGCATGAGTAAGTGAGTGTGTGAAGGTTTGCGGAGGGGCGATACAGTGGATGAGTGAGGATGAAGTGATAGTGTATTGATCTATGGAAGTCCATCAGGCCTTGGACTCAATATGTCCAAGAGCTGTGACGGCCTCCTCGCCTATTACACACACACACACACACACACACACACACACACACACACACACACACACACACACACACAGATGCACGCTCAGAAACTCACACACCACAGGGTTACAAACATTCTTTGTTCTCCTTTGTGAGCTGCCTCTGTCATACATTTATTATACTGTCTGCATCCCTACAGTCTCAATCAGACTGTTCAGATTACTGTGCTTATGAACAAACAATTAGCACTTACTGACTGATCTGGGCCTTATTTTAGGGTATAAATGACAAAAATCTTTGCAATCTGTTCCTATCAATCATTTACAGTCAAAAATATAGCAAGATAAGGCCCAGGTTCAAAATTACCAGAGTTATCCTTTAAGGCTCACAGTATCTGCTGAAACATTAAGTTCTCTGATATTACCATGTTGATATGGAGCTCAAGGGTGGAAGTTTTTCCCAACAGGTGGGAGATCGTGTAATCCTTCAACTAATTACATGGTAAGCAGCATAGTAAATACTCAAATTTGATTCATGGGCTTTACAAGTGAAGTCTGATGCAATTAATTTAACTTAAATGCTTTTTAATCATTCTAATTATATATGCAGGTTAAGATGTGAGTGATCAGTAAGATTATGAAGGAGCTCTAGAAGTCTATGAATGCATAAATGCAATAAAAGCATCTCTTTTAAAAGATTGTCAAACGACAAAAAGTGTGAGATGCCAACATGTGTCAGTGAGCTAAAGCAGCTGTCGGGGTTTAATTAAGGTTGTGGAGGTCTGAAGCAGGGCTTCATCTGTCAGGAAGCTGAGGGATGTAGCTTTTTGTAAACAGTTGTAAGGATATTTCAAATCACCTATAATGAGCCTGTTCACTCTGGCCTGGCTGCGCAGTTTGAAGGGTATGAGGCCTGACATTTTTTGGACAGGAAATATGGGCTTTGTCATCGTGTTAACTCGCCGCCCGCTGATGCCTGGGTTCTGCTTAGTCACCGCTGTGTGGAACACGGCGGGGGTAAACAACAGGATTCCCTCTCACTCTCTCTCTCTCCTCCTTCTCTCTACCTGAATTTCCCTCTCATATACACACACACACACATAGCAGTGCGACCTCACGCAGCCTCCGTCCTGCCCACCACACACACACACACAGTCACCCACACAGGGACGAGAAAAGGCAGCAAAGTTCTTCTTAATGGCGGCCTGTTTGGAAAAGACAGAGAGCACTTGAAAAGCCCCGACCCTTTCAAAGTACAGCCTGAGGCTTGGAGCTGGACCACAAGAGGAATATTCACTGGCTTTCTCTCTTTGTCTTCAGTGAGGGAATGGCACACACCAGGGACATAACGGAAACTATAATTTGCTCATCCCACTGTCATTTACTTCATTCTTTTGACATTTGTCATCTCTTTTTCACTGGCTTTTGCTTTTGGTTAGAACATTTTGCTTCTCCTGAACAGCTAATTTGAACTGTAGGAGTTCAGTCACAGAAGAAATTGAACATTTCGCCAGATTTTTGCTGAAACACTTTGCCTCTTTGTGTCTTCTTTTCCTCAAAAAGCAATTACATAAGGGAGGAAATCAATGCTCTCTTAATAAAAATTTATAAAAACAGCAGATTTACTTGAGTGGTATTTTTAACCAGCTCCTAACTAATGGCACTAATTCAGTTTCCCTGTCTTTCCTCCTTTAATATAACGCTGCCGTGACACTGCTCACCAGTTCAGGAGTTCCACTGTTGCCGTGATCAGGTGGCGTGGCTGTCTTCTCATGGGGCGGGGCTAAGGCTGAGTCACTGCTGCTCCTCACCAACAAAGGTGTATCTGGTGAATGAAAGATTAAAAAGTTAGAGATGCTGAATGCCAGTCGGCTGCACCTGAAACTATCTTGTATTTTCCAGACCACTGAAAATTAATCGCCTTATATTTGATTTCTCGAAACTCCAAACACACTGAGGATCACTGGAGGAAACAGAAAGAGGAGAGGGGAGGAGGACAGAGGAGGAAACACAGCTATTTTTCATTTTTTGGCAACTTTCACACTAAGCAGCTGGCCGTCTTGTTGAAAGGAGCATCAGGGTAGCTCAGGGTGTTAGGCGCACCCCTGAGGCTCTCTGCACGCTCTAAAAGCAATCGACACGAAAGCAGTGAAAAAAGGAAATTGCAGTATCTTTGTTACCACCTTGAAGATAAACACTTATCAACAGAAATAAAGGAAAAAGATGGAGTAACTGATCCCAGATTGAGCATATTGTAAATAGCTCAGAAAACTAAAAAAACACAGCAAGAAAATGAAGATTGACTTGAATTGTTTACAAGACACTAACCCCTTTTGAAGAGCTCAGATTTATTTTAGGATGACTCACAAAGGCAGAGAGAGGACCACCAACCACCCCATCCTCCCAGCAATACGCCCAAACCCCACACCCACCCACCGTGTACATTTTCACACGACCAGCTGTTGCCTCCACGCCCCATAAACACACACATATTCACACACACTTAACCCAAAGGAGACGAGAGAGGGAGAGGTAACATGGGCAGGTCTGAATCCACAATAAAACAATTCAAAAGGATCTAATTTGGACCTTTGTGTTGCCTCTTGCTTTTAATATCCACCCCAAAGGGAGCAGGCTGGTATTTGTGGAAGCAAAACCCACAGCGGGGTTTGTTTTCAAATTTAACTCGACAGAGGAGAAAATAAAGACAGGGGAGGGAAAAAAGCGAGAGTGTGAGATAAACAAAAAGAGAAGGAGAGAGGCGAGAGATAGTGACAGAGAAAGAGGGAGAGAGAAAAACCTTGAAAACTGAGAGACGCAGAAAAGGGAAGGCAAACAAAATTCTCTTCTTTCCTGTAATCAATCTCTCTTTGGAGGGTCAGTGACAGGGTCCTGGTCTAACGTGGTCAGAATAGAGAGAGCAGAGGAGGAGAACAAGTGGGAAAGAAGGAGCTGGCAGGGGTCACAGTGTGCGTGTGAGAGTGTGTGTGTTTGTGGTTTGTGATTGTGAACAGATGAAAAATGGTCATTCCAACCACCTCAGACACACACAAATATCCTTTTCGGCCTCAAACACACCGAACCACATGTTCGGTCATCCGATGATGAGTCCGGGTTTCTCAAATCATTTTTATCAATTATCATAAATCCCAGTCTTATCCTCCCCTTTCTCTCTACCCTTAACAACAGTGAGTGTTAGACACAATGCTGACTCACTTACACTTATGTGGGGAATTTAAAGGTGTTGAAAAGTTCCACAAAATGCTGGTTTCTTTTAATTAGGGTTCAAGTTTTTGTCTGTTTTTTCCTCCAGCTTCCAGGTTCTTATTTTTCATGTCACTGAGGAAATAAACACAATGTGGTGCAATTTATTCTATTTAGAAAAGCAGACTTCATGTTGAAGTGTTAGGCAGGAACTCCAGAGAAAAGAGTATGATTTGCATTAATGAAATCTGCTTTGATTTAACACAGAAACATCTCAGAACAGGTAAACAAGGCATCAGAAAATTACAGCAGACAGCGCTCCAACTTATCAATGGCATCTGTGTGCATCTAAAATAGGTCACACACTTTCTGCAGATACTTTGCAACCATGTTAAATTAGTCTTTTGTTAAGGTGTGTTCAGACTAAACACAAAGTGAATTTTTAAAGGCATTCACAGCAACCGTGTAATGTCATAAAGCACGATTTGTACTTCTTTATATTTTCCAGACTCACACATGGTACAATTTTACAAGTTTAGAAGGCCATGGATAGAAAGCAGTAAACTTTAATGGATGGTTGTTTGCCCTCTTTCCCTTGTACCCACCTGTCTGGTGCATTCATGGAAAGTGAATGCAGATAAAAATACACGCACACACTGAACAAAAAGCATGTATCAGATTTTTAAAAGGTGAACACTTGCAAATTTGTTTTAAGCCAGGTCTGCTAAGGTAATACTTTTCCCACCGTGTAGAAAAAAAGCTGACACCTGCTCTTTTGTCTTCAAACCACGAGGACAAAAAGTACATTAAGTACCAAAATACCTTTACTAGTGCAAGGACAGCTGAACCTAACGAGAGGACTTTTGAAGACTGGATTTTACAGACACTGAATGATGAACTGTAAGCAATGGCTTATTTCCAGAATAGCAATAATGGATTTTCAAAATAAGCTCCACACATATAGGCTACATCACCTCAACCACAATGTCAATGACGCAGCTTTCTGGAGAGACCAAGGCCGCTCCATGGTCACAGTCAGGGTCCATTACCCAGCGGTCAGCCCCATAAATCCTCCTCCGTTTATCCATCGGAGTCAAATCTGCCTCCATCAATCCTCCCACCACTTAGACCCCGGAGCCCAGCCCAGCTATGTGAAGGAACCCGAGGGTCACTAGCTTTGACCTCTGACCTGAGGTGACCTCTGTAGGGTCAAGCAGTGTCACAGAGGGTTAGGGATATTGATGAGAGTGACAGTTGGAGCTCTCTCAGGTCAGCCACCGTTTGGATGGTCATAAACAAGATTGCCTCTGAGGAATTACTAATTAAGGGTGACTGGGCTGGTGGAGAGGGGCTTTAGTAATGAACATAGATAAACACAGATACATTTGTGAGGCCTATAGAGCTCTTGAGTACTCATGCATCAGTTGTAAGTGTGCTGTTGTTTTAATAACTGAAACCTGTCACAATGAACACAAAAGGAGATCATTTCATGTTGCCAAATCTCAGCATGCATGTTGCAAATTTGTTGAAACGGGCCCATGGTGAACAATCCCTGCTACAATGACGGGGTAATTTAAGCAAAAAAAATTAATTCTAAATCATAAATACACCAAGTGGCTGCACTAATGTGTCTGCACTGCTCTTCCATATCAATGACTTCAGCTTCACTATGAGACCTTTCTATTTCTTAATTAGCTAATGCAGCTATGGTAAACACCACAGCCTGCTGCAGCTTTCATCTGATCAATCACACGATTAGATGGTCAAATGTGTCCTTTTGGTAGAATTAAACCCGCATAAGGATCAGTGATGGCACAGACCATCTTGGGTTCAAACAAATCCTACCTGATTCTGTTTAGTTCAATTCACTGCCTTGTGAACTCAACAAATTTAGCCTACTTTAAAGGTGCTACATGGAAGTTTTTATTTTCACTACATTGCCACCATTGGCATTAACATCTGTTTACCTACCAAGAGGCAAGAAATAAGAGGTTAGAATATGCCCCCTGAGCAGCTCTACTTCTTCATCCTCTCATGTTGGACTGAGGCTAGAAAGGCTGCTGTGATGACTCACTATCGCAAACTGGTGTTATAAGAAAGGATAGGCTGGGGCTAGCTGGTGAAGTGAACAGTGGTTAATGCTAATGTTAGCTGTGTAGTGATAGCAAGACCCTGTATATAGCACCTTTAATCAAAACTCTGGTCCCATGTAATGTACACAGTATCTCCATGATTACAGCACTATTAATTGCTAGCGTTGATTAATCATTAATTAGTGTTCATTAAATAATGGGATGAGATGTAACACTGGGTTTGCTCCTGTTTGTGCCAGTTTTTACACAGCGAGAAATGAGCATGAGATTTCCTTGGATAAAATGATCTCTCATCAAACAAGCGTCCTGAGGCTTTGCAGCATTAAGGTCAGAGTTCCCACTTATGAAAACCTAGTAATTAGAAACACTTCTGTTGCAGACAGAATCCTTAAAAATGAAATATTACACATTCACAGTGAAGAAATCATTTACTTTAAAGTACATGTTACTGAATCTATTCAACCAAATTGTTTCTGATCTGAAACACATTTGATCAGATGATTTAAATCAAATCAAAACCTTCTGTGGAATGGAGAGAGACATGGTCTAAAAGTCAGTCTTGAAACAGCAGCGTGGCATCTGTAGCCCTCAGGAGCTGAACATCACTCATGCCCTCTGTGAAATTTGAGCTGAGTTTTCATTTATTTTAAGATCACAGACATTTTCTGACTTAAACATGCAGTCTCCTGCCAAAAGGGTGGAGAAGAGGTGGAAGCACTAAAACTCGAGATGTATTTTAGGTTAGCCAATTTAACGCAACTGTGCACCCACAACCACAAGGTACCCTGCAACTTTAAATAGACCCCACCCACTAAACTCATCTCAGTGGCCACTTCAATGCCAGGAAAAACAAATGGTAACACATTGAAACACACCCAAGTTATGCTCTTCACTTATCTTTCCCTTGAGATTTGTGTAATTGGAGAGACCTGGAGAGGCCTTGTGAACTTTGCCAGCTCTGTGTTTATCTGCTTCTGACTCTCCATCTGTGGCTCTCTGCCTAACTAGGCTGCTTATGCAATTCTGAGAACACAGTGGTTTATTTTAAGAATTTCCTCTTGTTTTCAGTTCTGAGAAAGTTCTATGATGCTGCAGTGCTAGTTCACTGTCGGGGCAGGATGAAAACAAGGATGCATCATGTTTCTGGCTGAATGTGTGCGACTGTGTGTGTGTACGTACTGTATGTGTGTCACATTTATCAGAGTGTGTGCCTTTGTTTGACTTTGAGTTTGCATGTGCAAGCATATGTGCTGTATGTACATCTATTACCAACAGAGACGGTGTTGTTTGCTTCTGTGTGTATTTATATTTACACTTTAGAGTGTGTGTATGTGTTCATGCCATGGGCCAGGGTGGTCTTGTTTCTCTGGCAATCAATAGAGCAGCTCAGGCTCAGGCTGCTCATGGGATGATGCGATAAGGACTCTCTTCCTAGAAGTGTGTGTGTGTGTGTGTGTGTGTGTGTGTGTGTGTGTCAGTGTAGCAGCAGATCAATGCAGGTCTAATCATCCCACTGGGGCAGTGTGAAGTCCAATCACCCTGTTCAAACAAGCGGCCCCACCTGACACACAAACACTTTGAAGCCTGACTGATTACTGAATTACTTCTTGTCCTGTCCTCCACCACTCAGTGCGGCTACATGCACACTATAACCAGATTATTGTTAATAATCAGATTAAGGTAATAGTCTGATTAAAGTATTAAAGTAACCTAATTCTCACAGTAACCCCAGTTTACATGATTTGTTGATAAATCGGTTAATGTCTGAGAGGATGTGTTGTTGCCTATGTGACACCTCTTATTATCCCACAGCTGCTAGTCACACTGCATCTATTTAACTCTCACTTTTGTTGGCACATGAGCACCATATAGTAACAGTAACAACAGTTAAACAGGTTATGTTTACATAGGTTTTGCCTATGGTAACCTGACAGCTTCATTACAGTATTCGACCAGCCTGCATTGCTTTAACATAATCTTGTTTATCCCTGTTTTCTGCTAATGGAACTGTCACTACACGTCTCAGCCACATTCTGTCATTTGGCATGTCAGTGTTACTGCACATGTTTTAGGGAAACAAAAGGTTTTGTGCAAGTTTAAAGCAGTCAGATTTCTAGCAGATGCTTATACGAGCAGATAGAGGAGAGTGGCAATGTTCTAAGGATGTAAGGATTTTGTTGATGGGGCATTCTGTGCTTCAGTAATGTTAAAAAAGTATTGGTATTTTGCCATTCCTGATGATTTTTCTTTTTTCCATTGGAGTGGAATAGGTGGAGTTTTTGCCATCATCCCATCGTGGTGTAGGTGATGTAAACAGGGAGTACAGTATAAGGTTGCCATGGAGTCAGTGAGTTACCTGTAAACTACACCTGAGCTGCCCTCCTTTCATGCCTACATTTCCTCACATCTCAGTATGCATCATGGGAAGTCGTCCTGAATTAATAATCCCATTTCTTTTGATACTGAAAAACAAGCTCTAATTAGCTAGTCATCAGGCAAGATCTATATAATTCAAAGAGAATGAACGGATGTTTGTCCTTGACAGACCCTAGAGAAAGTGCCGGCACTTGAAAGAGTAAGTTGTGCTAATTCAGGCATTCTGTGTATGAAGCCTTATGGTTTGACTGAGAAGACAAAGAGGTTCATCAGGTTATGAGGGTAAAATTATCAGCATGCATGAATGCTAATCATTACGAGAAAAAGATAAAGAGGATTAAAAGATATACATATAAAGGGCTATATAATATATCTTGAAATTTCAGCACTAAAAAAATAGATTCTTGTGAATTCAACATCTCTCTGTTGGGTCTGACAACCCATCACTTTCTCAGCGACTTCAATAACTGATGTTACTACAAATGGTCTGCATACAAGATGTGATGTAACAGCCAGTTAACAACCAATCTTGTTATAGCGAAGGGGAGAGCAAACACACACAGACACACACTCCCCTAAGACCTTCCCAGCAGTGGACGGGTGACTGCTTCGAGTGTGTAGAGTTGTTTAACTTGCATGCTGGGGTTCTTTTGTCATATGTATTTGTGTGTGTGTGTGTGTGTGTGCATGCACGTCCGGATGACAAAAGCAGCCTTATTGCATCGGTCTGGCTCTATGTGAGGGGCGTCACAGGGTCACATCATAACTAAGTTAGTCAGGGTTCAACAGGGCTGGGGAGCGGGTTGGGGGGTGGGGGTAGGAAGAGGTCCCACTGGGTTAAAGACAGGGTGGAACGGGTGTGTGTGGTGGTGGTGGGTGGGGGGCTAGAATTAGTCCATTCACGCTCGGCTGGACCCTGAGCATGCTAACAGGCTACTGTGCTAATCTAGTTAGAGGTGGAAGCCATGCAGAGACTGGGAGAGCAGGACAGGATGGGAGGGTGTGGATACAGGAGGTATCTTTTGGGGGTGGGGGGTCAGGGTCTCGGGGGCCCGGGTGCTGAGCCTGTGGACGGCAGGTGGTTGAAGCTGAACAGTTGAGTGGGGCAGAAATGGCTGGCCGGAGTGGGGAGGCGGCAGATAATGGGGTGCAGGGCAAAAGTGGGCAGAGGGAGAAAGCGATGGCAAAGGGCAGGTGTGTGTATGTGCGTATGGGGGTGTCACACTGTTTCTCTACAGCCAACAGATGGAGAGAGGAAAATAAAAAGGGTAACAGCCCAGCGATTAGACGGATCCAGGCTCATTTAATCTTTTATCATGTCCTACATCTTTCTTTCGTCATTAAAAACTGATAAATGGAAAGCACTGGAATAGAAAAAAACAATGTATAGATAAAAATCAGGATCTAGATTATTTACAGTAAAATGTATCTATACTAGAACAGGCTGCAGCCCAGACAGAGCAGACATTTCCCCAGAGGCTCCCTTAGGCTTCTGACTGACTGTGATGATGTCTCCCTCTGGAGATGCACCATGACCCACTAACTTGTTCACTCTATTTCCTGACTGCAAAAAAGTAAAAATGCCACTCTTGGCTCACTTAAAAGGCACATTTATATATCACCATCTGCACATACACTGTTTGTCAAACTGTCATTCTCACTTACCTTTTACCACCTGCTCTTGTCCTCTGCTGAATGGACCTCCATCAAGTTACTGAACCAACCTTTTTTTTTTTTTTTTTTTTACGCTGACCCCAGACCTCACAAGCAAACACAGAATTTCCCTGCAGGAGTTCACCAGACAAAGACAATACTTCTCTATGAAACATAAAGAACAAGGAACAATTTGTTACATGTATTTGGCCGTTGGGGCATGAACACACTTCGTAAACAAAACTCCCTGACACTGGAATTTCAAGCTGTTGCTCTCGGGTTAACACTGCTCTGGATAACAACAGCTAAATATCAAAAATATAAATGCAAATGCAAGGCAAACACAGAACAGGGAGGAGGCGGGCTTTAAAAAAAGAGAGAGAGAGTAGAAGAATGAGAGAAAATGTAAAACTGTTGAGACAAGGATGGTGATGGTGGATGAGAGGGAAAACAGAGAAGAGGGTGAAAAAATGCAGAGCAGCAGGATGAAAGCTTTGCGTCTTAAAAAAATCTGTTTTCTGGCAGCTTTTTTCCTCAAATTAGCAACCACACATTTCTGAAATTAGGAGGTTTCAATGCATTCAATGAGATCTGCAACCATGTATATAATTTTACCCCCCCCCCCCCAATTCTACCTTTCAGTGGGAGAAATGACATAATCCTGAAGATATTCTGAACTAAGTTAAGTCAGCAGTCGTCTTTGATCAGGGTCAACTTTTCTCATTTTTTGCAACTTCATTTATCATCCCTCTCTTCTCTCTCCTACCTGTGTGCTTGTTGTCCATCCAGAGGTCTCACAGCACTGTCATGGCTACACTATCTCACTGTCAGAGAGACAGTGATTGGCAGTAGAGCACTACACCATGTATAAATCCATCACCTTAATGGTGCACAGAGGGAAGCTTTTGTCAGTAGGAAGAATAAAGACAAAATCAAGGAGCAGCATGGCGCTTATTAATATCAAATTCATCATGATGTTCAGTGAAAGTCTTTAATGCCCCAGTTAAATAGCCTATACTTAAATCTCTGAGTATAAAAAATACCCCCAAGCGTTGCCTCGGTGGCTCTCAGCCTGAGCAACGTGTGAAAACAAGAACAAACTTAGTAAAGAACGTTAAGTGAGGACGACAGGAGAGAACGCTGCGTCAACACTGCATCTGTTTTCACACGCCATGAAGTTACAAGAAGAAATCTCTTTTTTACACACTGGGCTCAGCTTACAGCTGTTCCAGAAATGTATTTTCTGATTCTCTCTCTCTCACTTACAGTCACACACCTACGCACACACACTCACCTCCTGCTGCCTCACCGACATTCACTTTTTCACACACATAAAAAATGTGAAAGTGTTGATTGAGCATTGCTTTAGTTTCTTAGGTGTTTGTTGCAGAAACTTCTCTTAGATTTATAACTGAAATATAATATTTTGTATCAAAAATAGGGGGGATACTGAATCTTTTAAAATCTGCTGTCATTGAGCTACTTTCTTGAGATGAAGCTGGACTCTTTATCTGACAAACGCACGCATAAGAAAACATTTATTAAAGATGTGACATACTGGCTTTGAGGATAGCCTCGTTGACTTCAATCTCTCCTCTGCCTGGTTCCTGGTACTGCAGATGGGGATAGTAGTGGAGTGGTTCGGGACTGGGGGCGGCGCTGGAGTAGCCGTTGGACGCCGTCTCTCTGGGACTGTCTGTCCTCATGCGCTGGCCTTCATCGAACACAGCAACCAGCTGGAAGAGACACACACAGAGTCACAAGTGTGTCCTAAAATATTAAGCATGTGCACTTGATCTGAAATGGAGATTTGCTCTGACTTCTGGCATATGAAGAAGCTGGAAACAAGCTGCCAGGTTATATAGTGTCTCCGCTGAGCCATGATCACAGTGAGGCTTTTATGTGATTTATCTTGCCAACAGTGGGGATGCAACCTGCAATATTCTGCCAAGTGTGCAGATGTGTGTGTGTGAAAGCAAACAGAGCTGGATTCACAGCTCATTCACAGCTCATCTCCCTCTTACAGTGCATAACACACCGGCAGATGCCGCTTCAGGGACACAGTAACTTATTTCTCTCTGAACAAAGGAGAAAATCTGACCGGCGATGGAGCGGAGGGCCGGTTTGTAGGAGCTAACATGCACAGCAAGGCGAGGCGAGGTGTGTATGTATGAAATTAGCAGTCAAATGAGATCTGACACGAGAATGAGAAGCTGTCAAACACAATGACACGGCTGCCACAATGAGACGACAGGAAGAGAAGGGGGCAGCCAAATGAACAGGGGATGGAGGGCAGGAGAACGACAAACAATCCTAATTGAGACAGGGACATGATGGCAGATAGAGCATAGGGGAATGTGTGAGTGAGTGTGTGTGTGTGTGTGTGTGTGTGTGTGTGTGTGTGTGTGTGTGTTGACTGCAGGGCCGTGCCATCGCTTCATGGTTTGATAAATGGGCGCGTGGCGGCGTGACGCTCTCATTAGACGGCACTGGCGAAGGAAATGACCACTTAATGAAAAGCAATAACCGCAATGGAACAAGGGATGGAAATAAAACAACAGACGAGTGGAGGACGTCAATTAACAACAAAGGTGTGCAGAAGCTAAGTGTGTGTGTGTGTGTGTGTGTGTGTGTGTGTGTGTGTGTGTGTGTGTAAGTGTGTGTAAACAATAAGCTCGGAGAAGGAGGCGAGATATGCATCATCCATCACACTGTGACGCCGCCTCTCACCTCAACCTCCCGTGATTCAATATCCTCATGACACCTGGCCGACGACATGCAAAGGAGATACATCTACTGCGTTTGTGTGTGTGTGAGAATGTGTGTGTGTGAGCATTATAGAGAGTGAGTGAAAAGAAAAGATGAGGAATCGAGGGGCTGGCAGATGCAGAGAAGAGAGAGAAAAGACCGAACGCCAGGAAAACAATCTGATTGCGCCGCTTGATGGATGCTTCTCGAGCTCTTTCTCTCTTCTTTATCTGCTTTCCTCTTTCTCTTCTTATCTCCCTCCCTCCCGAGCCGCCGTCTCTTTCTCCAAACTCGCTGACAGCATCAATCAAAAGAAGAAGTCTCGGAGCGTAATGTGATGGGCGAGCATGCACGCCGATGAGCCGGTGAGCGCGTACGAAGACACCGCGGCGAGCTACCCTCAGAAACGATTTATTCGTTTTGAACAACAACAACTTCTTTTAATGTGTGGAGGGGTGATGATGATTTGCTTTTCGGGGAGTTTATTTTTTATGGCTGACACAGGCGGGGAGTGATGCTGATGAAGGCCGCCCTGCTGCTTCCACTCATCACTCAATCAAACACAAAGTGTCAACAAAATGAATCATGTATTACTTCATTTGGAACAAGCTGGAGCATAGAAAAGCTGACTTTTTGAGGCACTGTATTACATGAGGACTTTCTATTTATCATATCCTTTACATAACCCATAACCATTGACTTAACCCTATTTGATCAAAGTTAAATCTGATCAGGGGCGTCTACATTTAGTCCAAAATCAAATAAAAAGCACAATTTGCCGGACAAAATCAATTCTTTAAATGAAAAATTAAACTGGTAAGTGTTGAACGGACCCAGGCTCATGCAGACTAACAGGGTGCCAACATAGTTGACAGCTGATGGGTGCTGATGAGGGTCAAACTGAGGTGAGAAAAAATGTGTCAGCATGTTAAAATGCTGTTGGCGGATCTTCACTGATTCCATTACTTTAAGCAAGAGTCACTTTCTGACAAGCTGGAGTTAGAGTACAAAGCAATACAGTATGGCTAGATACCACACAGGGTTAAGTGAAATTGTATGGAGTTTTTTTGTGTGTGTCATCTGGTCATTTTTCCATATTTAAGTAATCTAATCCTTTTATATTGTGCAAGTTTTTCCCTCATAATTATGGAAAAGCTTTGTTTAAAATTTTAACTGTTGTTTTGCTCCTATTTCTATCTCTTCTTCTCTTCCATTGAAGTCAGCATGCTAACCAGCTAGCACCAGCCTGTCCTGTCTCATAATACCACTTTATCACTCAAGAGACAATCGTGAGTCACTGTGGCATCCAGGCATCTCAGTCCAAAAGCTAGTAAATAAATTAACAGCCTTTAATGCTAACTTTGGCCATGTAGCAATAGCAAAAACATACAGCACCTTTAATGTACTACAAAAGGTTTTCAGACGTTACAGATTATGTTCAAGCTATCAGTCAGCCATAGCTTGCAGAAGAGATAACAATCACTGATACTGTAAAATACCAGGAAAGGAAACTTGGGAAAAGGTTACTTTCCAAAAGCACCAAGTGGTTTGAAATTCAGTCCTTCAAATACAGCACCAACATGCTCTTCTGGAGGACTCCAGGCCCCAGGATGAAAAACAATACCTTGAATAGTTACAGTGTATTTTCTTAACACACAGGTTTCTCTCAGTCCCTCCTGACTGTGATTAGTATTCTTGGAAACAAATCGCCTTATTTTTCCTGCTGTGGCCGTGGGGGGATATTGATATGGACCTGGGGAGCCTGCATGTCAACTACTGCTGAATAATGTGACCCCTTTGTCTCATTTCCATAACACACACAAACGAGCGCATGCTCACAAACACACACTGATACCCGGGCCAAATACAAATCGCCGAACCCTTTATATTGTCATGTTACAATCGTCTGTAAATCACAACGTGGCGTGTGTATCCAACGTGACCAGACTAGCTGGGAGGACTACGTATTTGTGTGTGTGTGTCTGTGTTGCACAGCCAAAGCGATTATCATGACATACATGAAAGCCATATACAATACCATGCGTGAAGCAGAGAGAGAGATAAACACTGTGTCTGTGTGTATTCCTGTCCATACACACTGCCTAGAGCTCAGAGGTATAAAATATTGCAATATATGTGGCCTACAGCTGACAAACACACACTTAATTTACTCAATTTCATAGAAAAGCAAGCATACACCTACCCACACATATTCTAAATTATTTTAACACATTTTTATGCTTTATTTTGAAAACCTGGTGCTCTTATTCAGACTGTATCAAGCCTTGTGATTTCCTTTTTGTTTTAACCACTTTACATCAATCGACTGTCTACTTCACCAAAGTAGATTTAAATGACTTTGCTCAAATGGAAGTAATCTACATTTCCAAGAATGCATTTCAACAATTATTTGAGGACAGTCAGTGCAAGCTGGGAGAATATTGACAGTTAGTTAGTTAGTTAGTTTCATGATGTAATGTCAAACTGCACTAGAAACACAATATCACTGTCACTGCTAAGGCAAGACATTCTGATTATTAAAATGTCTCTTTTCATTCAGCAGGGTGCTTTAAAGGCATAGTTCACAACAGCAACCCTCCTCCCTGATGAAGTGACCTTGTGCATTACACTGACTGTGCTGTATCTAAGCTTGACCTTTGACCTCCCTGCTACAAGAGGGCAAGAAAAACAGGATTTCTTTACTGTGATCAATACACTTACACATTATTATGATTACTGCTACACACAGGCTGTGTCAGCCAATCAGACACATAGTTTAAAATCATGGTTACCACTTTTGAATTTTTAATATTCAGGATATGAAATTATCCCAGCTGCTGTAAACAGTATATGGTGTTTACATGGTGGAAGTCACAGATGGAACAGTTGAGTGTTTTTAATAATTGATGTACTTGCTAAGAATTAATTAGCCAAATGCGGCACGTCCTGTACGGAACACACAAGGGGGTGGGGGGGCAGTATGATAAATATGGGAATACACACACACACACAGATACACACATAAATATATGCAATTAGTTGTGTTCACATGCTGTATAAAGGCATTATTTAAAAATACACACCACAAAAACACAACTGTGGACACAATCTAACATACACACTTTTCGCAGTTAGAGGATGAACAGTGCCACCTTGCTTTGGTCAAACACTACTGCACACTGGTACCACTCAAGCCTCTAGCCTTTACATAAGAATCAGGAACACACACACACATACAACCTTACAAACAAACATACACACTTCCCTATTTCATCCGTTGGTACTAATCAACCCATTTTTCTTCTCCTCTCTCTTCCCTGTCTACCACTGCTGTGTGTGTCTGTGTGTGCGTGCATGTGTGTGTGGTACCAGTCTATTGAGATGCTCTGCTTTTGTGCTGTTGTCATTTATCTTATGACTGCCCCCCTCTTCTCCGTTTTCTCCCTCTCATGCTATTCTTCATTCTTTCTTTGAACGAGAAATGCATAATTCAGAAGGAGCGCACGGCATCCTGACAGTAGTATGGTAACCCAATCATCTCTCTCTCTCACACACACAATCATAATATACAGTACACACATACAGGGAGAGGAAGCTTCTGACTCACACACTTTGTTCACTAAAGTACAGGTTTACAAAGACTATTTTAGACATCTGCTTTTTCAACTGCTAAAATGTGAATCACAGAGAATAAACCTCCTACTCGCAGTGTCTTGACTTGACTGCAGAAAATGAAAGCCTGCACTACCTGACAATCTGACTTATATGTATATATTTATGATCGCACCATAGCTGAAAGGATTCAAACTGTAGTTTACGGTCAACTGACGGAAACTGTGCACAAAAGCAAATTCTTTCTCCATATGGCTCCTAACTGTGCATTTGTGTATCTGGTGTTGTTTTTCCATTCTCTGAATCTCACGCGGCTGAGGTGTGAAGATTCTTGAAAGTCGAGCGTTCGCAGAAATTCCCCCTCCATATGTGAATTAGATGCTGCTCAACAAAGAGCGAGACGTGATGTGTAGAGAATGAGTTTCTCCACGGCTGTAAAGCGTGATGAATATTGACAGTGCACAGGTACAGAGGGGTGAGGTAAAGTATCTCACCCTGACTGAGCAGAAATTTGGCTCTTGATATCCATGGCATCATGTGAGCAATGGCAATCAATATGAAACAAGGTGTAGACAGTTTTTTGCCCTTTTAAATCGACTAGCAGGTAATTGTAATTAGTGATACTCTTCAGTAGGAGAGCAGTGATACGGAGGTTGCAGCTGCAGGTTGGATAATGTGAGAAACATACATTACTGTATATTATCAATGTGTCATATTCAGTTCATACCAAGAGAAATACTACAAGGATTAGAGATGATAGATTTTATAAATTAATATCTGGCTGAAGCTCTTGGTAAGTAAACAGCTGTTAATGCTAACATAGCCTATGTAGCCACAGCAAAAACGTACAAATATCACAGACAAAAGATCGATTTTGAGAAAGACACTTGCCATTTGACAATTAAGATAACTGGGGCTGTTTGGAAAGGTCTCAATGTGATAACATTGTTTATATGTTATATATATATATATATACATATATATATATATAATAAATGCCTAACAATTCACAGAGAAGCACCTACTCACTGTGCACATACTACAAACAAGACTGCATGCAAACATCCAATACAACAATACATCCACATGCACAAGGCATGTACCAAAAACTAATCCATGTTCAAGAGCACATACTGTACACACTCAGACTACACAAACACAAATACACACATTTTCAGGGCACCACAGGAGCCATCAGAGGAATGTTTGGCCTGTGTTATTTAAACTAGTAGAAAATTGGTTGTATTACCGGTGAGAGCAGGGCTAATCCTGCTTCTATTCCAGCCTGAATCTATACAGCACACTACCAGATGTGGGGGATTACCTCTCAGGAACACACACACCTGGCTCTGGGCCTGCACACACAAACACACTCAAATGATTGCACACACAGGCAGTGTATAAGATCAGAGAAGCAACCACAAAGACACAAAGGAGGGCGATGAGAGGCACACACTGTCTCCCACTCATGAACTGAAGCACACAAACAGATGCACACTCCAACTTGTCTGCTGGTGGTAAGGGACTCCTTAAAAATAATTAATCATATACTGAGACATCGCTACTTGAACCTCTAAATCTTTCTTTCTTTCTGTTTGAAGAGAAGCCAGTAGTTCCAAATAGCAGCTAGTACTTCCACATTGAACATAACATCTCTTTGATGCTTCTGACAGACTGATCTAAACAGAGGCACACTACAGTAAATTCCTCTCTCTGTTGGTGCAGCGGTCTAAGCATTTACATCATGCAAATTTAGCAAATGATGACCCAGATCTCATGCTACTAAAATGTAAAAATAGCATAGAGGAATCTTGAATTTAAAAAAGCACATCATTGTCCAACCTTGTTTCATTTTGAATCTCCTTCCTGACACAACGGGATCTCTCCAGATATTATACAAAGTACAATGGGACACCATATTAAATCATAAGATAGATAAGGAATCCACCAGGAGAAGTAATGACGCAGGTTATACAGTAATTTCCAGCTGGGTCAAACCTAACTCGATTTTAGTTACCAAGCCTTTACTACCGTGTCACATATTAACACAAGCTTTGCAGTGGCAAATCCTCATTACATCAGGATTTACATCAGGACCAGGATGAGATCAGAATCACTGGGAATATAAAAGCGACATTATGGTCTCATGCCAAAAATTTTGATCCTGGAAATCCTTACTAAAATGAAACATGCAGTTGACATCGTCTCCAAACTTCATCAATGCTACCATACAACTGTTGTAAGAACACACATAAGTTCTTCTAGTTACATCTCATACTAAAATGGTGACTTTCAGCTGTGTGGCAAAACATTTTATGTAAATAAGTGTGAATGAAGTGGAGAGCAAATCCAGCCAGGTAAAAGTGGCTCAATGAGACACTCATACCTCCATTCACATATTAGAATGCAGATCAACATGCATCAGGTGGAGGGTGAGATCATAAATATGCACCTGCAAACGATTGCAAAAACATGTCGAATTTTTTGATCACACCTCATATGTAAGATTGAATCAGCACTGACTGGTCAGGCAGTGGGGATAAATCTCAGTTTTCCCAGGAAAAGAGTTAAATATTACAAGGATAACACTGAACTATAGTCTACCTACACCAACAGACCACACACTGACACACATAGGCAAAGAAAAAACTTGGACAAAGGTTGTGGAGAAAAGAAACATTTTTAGATATGTATTTACCAAAAAGGTAAAAGGTTTGAGTTATCATTCTCCTCTCTCTCTCCTCTCTCTCTCTCTCACTGTGTTCACACACACACACACACACACACACATCTGTCGCATCAGCCACAGTGATGGAGCACATATGCGCCCGCTGAGAGTACACACACCCATTAACACACACACATACATACACAAAGCGAGCCACCAGCTGAGGTATTGCGGTGCTGGCTATGCTCAGTGACGGGCCACATTATTATTTATGCACACTCATAAAGGGAGAGGGTAAACTCTTCATAAATCACACATGCCCGAGAGGCCTGAGAGAGGGAGAAAGAGGGATGAGGAGAAGGAGGGATGTGGGTGACAGGAGAGCTCCAGGCCTCGTATTTCTCAGGCCGGCAACACAAATATCAAACTGGCTCGTTCATCATTCCTGCAGTGCAAACACATTGGTGGTGGTTACACTGGTCCTGTTCCGCATCTGTGGACATGACACACTGATACACACACACTCAGAGTACATACTCACTCTTTCGCTTGCAAACACGCAGAGGGACATGAACTCCTTTGGCGCACAGAAAGTCATAACCTCTTTTTCATAAATGTGTATAAATACGCACAAACACACATTCCCATATTCACACAAACACAGAGAGGAATCACACGTTTTCCGGCAGTCAGAGCCAGAGTCTAATAATCAGCTTTCTTTTCCCGGTGGCCGTCACAGGGCCAGCTGCTCCCTCCAACATCCCTCCCTCCCCCTCCTCCCTGCCTCCCTGCTTCCTCCCGGGATCTGACAGAGAAATAGAAGGAGTGATTAACTCAGAGCTGCGAGGCTGCCGCCCTCTCACCTGTGGCTCTCTCCTCCACAGGCTGCCCCTCCCTCCACCTCCTCCTCCACCTCCTCCATTCCCCTCCATCTGCCCTCTCTTTAACATTAGGCTTTCATACTATATGTCACCTCTTTCTTTCTGCCTTTTTGCCCTGCTCTTTGTGTGGGCATGGCTTTACGATGATGTTTAGCATGGTTAAGGGAAAATCTGTCTTTTTCATTATTATTATTCAATAAATTATTAATAATGTAATTGGTTTTCCACTGTGGCCATGATGTAAATTCTTTTCTGTGATTTTCCATTTCTGGGTCATAGTGCTTCCATGCCCTGAAAGTACTATTCCTCAGCTCAGATTGCTTCTTTAGGGGTAAACATTATAGTTTCCCTCACAGAAGAGCTTGCTGATATACAGCATATATATATATGAACTATGCATTACTGACGTTCAGTACTTGCCGTTGCCATGGAGAGCCAGCATCACTCACAGCCTGAAGGTGTTTTGAAGGGGAAAAAAGCCTCACCTGCAGTTTTTTTTTTTTTTTTTTTTTTTAACACCCATCAACATACGTGTTCCCACCAACACACCTTATTATATAGTTATTGACTCAACATCAAAGCCTGGAGGGGATTTGTACTGCATTACACGTCTGCAAGACCCACAAGAACAAAACACCACCTGACAGCACCATCCATCCATATATATATGAATGTCGGAGGGCTGGAACTCCCACTACCTTTCTGTAAAATTAAACTGAAAACAGATATCTCATATATGTATACTGAAGCATTTCTCTTTTTAAAAGATGCTTTTTGGTAGTTAACTTGTTACTTGTATTTTAAAAAGTACTATCAATCATTTTCCTTTTAAAGCAGATTCATTTTAAATCTAAAACTCTACATGTGCGTGTGAAACAGCCACTCCTCCTTTCCATATGTCTCTCCTATATCAGATGGGTGTTGGCTAATAATTCGAGTTGCCTATTCAGACACATTACCATCCACTGAGCACCATTCATTAAGCCAATCATTTAGGTGATGGGGGTGAGAGGCAGGGAAAAAAGAATAATAACAATAATAATGTGTGTGTTTGCATGCATGCATGCAACACGATGGACACAGATGCGGTTTCAGCTGTGTAATTGCACCAGATATCATTAAATATTTAACGTAAATGAGTTGGATTCAGTATTACAAGCATTTATCCTCTTGTTGCTGTGAGAGGACACACTGCTACACACTAACATGCACGTGTGCACACACACGTCCGGGAGTGTGACTTTCTGCTGATTTGAGTTATTAGCAGTTGGAGTGAGTGGAGACTCTGTGAGCAGACACCCCACACTTTCACACACCCTCGAGACAACACACACACATATACTCTAGTCTGGGGCAATGTCATCTAGGAAAACAGATGGCGTGAGGCTGGTTAGGTCAGAGAGTAGATTTGCTGTAAACAAGTTGATCTATAATAGATCATTAGCTGGATGTGATTAGCTCCTCTGCAGGCTGCTCTGCCAAAATCGCTGTTAACTGATAAAGCTAATACTGACAACAAACACAACACGAGCTGAAGCTTCACAGCAATACATGTAACCGAATCTGAATGCAACTACTTTTCATGCAGAAATTCATGTTTCAAGTCATGTAGCTGCAGCACTGGATTACACACATAATTTGACACACAGACCATGACAAAGAACACCTCCGCCACATCCTCATGTCTCGTCTTCACCTACCACACTGATTATGCACACGTGTCATGAGAAAAGTGAGTCCATGTAGCACAGTGCCCTCTGGCCTCTGCATGGTCACTCCCCCCGCCCCCCAGGTAACTCCTGCCAGAGCAGCAGGCGCAGGCGGGTCAGGTTACAGCTGACTGTCTCGCTCCATTAGGAGCTAATGGGTGGTGTGATGGTGACACAGAGGGCAACACAGAGTCGGTGTGATTAACAGAAGGAGAGGCACCATAGGACGCGATCTGAGGGTGTCATGACCTAACCTCGCCTCTATAAGTCACACATACCTATGCAAAGAAAACAGATACAGGCCTTATCCTGACTGAATCCCGCTCTTTTGCTTCAGTGAACTGATAAATCACTTTGGAGAGGTGCCATCATTCAAAGTCAAAAGGTAGAGCAATGGATCATCTAAAGGAATTAAAATTCCAAAGTGCAACTTTATGAGAAAACTCAACATGCGTGCAGCTAAATGAAAAGACAGGCACAGCAAGAATTAGCTCTCCTTAAGCCTTCCTCGAGTTCTCTCATCGTAATTACAATCAAACAGGCTCTGGTGAATGTGTGTGTGTGAGTGTGTGTAGGGGGTATTGTTAATTGAATATAATCAGATGAAGAGCTGTTGTGATGCTCAGATTGAAAGGGGTGGGGTGGGGGGGTTGAATCAAGGTCGGGACTGATGAGATATGATCAAATCAGCTCAAGTGACCGAATCCCGCCGGGCAAAACATTCAGCCGCTCCGGTCTGATCTGATCTGATCTGCAGGTAACAGCCTGACACTGAGATAATCTAACTTTATTCAATATACTGTATGTTTACTGAAGATTTGAATATTAAGGTGTCATTGAGGAATGAATAATAAATACAGGGTGCGGACGTGGCAACAGCAATACAACAGGTCTGGAACAAATCCTATCTTTATGAAGTTTACACTGAAAAAGCATACATACATTATCTTGACCCACCTGTGAAAGTCACAGCTAGGCCCCAAGTCTTATAGGACAACTTTTTGGGTGTAAATGACTGATAGGGACAGTGCAGTGCAGTATTGAGCAAAAACACTACCAGACTCCTTTGAAAAAAAAAAATCGAGCAGAACATGGGGAGCTGCTGGGCAACGGCTGCCTGGATCTGTTAGTTCATTTATGTTGTTGTATGTGTCAATGGATTCTGGTAGTGATATATAGTGATGTTTCTGATTAAACAAAAGGATCTTACTCTAAAAGGTCTATCTCTGTAGGAATCCTATCCATAATGTTGTCACACACTTATAAAACCAATCTAAGCCTGTCAGTGGCAAAAACAAGCACTTTAAAGGATGCTCTTTGGCATGGACAAATACCAAGTTGGATTACACTTGAGCAGCTGGTTGTGGTTGCTGGGTACACCAAGATTTACCTGAGCTATCCTTTAAACTTCATGTTTTAAGAAATAAATGACTTATATCAGAGGGCAGCATAACACAAACAAAGTGAAAAACTCAACCTGTCTGGTATACTTATTTGTGACTTTTTGGTGTGCATGACCTTCATCAGGTAGAGAGTCCACGTCTGAATCATGCGTCTCAAATCAACATAGTTTGTTGTATAATTTTGAAACAGCACTCTTGCAAAATGGACAAACAACATTTTCGAAATATGATTTCAAATCAAGAGAATACTGGAGCCAAGACTGAAAAACAGAACCTTCACACTGAACATTTAAAATACTCATTTTCCATTATGCAATTTAGTTTCAGACAATCAAATCTACAATGTTCAACATGTCTGGAGCCTCTGGGCTTCAGCAGTGATGGCGACCTTACGAAATAAATGTTGTTTTTGTAGAAAAAAAAGGAAGACTAAAATCAATTAAGCACACAAAAGAGGGAACATGATGAGTAGCTACAGGTGAACTGCAGCTGATTTACTTTATACCCTGGTTGTGTTAAGAATCCATGCAAGGTTTCTAATCAATATTCAAATGTGTATGACAGACATGGTGTTGAAAGCACTCCATCTTCACAGGTAAGCATGTATGGATCATGATTAGAATGTGAAGAGGGTATAGATTATGATTAGGCTGGCATGCATGACATTTTCTAATCAACGCACTTGAACCTCATGCTCCTGCTCATCACTGGCCATTCAGACAGTGTGCAGAGTTATGTGACTATTCAGATGCCAATCAAACACGGCTCTGACACTGAATGAGGGGAATGGAGGTGAGGGAGCGAGGTGTCACGGAGCGTCAAAGGCTAATCAGCACGTCGGTGCCTCGCAATCACGTCCCATTCACTGAACTTATTCTCTGGCGGGGTTAGCACGTTTTAAGTAATGCCTTATTGTCGCCTGTCAGAGGGGCTGACATCTGACATCTAATAAATGACTTCCGGCAAATCACCCGACATAACTTAGAGCAGAGTTCTCCTGGAACTCGTGGAAATAAATTTACAACAGCATTATTTCACTTCATTGTGAGTTTTGAGATCTGAAGCTTATGACTGTTAAGCATACATGACTGATATCAATTTGTGTTGAGATGATGCAGGCTTACAAAAGGCTCTTCCAACTTAAAGTTTCTGCTTCTTGTATTGTTTTCATCGTTGAGCTTGAACAAATTAAATGTTAAATGCATTTCCTTTATTACAAACCATTTCTGAAACCAATTATCTGAAATCTCATTGTTTACATCAGCCACTGGAAGTTTCTAAAGTTTGATATTTTTCATTACTAGCTGCCAATTTAATTTTTCTTAATACCTTAGTTTGAGAGAATATGTTTTTCCACAAGACACTTTTGAAAATAAGTTCATAACAGCTTTTCTTTTTTTGATACAGACACACTGTCACATGGTCAAACAGTATGGAGATTAGTTGTTTTCTCCTTACCTGCCTTTTCTTGGCATGTTACCAATATCAGTTGCTGATCATTTGTATAAAGTAACTTGCATACAATAAACATTTGCATTAACACACTCTGGAGTCGAAAGGAGCTCATGAGTGTACCATACATTTTCATGTGTGTAAATAGAGCGAGAGATACAAACAAAACCATCATGCCTTCATCTAAATATTGTTGCCAGGGGCCTCTAGACTACATGATTACTTTTATTGGCTGCACTAAATTAAATAATCCAACCTGACTGATGAATACGCTGATACAGATCGACATATATGTAAGCAAGAGAGAAAGTATTGCACAGAAATACAGAATACATGTTTGAGGTCATTTCAAAATAGCGTCTCTAAACAATCTATCATATTTTTCGAACTTTCAAATATTGATATCGGTGTCAACGTCAAAAATTTAGCTCTGGTCAAGCTAAACCTGACATACTAATTTTATCAAAACTTTCCAGGTCAATCAATTAGCTTTAGCAATAACAGATGTATGTCAGGTTTAGCTTGACCAGAGCTAAATTAACATAAGTATGGCATCATGTAAAAACTTTGCAGCTACACTCTCGAGTGGACATCATAACTTTTTTCATGACTCATTATATATCTTAGAAACACAAGACCTTCATGCATATCTCTTTAATCTGCAAACTGAAGAGTGTGAATGATTCCTTACATGTTCCCCAAAGAAATTGTCATTTTCTAGATAGTCAGTTCAGATATAAAAGATGCCCATGACCACAGACCTACTTTAAATATCATAACATTTCCAGGTGACAGATTCATTTTCTAGCATAGCATCCTCCACTGTGACATGCAAGCAGGAGAGATGGATGATGGGAGATGGCCTCGTAATCAAGCAATTGACATTTCGGAGTGAGATCAGCTGGGATGTTGCACCCTTACCATTTACATTCAGGCAACCAGAGACTGCACAGGAGGTTCATGGGGGCCCTGTAGGCGTAGTGATTAAAAAGGGCTAATTAAAGAGAGATGAAGGAAATCATTCCCATTTTTTTTAATTAAATTTCCCATGAAATTAGATTTCTCATTGGCTGCACTGGATGGAAGGTTGAGTTTTTATGTGTTTTTCCCCTGGAAAACAAGGTCCGCGTTGGGTAATGTGTATGTGTGTTCGTGCACATGGAATGAGGAGTGACAGTCCACTTATGAGGAGATGTTATGCTCCCTGAGTTTAATTCCCATTCTGGAGGCGATCGGCATGACGAGAGGACAGTCACACATGTTAAACATTCAAATTTCAGCTGCATGTGGGTGAAGGACAGGAATGATGAGAGACGTATAATCAAGCAGGATCTATATGGAGTTTCGTTTTTGTGGCACCTAGCATCATTTTGGACAAAGTAACATCGCTCCAAAACCTCAGCTCTCGTATTATACATATGTGTGTATGTGTGTGTATATATGGGAGGGCTCGCTAACAGGAACCTGGTGTATTGCTTGTATGCTAATGGAATGCAGGCATTGGACAGCCTGCCAGACAGCTCCTGTGTACCGTGGAGACGTATGGGAGTAATGGCCGCGGCTAATGCAGCATCCCAAAGGACTGTGAATGGGAGAAAATGACAGCTCCGGCAGCGGTAAATGAGCGAATGTGTAGAGGTAAAGCACTACATCTGCTAATAACTGCTTTTGAAAAGAGGGAGAGGGAGGAGATGGAGGAGCGGGGGCGAGATGGGGAACTTAAGAGGAAAAGAAAGGAAAGGAAAGGAAAGCTATACGGTGCTTGTTTTTCTACAGTGCCACAGATGTCATAGGTACAGGAGATGTAGGTCATTTTTCCGAGACTGACAAGGCAGCATTATAACCCTAAAAGTGTTATCGTCTGACATCGAACACAAAAGGAAGAAGAAAAAGGAAGGCAGACACAGTAAGAATATCAACACATGAAATGGTGGTGGCAAGTGCAGGAGGAGCAACAGGTGCGAGGCAACTTGTAGAAAAAACACAACAAGAGTTGCTGCGTTTGAGGTGAATCATCAGGAGGAAGTTCTAAAAAAAACAAATGGCAGTGTACTGTTACAGAGCACTTCAAATGAAAGGAGGAAGCACTTCAAACTTATCTAACCACAAGACGTGGTGATTTATAAAGTGATCTCACTTTATAAAGCTGGCCTACAGCATTACTTTTCAGGCTGTCAAAATATAACATTTTTAATTAATATTTTCACACTATTGCTCATCATGTTAGTTAAGTGAATCTACTGCTTGCACGCTTACTACAAAGAGGCCTGTGTGTGTGTGTGGAATTGAGAGTTGTGAAATTTCAGTAGTATTGGTACCAAATACCAAATTCAACAGCCCTAAAGGGGAAAGAAAAAACAACAGATAGTTTTTGGCTGAATCAATACCTGACAAATCGAGATACTTCATCGCGCCACATGTGTGAATGAACAACTACATGACTGAAAAAGACAGACATGGACTGATGGAGGATAAAGAGGAAAAAACAGGTTAACTACTCTCTAAAGTGCAGTGATTTGACCGGCGCAGTGTGACAAAAGAGGGAGAGATCGAAAGGCTTTTGTGTCTGCCCACTTCTCTTCACCATTAACAAAGTAGTGGGGTATCTGACAGGTCAATGACTCCAACTGCCATGCCTCCAACTGTCATCTGAGAGCTGCAGGGCACACATGCACATGTAAGAAACCCAGTGGAAAGAGTCAAAGAAGAGGGAAGCTTCATAGAGTATGATTGACTGAACCATGACCTGCAGAGGTCTCTTTATACTGCGGTCCTTTGTCTGTGAGTGTGCACTGTGAATACGTGGTCACACCTAAGCCAAAACCCCATGGCCTTCTGCACATTCATCAGATTGGTATTAATATTCATGAGGAGGCTGGTGGCCGGTGTCTCGAGATGGGGGGCTAATGAACGGAGCGTGTTTGCATGTTGGTGTGTATGTGTGTGCGCACATGTCACAGATGCGGGGGGCAGAACTGTAATCAAATCACAGCCGCTCCCTCATCTCCGCCCTCATCAACCACCAGTGGCGCCACTTCCGTGCACGCTAATGCTAACATGCTACACAACTTGCTTTCCTGTGGTTTGGCGCAGGCAGCAGGGACAGCAGAGGTGTGTGTGTATTACTGTGTGTGTGTGTGTGTGTGTGTGTGTTGAATAATAGTCAGGGACTGGTCCAGATAAAGAGGTCTGGACTCGCGGCTAAGTTAACCACTAGGCGTACAAATAGCTAGCCATTATCTCTCATTAGCATCCGTGGCTAACACAGGGCCCATGCTGTGCAGTGGAGGGCCCTCACAATGGGACCACTCCAGTATGATTGATGGTGAAACAGCATCAGCCACAATAACAGAACAAAAAGAAAAGCATTAAAGATAGAATCTGTCGGCTGCGGCGAGGTAATAAAAACGTAGACAAACAAAAGGAAGTCAGACTAATCAAGAATGCCAGGCACAGCTCATTAATCTATGAGAGCCGACACTGTTTGGAAGCCCGGAGATAAGTCGGATGACTGGCACGTTATGAAGATCATGTGCTCTCGTCCTATTCCGTCTGCTATCTTTTCATCAGCTGCAAAAACAAAAGAATAAAATGAGAAGCGAGATGAAAGCAGCGAGGGCGTTTGGAGAATTGGGTGAAAGTGGCGAGAGTAAAGAAACAAAGGTAAATAGGACAGTTCCTGCATGGTTCGAGTAAAGCGTCTGCTCAGCAGAGCCCGTAATCACCAAAAAAAAAAAAGTCACTGCGGTTTGGAGAAGAGAGCCGACGTCAGGTTAACTTGTTAGTGAAAAGAATCTGATCAAATGCCAGAGTGGGATTTGATCTGTGACACTTCATCATCACTTTGAGGAGGCTGAGAGAAAGCGGGTTAAGGTTTGGAAAAATGAGTCATTAAAATCTATGACTCACCCACTTAAGCACAAATAAGATGCAGATCTTATGATTATAAATCCATCATCCGGGAAAATGAGGCCTCTGTTCTCTGTGATTGCAAAAACATTTTTCCCCCCGCCATTGAAGATTCCCACTGAGTTTACACATCTATTATTTAGTTCTGTCCCCCTTTTTCCACAAAGAGTATTTTGCCAAACTTGCGGTCGTCGTGATGCTGCACACACACACGCACACACTCTATTGTTCATGCAGCTTAAAACACTGATTGTTATTGCATGGTACAGGGTCGGCTGAATATTCCATTTCCATTTCATTTGGCCTTCTTGCTGACTAAGTGTTGGTAATTCATCATTCGTCTGGGCCAGGGGCTTATGAATATGGATTTCGGGGCTGTTTATTAGCACATCTTAGGAATGCATTATGGGAAATTAGCAAGAGGAATGAAATTTATTCTTTATAGAAATTGGGCCACCGTCTGTATGCATGTGTGTGTGTGTGTGTTTGTGTGTGTATATCAAAAAAAAACAAAAAAACCTTCAACTCCCAATCCATCTCCTGCAAAGTTACATCACTGCTGTTTCGGAACTTCCCTCACATGGCTGATTTGTTTTAGATCTGAAATGGTGTCCTTTTTATCTGTCTCAGTACAAATGAACATGACAGCTAAATCACACAGCGCCGTCACCACTCCTGCTGCTTTGCTTCCTGAGGTACCGGAGGGAGGGAGGGAGGTTTGGGAAGAGGAGAGGAGGGGAGGAAATAAGTTGACTTCCCTTCCGTGCATGTATGGAGCAAATTAAAATGCAATCAGACTTTATTTTCTTTGGTCAGAACCATAGCGGAAAAAATGTTTTTGTCACATTCAGTTGGTTTAAACTCCTAACAACCAGTGACAAGCTAACCAAGGTTTGGATTTACAAATACCTTGTTTATTGGACACCCTGTCATCCTGCCAGGCTGGAGACTTTAGTAGGCAGTCAAAACAAATCCCCTACCAGACTCTAAGCATGGCTAAGAATGATGGATTCCCTGCTGTAATTTACTGCTCACCATAGCTATCTATCGTACAGTATGTCAACATGCCTTCATGTTAAGGACAGAACTATGTGAGCCTAGATAAATTAAGCTGAATCAAAGAAAATAACAACAAAGCACAGCGCACCACACATACACATGTCCACCCAACCCCTCCTCACCTTGTCTCTGTCTTCCACTAGATCACTCAGCAGGTCGTCCATGTCAAGGATCCCTCCTTCAGTGTACTCCAAGTGGTGGGTTTTCACTGCACTCTCCCCATCCTGGACGCAAAGACACAAGTTAGCAAAAATAACTGCATTTGCATTGAGATTGGAAAATAAAATAACAGTCTGAATTACTAATATACAGGATATTTACAGACGTAACGATTCTAAAAATCCATTCATATAATAAATTATCAGAATCCTCTGCAATTAACCAACCAAGTTTTTGCTACAAAGCCAACATTAGCATTAACTGCAGCCAAGACAAGAGGTTAGAATTGCTTTCTACCACTCATGCTTAAGTCACAATGTTTCTTCTCAACTAGTGGGCTGTTAATGCTAATGTTGGCTTTGTAGCAACAGCAAATACCTGCAATTAAAACAGCTGCAACAACCAACCAGTTTGACCAACCAATCAGCTCACAGTCTAGCTCAATCTTTAACTGTTCATTCTGTAATAAATTATGACAAACATCAGAAGTGAGGCAGCCATAATGTCACAGTAACACATAAATTAATCTAAACCGTGGTTAATTACAAAGGTATTATACTGACAGTAAGACCACAAACAGACATTTTAACAAATGTTAAAGAAACTTTAAATTCCAGGAAGTCCTGAGGGGGCTAATTAGCAGTTATTAGTGCAACATGTGTACAACCACAATAGAAACAATAGCTATATTTATCACACAATGCTTGTAAAAACTGTCATAAAAGTGACTGCCAAGAAATACCCCAGTTGTGTGCACAGTAACAATGTCTTGGCACAAACTTGCAGCATTACAAAAAATACTTGACCTTCTCACTCAACCTTTTCTGCCTATAACAGACCAAGGTTTGAAGATTTTAGTCACTGTCTCAGTGTGAAGTATGTCAAAAAAAGTAACTCAGCTAAGCTATTTATTCCACTATGAAAGCCGTGTTTACAGCAACTATGTGTGACAAAATACTGACAGTCACTCAACATAATAATCGCACATTTATCCACGCATCACAGCAGGTATCCCTCTTTGTTTGACATGACCTACATTACACTGTACATGCACAACACTTGGTTTTAAAAGTACAGTTTGTACTGAAGAATGTGAGAGTGAGGTGGAGGAGGAATAGGAACTTTTCCAGTTTTGCTGCTCTGCAGGGGAGCGGTGGTGGGCACATTCCAGGCCAGTTTCACTGTCACCATGAAGACAGAGGTCAAAGTGAAGTGAACACACCCCACAGAGCAGGAAACACGCTTGGCCTGGTGCTTCATCCATTGACACGGCGAACAAGGACTTTCGACTGAGCTGCAATCTGAAATCTGTGCACTGTTTACCCAACAAAAGCAAATGAGAAGTACACAAACAATAGCACCTTCCCCTTTTTGTGACCCAGTATTCACATCGATTGTGGTGATGCTAAATTACCTAAATTATGAACACAAATTGAAACAGGATGTAATTCTAACCTTCTGGATGGATTAAATATCTGCTGTTTTTCCACATTAAAGGGAATTCCTGGACTTAAAAAATAAATCTTTGACAAGCCTTATCTTTTCTAACAATGTGTGCAGTAGAAAATGGCCCAATAAGACCTGCCCATACCAATAAGCAATCTGTCCAGAGAAACACAAGACTACATTACCAGTTAAATTAACAGCTATAGGCTATAAGCCTCAGAGGCTGGAATGAGTTTGGCTAAGACCCAGCAAGCAGCTTCTGCTGTATCACTGAGCCCTGTTGTGAATGGGCTTGCTCTTGCTTCGCTGCATCCGAATGTGAATTATGGGCCACAAAAAAAGAGGGTGTCTGCCTTTCACAATGGGCCAAGTCCATTCTCTTAAAACAAATGGTTGGGAGAGCCTGGGATTTCAATCACAGGAATAAAGCCAGAACTTCCCTTTCTTCAGAAGTGCCCATAATACCAACACCAGGGCTCTGATAGACAGAGCAGCAAGTAATCCTGCAACTACAACTAGCATACAAATACACTGCAGTTTTCACACAATGCAACGGCATTGTGTGATATGCAAACAGGCATGCAATCCAATGAGCCAGAACCCAAAAGCATCCTGTCAGAGTAAAAAGATTCAGTGTGAAATGTAAGTGAGGGCCATCCTCTCTCGTAGTTCTTCATAGTTTGCATTGTTTCAATTTTGATCAGCGAGCAAGTGACTCATCTGAGAAATGTAAAAAAAGGACATATAACAAACCTTCACAATGACTTCCTGCAAATTAGAATTTCAAACCAAACACGATACATGCTGGGAAGTAAGTTAACTTTAACTCATGGCCCTGTTTACAACTAGAATTAACATGTAATCTAGATCTGGAAACATTATCTGGATAATCTGATCATAAGCATGTGCTTTCACATCAGTGTCCTTGTTATGTCAAATCCTGCCTGCATACTCAACATGCAGACTGTGAATCTTAGTTAAAGGGAAGTGGAATAATCTCAAAGGACCACTACAACATGCAAGTCCAGGGTCGTGAGAACGACAGAAACAGTGTAGGACATCTGTTCCGTAGACTACTTTATGTAACCTGATAGCTAGGCTAACGTTACTTACACTGTGATCAGCGCCAGTAAAGATGGCTGCTAGCATGTCGTAGCAGTCCCTGGCGTGTTTATTGATCATTTCTTGTGCTTTATTTTGAATTGTTTACTACAGGGCAGCACATGTTGGATGGAGATGTTGAAACCGGCGGAGCCCAGGTGTAGCCAAGACATCAGGGCTGAAGCATTTACACCTCGCCAGAAAAACTGGTCCAACCTGAACGACTGCCGGCATTCTTCTGGCTCTGACTGACGTTATGTGAGAGAGAGTGTGTATGTGTGTGCATTTGAATATGATAGGAACAGCAAACAAGGGAAGGGTGGTAATTGGCTCTTTCTGTGCTTACATCACATCACCAGCATTAAGACACACACCTTAATAAAATAAGCGGCACGAGTGTGATTTTTGGGGTGAGGGATTTAATTCACATCAGTGGATTAGAGCACAACAATGCCCGAGTGTTAATTAGCGTCACCTCTGCAGGCCGTGCTTAAGCACATCTGACATGCTTGTGCTTTTTTTCCTCTAGGAAACACACTTTCCTTACTTTCTACCTTATGATGAAAAGGGGTGAATGTATGACACTTCAGAGGGAAAGTAATCTATACAGGGGAAAGACAAGAATAAAAAAACCTCTTCTGAAGTCCCTCATTGTCAATCCCTGGTAATTCCCCTTTGTATCCTGAACTCTTCCCATGAAGTGAAAAACAAAAGGACTCAGGAGTCAGTCAGTCAACAGCAAAGGAGAATTACCGTGACAGTTAGAGGAGTAAATTCCCTGCAAATTACACTATTAAGTCCCCCTGCCATTTAAAGCGATATCACTCCTTCTTCTCCCTCTCCCCCCTCTCCGGTGAGCAAACACTACACCACTTTAGCACGGTGAAGCACCAGGGCGATTAGTGAAGCTAAATTCACTGAAGCTGTGGCAGTGGTGGAGGTGGTTGGGGCTGCTATTTCACACTTTGATCCTCTGAAGAATGTGTAATTACACAGCTGCAGGAGGACGGTGTGGATTTAGCTGTGACAAAAAAAAATTGTCTTGAATGAACAAGTCGATGAGGAGCTGTCTTTGAGTTGGGTCCATCAGCGTGAGTGAGAGGAAAGAGAGAGGAAAGCTGTGGAGAGCAAGAAACAGAGACAACTTGACCTTTGCAGTCGCCTACATTCTACTGCAATCAGGTGCCAAATTACTCCTGAGCACAACAGAAGTATATTACGTAGGGATGCAGTGATCCAATGTCACAATGACATAACAGACCCACTTTTTTACTGTTACTGTTACACAATTGTGTTCCCGCTATTCAGTTACAATCATTAGGTCAGGCAGGCTGCTCACAGTTCACATCACCCTGAATACAACTGAGCCCAATAACTTCCATGCCCTGACAAATACAGAAGTTAAATTTGGGGGAAAAGAGAGCACTGGCTTCAGATCAGTACTTGATATCTGCAGAAATCCTGGGCTGAGGTATTGGAATGTGACAAAAGTTGAATTGGTGCATCCCTAATATTGAACTTTATTTGCATCATCTGTATTTCAGCATTTATAAGCAGCATATAAACCACTAATATAGTATAATAAATTAGCATTTCATTTTTTACATACATTTATTTAATAAACTAAAATTTTAGATTTGGGTCTCTTACATTTGATGATTAAAAAATTGTGACCAGAACTGTATTCACTTTTTAAATAATGTTAAAATGAACGATAAAGGGCCATTCTGCCAATTTACAAATGCATATTCCTACAGTTGAGGAACTTATGATAGACAAATAAAAGAACAAATGGAGTTTACCAGCACTAATTCACCATCTATTTATCATCTTGAATGTTTATATACTGCTTATAAGTTAATTTGATCTATTCTTGCTGAACATGCTACACACACTGAAACCAGACAATGACATTTCCATTCTAAAAATGTTTTCAGAGAACTGATACACAATCACATCTGCTTTTTAATGTCAAGATGTCTGGGATGCCCAAGTTTAAACTCACATGCCAGCAGGTGTCTGTCCTGCTAAAGTGCCCTTCAGCCAAACACAAACACCCTCTAGTCTCAGGATGGTGAGATGTAGCTATATAGTTCTTTGAACTGGAGGAGTATTTCCCTTCAGGGATTGATAAAGGTAACTATGACTATTTCCCTCAACACATCTGACAGCTGACATGATCTGGATTCCAATACCACAAACACCCTAAGGAGGAGAAACAGCAGGATTGAACAGTTACATTAAACTTTAAAAATACCTTTTGCATAGCTGAGCTCTGATGCACCAACCCACACTGGACAACTCCTCTCACTCCTACATACATGAGAAGAAACGCTAAGTGCTCTCAGCTTGTTTAGGGTGCTGTCAGGTGTCAGCACAGAGTCAGAATAGGGGCTGTAATCTGAACTGAACCTGTACAAACAGACCATGAGATAGAGAGAGACAGCTACAGTACCTGGCGATTTCCCCTGAGAACGCACATTACTCGCACTCTACATGCTGGTCCCCCAGGCTAAAAGCCTACACTAATACTGTAATCGAGAGAAACGGAGGTCAGTCAGCTCTTATTAAGACTCCTCTCTCATGCAACTTTGGACCTTTTCCTCCATCAGACAAGTTATGTGAGATTTCATTTAAGGAAACTGAGATAAACAGGTTCTCTATTTGTTTGCATTCCTATACACTAAATCTCAAATGATAAATAAGTGTGTTGCAGCCCTAAAGGAGATGCTCATTTTTATAGAAACAGGCAATAACTTTCTACAAATCAAGCCTCATTGTTTATTGTGTAATTATATGGATGACAGATGGAAGTAAGTTAAGATTTCATTTATTTAATTTTCAATAACTTCAATAACACCTAAGGTGCAAATCTTTACACAACTCCCACAATCCTCTACTTTCTTCATCACATCCTGTATTAGCAGTGCTCACACAATGTGTGGAAACTAATGGGAAAATCTTTGATCACACGTATACACTCATACACACCATATAATGAGAAGTAATTTTCTGCGTGCAGTTAGTGAGAGGCTTTGTCAGTTAACATAACTGTTTTCTCAACAGAGGAGAGGAGGGCGGCTGAACATGTACAGAGTCACAGCTGAGATCACATTAAAATAAACTGCTAATTAAGCGGGTCTACATGCCATCGCTGCGATGCACGGTGAGACTGTGCAGAATCCTGTTCGCCGCGCGCATGGCCATAAACCAACACACACAAACACACCAGCTCAGTGATTAAACCCAGGTTTTTGACAGTGTCCCTGCTGTCAGCGGTGAGTGGAGAAATGTGTGGCTAATGTGGGCGATAAGTGGACTCTGCTGGCAGGAGTACCCGGCTCGTCCGGTCAGATCTATTTAGTCAGAGCTGGACAGTCCTCGTGATGCTCTGCCTCTATTAAGAGAAGGCAACGGACTGCTGAGTCAGCGTCTGGTAACAGCTCCTAATTAATATGCCCTGTGAAAAGCAATCAAGGCTTGGGTGCATTTTAATCACACGCTCACATTTAGCCTACGTCAGCTTGTGCACCACCAGCGTCTCAGTGAGAATCAACAGGGGCCGCTGGGCAGAGTGAGCATGGCTGTGGCTGTCAGTGAAGCAGAGGCGTGACAGCTCAGGGGACACTGAGCAAGATGAGCTCCTCTGTGAGTGAGTGTGTGTGTGTGTGTGTGTGTGTGTGTGTGAGAGTGGAAGCAATCCATCTAGCCACCCAGCCATTCCCCTCCATCCCTGCTTCTGCGGCCTCTCGCATCCCCGCAAGCCAGCCTCTCTGCTCACCTCAGGGGAGGAGGGTGCGTGGGCGGGCTGAGTGGGGAGGGGGACCAGCCAACCGATAAGACCGAGGCCTGTCACCAATCCTAATCCCCAATCACTCACGGGACAAAGCCTCCTGTCCACCACGCACGTCCCCGACTGTGGCCACACTGAGGACATCAAACAGTAAACTTCCACCTGCCCGCTGAGATACCAGAGCTTAAACAGGGAGCCATTGTATAGGTAGACAGCCAAGGATGCAGCCAGCGCCACTCACACCCTCGCAGAGACCAAACACACATCAGCACCCTATCACGCTGGGACAGCATTCACATACAACGCTGCTGATTAATAAAAGGTCAGTTTGGCAGAATGATTAATGTTCAAGTGATTACAACATTAGGGAGCAGAAAGCTGGAGGAGGAGGGGGCTCATATCTTTGTGTACATGTGGGACATTCATGGCAACACAAGTCACAGGGAAACAACACTCTGCAACAGTGGTTCCTTAACTCTTATTACCCCAGGTGTTATTATGAGTCTGGTTTGGGGGGTGTTCAGTGCATGCCAGTGGACATTTTGTGATCACGTTTTTGGAGCTGAGGCATGTGACAGTCACACCCCACACTCATAATCCAAAATGTGCTATGGCTGCACTGCATTGTGGTCTATTGAGGCAAGCAGGCCCATCCATTGTAATGTATTTCTTACTGTGCAGAACATTAGTTCCTTTTCTCTCATTTAATAAATCATCAGCCACTTATGTTGACAGGGGAAATGCTTACTTTCAATAACACTCAATTGTGGCTGCACCTCCACAATAAAACAAACCCACAAATGCAAGGTACATTCTCATTACCTATTTTATGACAGATTTTAAATGTTTAAGGTGTATTAATGCTTTAATATAAATAAGTTTAATCAATAAATAATACGTTTTACTGACTATATATAGGAAATTTTACCACCTCTAAAAGTTAAGGTCAACCCATCTACATTAAAAAGTTTCAGGCCCTTAAGAAAACCCTTAAATGGGAGTCAAACTCTTAATGAATAAAACTTGGAGTTACATGATACGTAAAAGTTTTGTAAACCAAACTCTATTCAGTTATTTAGACATAATAAATCATTATTTCAAGGCAAAAAATAACACCCCTCCTGTCTCGTTTAAGCTAGCAGCTAGCTTAATATTACTAAAATCATCACGCAATTAAATACGTCACGTGACCCACACCTCAGCCAAGTTATGGTTAGCTAGCTCTCACAAAATGTGAAGAATGAGTGGAATGAAATAACATTAGCTGTAGGAACAACGTGTAATAGTAAAGTCCCGAGGTAATGAGCTAAATGACGGGTTTTTAAAGAGTGTTTACCTGCTCCAAAATCCTGCGGTACCTCCGCGTGGCTTGGTCGACTAAGTCCCGAACGGTCCAGGCAGGTTTACAGGGAACCACCACCGCGGTGTCCCCGAAAGTCACTGTGACTTTCATACTAGATACCAGATACAAATTCAGATAAATTAGGACGAAGAATTAAGAGATAAATCCAAGTTTCGGTTGTCTCTCGACCCGGAGTTGCTCCCGTGTTGAAGAAAGTGGCACCTGACTGTCGAAACTGGAGCAACAGGTGTCTCAGGTCAGGATGAAATCACGGTGAAGTCGCTTCTCTGCCTTTACCGAGATAAACTGTAGTGTAAAACCTCAGAGAACATCTTATTTTCAGCCGAGCCGGCAGGTAAGTCGAAGGAAAAGCGGTAATTACGGCCGCGGAGTGTGACTTTGTGTCATGTTGAGCTGTCCGCTGATCCACCCAAACAAAACAAACTGAGACAGGAACCCGGAAGAAATCACAGCGAGTCTGGCACTCCAGGAAACTACATTCCCACTGACTCCAACCACTCCAGTGGTAATAATACTTTATTTAGCTTTATTAATGTCTATTTCATTATCTACTATAAAGTTTCATATAGTTTTAATAGCTAATGTAGTTGTCACATATGTTAAACAATTCTATTTATAATATTATAAATATATATATTTTATATACAGGTGATATAGTTATTACAACTCATTTTACTAATTTCAATAAATAAATAATCAAAATCAATAATACTTTCAGCTGTTTTTTATTTGACATTTATGTTTAAACCAATATGTATTTGAAATATTATTAGTAAGTAAGTGACTAAAACTTGCAGTTGAGCTCATATCATTTTCTAATTCTCTAATTAAAATTCATATATATATATATATATATATATATATATATATAGATAGATAGATAGATAGATAGATAGATATATTTGAGTCCTATGGCTCCATCATGACTGATTCTTCTAAATGCCTTATTTTGTGTGCCTGTGTTCTCCTATAAAGCCATATTATTTCATAAGAAACAGAATGACTATGAGGTAAACATGAATTTGTAGAGAAATATGAGTCTCACTCCCTCCCTTACTTTAATCCCTCTGCACACACACACACACACACACACACACACACACACACACACACACACACACACACACACACCAGACCACCACACCTATACTCTCACACACATCTCACATACTAATTACCTAATCGTTATTGTCTGTCATTTTATGTCATTAGGTGTGTTATGAAATTGCCTTTATGGATATTAATGGCTGCTGACACGCTCCTGTGCCTTATTCCTGCGCATTGTTTGGCTTTGCTCTCAGGAATTTCCTCCCCATCAAATCATAAAGCCACTGCGGCAGATGGATTCATAATTGGGACAAGCAATTATTTCCACTGCCACTGTAATTCATCCGAAATGTACCGAACGGGACAATGGAGGGCTGACGACCTCCTGTGCCTCTTGTTTCTTCTCATTCGTCTCATATCCAAAAGACAAGGTGAGTACCTTTTTTTGGGGGGGGCAACATAAGAGGACAGAAAGCAAGATAGAGAGATGGAAAAGGAGAAAGAGATGATCCCTAATTAGCAAATCCCACAGTGACTGCATCCTTCATCCATAATCCCTGGGCTCTGATTTTTAAGACAGAACATAATTTCATACCTGGTTTAACACTGTGTTTGTAGAGCCATTGAGAGTATACTGATGCTGGTTATGTTCCCCCAGTGTGATTATGGCAGCTGCTGACTCATCAGTCACTGCAACTTTGTTGTTGCCAGCACTTGGCTCACAGTCACAGTCAGTCAGCAGCAGAAAATGTGTTTCTATATAGCATTATTTAAACCAGCTGGAAGCTGAGAACAGAGACAGCTTAGCTGTTGTCTTTACTTACCACACTCACCTGTTCTCAGCTGGTTCAGACGATGCATATACTCAGTCACTTCCTCAGAGCTGCACTCTGCAACTTCAGCAGCTCCAAGTGGCAACATGAGATTGCCGGTGGAAAATTTGAAAGTTTGGAGGACTTCATAACCCAAAAATCATGCAAAGTGGCACCAGTAAACGGCACACTCTTGTCTGAGGTAAATGCATTCTTTACAACAGCAGGTGTAGAGACTGAAAAAATGTAAAAAAAAATTTGTATGATGTTGGTGAGTCCTAATTGTGAATGGAGTGCTTGTGCAGGAGAACACACAACACTCTCAGTGCAATCAGGCTTTTATTCTCTTTTTCTATTTTTTTCTTTTCTTCTTCTCTAAGATTATTTTGGGGGAGTATTGGCTTTACACAGGAAATGCAACAAAAACAGACCAACCAGATCCTGAATGTTGTGGTAATATGGTACACATCTGAACTAGACACGTTTTTATTTTCTTTTTTTATCTTGAAGAAGTAGTAGAAGAAGTTGTATTTGTTTGTGGCTCAAATGACAACAAAATCAAGACTCAAGGTTTACTCACCTTTTCCAGTGCTTTTGACACGTCACACAGCCTGTGTTAGTGAAAGGTCGTGTCAGAGGTCAGATGAGGGGAGATCTAGCTGTTTAGATAAGGTCTCTGGCACCGAATGTGAATGACTGACAGATTTTTGTTCTCATGTTCACAGACTTCTGAAGAAGTGTAAGTGATGCTTGAGTTCAGAATATTTTCCCACAGATGTATTAAACTACTTGCTTCAGCACTCTAATAGGCATTCATGTACACACACCCAGGCACACTAACACACAGGGTTTTGGCTGCATAGAGAAGCTTTTCTGTTTGTTGAAGGTGGCTACCTGTCTGCACAGTTCCCGTTTATGTTTGAGAAAAACAATGGACTTTTTTGGACATGACACGACAGAGTCTCCTTGTCGTACCATGTGAAAGAACACAACAACGAGATGTCAGTGTCAGAGATGTCAAGTGTTGTAACAGAACACACATGCTCGCAGTGAGAATTTGATTTTATCTGGGCTGTTGTCTTGACCTGAGCAGAGACAAGTTTGACAACAATGCTGCTCTGCAGTGTTTGCATAACAGCTGTCAGTTGTTGACTCTACTGATGTCACTTCCTTTTTTAACAGAGCGGCATGCTCTTTACCACGCCCTAACTTGTACCAGTGTTGAGCAATATGTGATGCAGAAGCAGGGCTGAGAGTTGTGAGGAGTTTGTTGCTGATGTTTATCTGGATTTAAAAAGCTCAGGTTTACAGTCGTCTCTGAGCTAATCTGCTCCTACAAGTGCATACAGTCTGTGCTCGAACGCTCTATCAAATCTCTCTTTTGAGTCTTTTCAATCTTATCCTCGTCTGGAAGTGAGGCCTGCTACCCAAAGTGTTGCCCATCAATAAAAGCCCAGTGATGGTTTTTGTTGTTTTGTTCGTCTCTCTGAGTGCAATTTACAGGGTTGGCTTGTCTGGGTCGATAGCTGTGTTGATTTGCTTTCAGTCTTCAAGCAGTGCCCCTTTTCTAAAGAGCAAAATTGACATGTTCTCAGCAGCAATGCCACCACCCCTGTGTTTTAGCTCAGTGTGAGACTGAAGCCGGTCAATAGCAGAGACTTGCTTCACTTCCTGCTGCGCTGCTTACAATTACAGGCCCTGAATCAGTAGCGAGGATTACTCATAAAAACCTGCTCTGTTAGTGTGTGTGTGTGTGTGTGTGTAGCTGTGCAAGTAGGGCAGGAGAGATAGCGTTCGCAATCACAAAATATGACTTTCATTCAGCATGAGGATTTCATTTCAGACCTCAGGTATAATATTCATGCTGCAAAATTGCATTTCTTTTGTGTGCCACTGCTGAAAAGCTCCAATCGAATAGCTAAAGGCGCTCGCCTGTGAATTACAAGTGTTGCCAAAGTTACACGAATTGTTGTCTGGAATAATCACAGTTATTCAAAGCAAAACAGCTATCATCAGGCACCATGATCTATGGACACACATAGTACATATTGTACTTTGGAGCTTATTACACTTCTACAACTTAGGAGGATCTTTGTGAAGCTCTGCTGGCAGTCCACTTCCTACTACAGGTACAGTATAAGGAGAAGTGTGCAGAATTGTAAAAGTAAGAGGAAGAGGAAGTTTGAGGCTTTGATGTACTTCAATCCTATAAACCAACATAGTGAACATACAGAGCCCTATAAGGTATTTCCAGCTCAGATGTCAACTGTATGTCAGTCAATCTGCCATCCACCCATGTTTAACACAGATTAGAGCAAGGATTTTAAAAGGGAAACTCCACCTTTGGATACTCTTACACCTTTACCTATTATCAATTTAGGATGTTAAATGCATTTCATCCACACTTTATCATTCCCAGAATGCACTGGTTTACAGCCGACCATTGCATAGGCAGGCAGTCTAACAGCAGCAACACACAGTGATTTTTTTGCACTGCCTCTCATTCAGATGCAGCGTCTAGTCCGAGTTTACCCTGTGTGATTTATGTAGCACTTGAAAACGCCCTGCTGGATTTTTTTGGATGAATCCCCCGGTCACATAGAGTTTCTAGCTTTTACACACAAGGACCTCCAGTGTGAGATAAAGCCAGAAAACTGAGAAAAGCTTATCAGGCTTTTATTTTGTGGGGCACACAATGAAATGTTTGGAAAGGCCATGGTAAGCCAGGAACTGAATAAATATGTATTGTAGGCCATGTTTTGATTTTATGTAAAAAAAAAAAAAAGTGTGGACCCTTACTGATGCTGTCAAATCAGGAAGTCCTATCCTACCATATACATTCTAAGCCCTTCAAAATAAGAGCTTCAGTTGCAGTATATTCCCAAAATCTAAGATGAAGACTTCATCCTTTGCGTGTTGTACAAGTTCAGTTGCATGTCACCATCCCTGTAATACATTAGAAACATCTGTGATCTAACCACTGGTGTGTGTTTGTGTGTGTGTGTGTGGTTGTATGACATTTTTTTTGGATGGTGTATACAGAGCCCTCGGCTGTTAAATGCCACACACATATTTGAAGAAATGCATCCTCTTCTTTGATCGAACACTCCAAGGAAACCTGCTGTTGAAGTGCCAGAGGCTGACTGAATGTATCCTGTTATGTGAGCAGATGAGTTAGGTTTTCTCTTAATCATTTACTCTTGGAGCATCTCGATTGGCCAGAAACCAGGAGTGAGTTGTTGTATTTGCAGCAGCATAAAAGATCATAGAGCAGGTTAGGAAGGAAGAAATCAGGCTACAGGTGATCACAGTCAGAGGTAGGATGTGGATTTGTCGATTACAGCAACGCATCTTCACATATTTTCACACTCTTTTCACAGAAGAAACATATTTTCTCACTTTTCTCCACGAGGAAGCCACAAAGGAGAAGTCATTCCATCTTTGACTGTTGCACACACCTAATTAGACTAATTAGATTTTTCTCAGCTGAAGCCTGGAGTTTAACAAGACACAACTCTCGCCCTTTGCACCATGCTTCTTGATGGGTGAGAATGAGACTTTATATTCACTAGTCAGGTAGCACATCACACACTCTCTCTCACACACACACACATCCCTTAATGGATCAAATTAGCGCTCTGGCACATAAACCCTGTTTTCTACCCGTTCTTTCACCCTCCCCTCACTTGTTCTCCGTTTTCTTCCCCTTTTCTTCCTCGTTCCTTCTGTCAGAGACAGTCGCCGGGTAATTAAAATCTACATTGAGACAAAAGTTGCTTTAATTTAAGTTCATTATACCGTGCCAATCTCTGGCTTGGCGGGAGATCTTTTTTAAGAAATCCGCTGCCTTGAAACCATGGCAACTGCCGCATAACCTAATTTTCCGCCTAATCACAACGAGAGAGACTGCCGAACACTGATTTGGACAATTATGGTGCTACATTTGCAACAAAAGCAAACAAGGCAGAGGCAATGGTTGGGAAAGGTGAAGTGAGGAGGGGGGGCCGAGTGAGACTTAAGTGCTTACAGGGGAAATGAAAGAGAGAGCACAGGAGAGGGGGCAGCGATGGGGAGGCTACATATCTAAATAGTTTAATGGCTCTAAAATGGCACCTTTTTCTCTGTCTGCAGCACATAAATGTCCCGGTGATGTCATTCTTTTCAGTCTGACTCACATCCTGTAGCTCATCTACGCCGCCCTGCCTTATGAACTTATCTTCTGTGCTTGTTCAACCTGGTAATTTGACCAAGAGCACATTTCTATTTACAGCAGGCACCACCACATTTTCATTGGCTATTTCCATGATCACCTCCTGCATAACCAGAATTACACACTGTTGTTTATGTAGTTCTGCTTCTGAACGGTCACTTCATCTAAATCACCTACTGTAACAAGTAAATAGCCGTGTTTCCATTTAAGCTGCTGAGGTCATGATGTGTCCACTGCAGAGATTTCTGCTGCCATTCAAATACTTTTAGGGACATTTTCCTGGGCAAAAGCAAATTGAATTGAGACAGTACTCACTGGTACGGAGCATAGTTAGTGTTACTGTACGCAATAAAAACACTTGAATTGAGATTGAGGTTGGAGTATGTTTACCATTAGGCAGCTAGAAGACTTAAGGGTACTGGACTGGATTTCTGTCCAGACCATACCATTACTTGTCACCAATTTCTGACACATGTAGGTATGCAGATCGTAAGTATTGTGTCAGGATGTCTTTATCCTCTCATGTTGGATTGAGGGTAAATAGCAAAAACCTACATATCATACCTTTAAAGCCTTTCAAAATAATCATTCTTGCAGACTATTTGTACTCCAAAATGCTGTACGTAAATGATAAAATAAATTAATAAATAAAAGCAGTTCAAGTGGAAAATTGGACCAGTCTTTGTTTACATGAATTTTTCCAAAACGAATTTTTCTATTCTTTGAGCACAAGAAGTGAAGTTCCATTGGGGCAGTGGAAGATTTGCAATTAAACAGAAACTCTCTGCATGGCTACATACTACAAGAGGTAAATGAGAAAATGTGTGATTTGGGTGAACTGACCCTTTAAGCTTGGCCTCAAGCTTTAGTTGCTGGTGACAACACTGAACCCCAAACAACCTGGATTTTATTACAAGCAGGAGGAGCTGTTCAATTGGTTCATGCCGCAGAGGTCAAAGGTCAGAGGGTTAAAAAGTTGAGAAAGACTTCACTGTAATAACACCACCCTCATTATCAGGTATCATTACCTTCTCCACAGGGTCAGACATTTGTTTTGGCTGACCTGGCTTCAAAGAGCCACGGTCAAGTTCTGTTGCTGTTATGTGACCCTGCTCAAATTGTATGGATTGTGGGTAATGGTGATTATGACTGGGCTGATACTGAGAGGAACATAGGGAGGTTAAGTCAGCAGAGGAGAGAAAAGGAGACATAAAACCCAGACACACTGAGCTGCTGTGTTGTGTTTGTGCATGCATGCATGTCCACTGGTTCTCCTTTGTGGGCGTAGGTGTGCGAGGACACTGTCATCACAACACTTCCCTGCATGTGCTGGCTGTGATGGGAGAACTAATGACAATCCATGGACCAAACATACTCAATTAAGTTATGCAAATGCACTAATTGTAAATGCATAGCAGCCCTGCCTCACCACTTAACCCACAGTAACCTGTTTAAAGGTTTCCATACCAGCTTACAGTTCCGCTTGCAGGATGGATTTGTCTCTGGCATTCAATACAGGATGAATAGAGGGTGGGTTGGGTAGGAAGCAAGTGTGGGAAGGGAGGAGGGTGTGTGTGTGTGTCTCTCTCTGCATGTACATGTGCAGGGGCAAAGAAGAAAAGAGAGATCAAAATTGCCCCTCTGCCAATCAAAAAACCCAATTATCGTTCTCAATCAGCACTGGAAAGACACAAAGAGCCGCTCTCATACAATGGATCAGTGGTCTAGACCAGAACAATTACTGCATAATTAGTTCATCAGACAATCCCAGATTGATCCAACTTTGATTTGCATGCAGAAATGGGTCGGAGAAAAGCCTGGCTTTGAGCATCTACAAGATGTTCCCATCATGCCGGCTGAAGCTCAGGCTGTGCTGGAGACTGAGGAATGGGTGTAAGTGTCCGAGAAAGGAGCAGTTCAACAAGGCAAAAATGACACGGTGAGAAAAATGTCTTGCTCAAAAAAGTGAGCTCCATCACCCCTGTTATACAGGTTATTGGAACTTTTGCGCTGCCTCGTACTTCTGGGGGGAAGATGGAGGATCAGGGAGTGGAGAAATTACTTTTGTATCCCTTCAGCTGGCACAGTATGGAGCGATGAAACTCCTTTTAACCTAAATGCCCCCAATTTGAATTTTTCTCCATAAGTGAAGATTTTGGTGATGAGGGTGCCTCTACCATCGTTACAGAGCCGACTAGCTGCAGTGCTTGATTGCGAGACAGAGGCTGTTATTCACTTGACCAGCCTGGACCTGATTCTGTGGCGAGGGGAGCCGCTCGGTGTGGTGAAAGGGGCCCTCCCGATCAATGACGAGGAGAAGGTGGGGAGGGGGGAAGAAAGCGGTCTGAACTTGTCACAAGGAAAGCGTCACGCTGGGTTTCTTTCAAAATCCAGGCTCGATCACTTTCTGGGAGAGAAAAGGCGCCCTGCTTTCTGCAGGCTGTGAATAGGCTGTGATTGCCTGTGATACAAAAGGAAGGGGTACAGGTAATGACTGTGTGGTTTTGACAGACACCACCCAGCAGCAGCAACATAACTAGATGCTCCACCATTTGATTTGGGATAACTGTTGCTATGGAGACCGCACTATTTGATTGGCGCCCTGCTTTTAGGGGGGAGTTGATTTACATACAGTATTTCCCTGATTCTGGTTATTTAATACCAAAGAGGCTCATACACTGTGAAGCTAATTTAATGGGGAAGTGAATCAAAATGAACATATTGATTGAATTTACATGTGAATTTGTGCTTATTAATTAATCAGTTTGTCTTTTTGATGTATTAAGTTTGTTATTTATGCTTTTCTGCAAATAATCTCCTCAGGGACATTTTGTTCAGGACCAAAGCTACTGAGGACACTGAGTTCTGTATTCTTTGGGGGTTTCAGCAACCTGGTAGGGAGTTAGAAATCACTTTTATATGCTACAATTAATTTGCAAATGTATTCTGAAGGAAATTCTTGTATCAGACAGAAGACAAGTTTTTTTTTTTTCTGTTTAACTTTTAAAAAACTGGTCGAGGATAAGGACAGATTGTGGTTTTTGTTAAATATTTAAAAAGTAAACCTTTCCTGTCTTGTGTTTCAACTTGGTGTTGGTTTTTTCAATACTTTCAATATTTAACAATGATCTTTCCTGAACTGTAACTTCAGTAGAGTGCTGTGAGTGCCAGGACATAACCATAAAAACATGGCTCATGCTTTAGTTTTTATGAGCGGATACTGTTGAAGGGAGGAAAAGAAATATATTTGACCGCTCAGACTGAATATATATCTAACTTTGACCTTATTCAGAATGATAGAGATAAATAAGTGAATAAAGGAGCCTGTATTTCTCCATCAGCAGCATGAAGGGGGCTTTGAAACTTGAATTTAGCTCTTCATGTGGGGAAATAAAATCTAAAAACTAAATCAATGAAATGTGAGAAATTCAAATAATTTTTAAAAATGAGGGCAAGGCCTTAAAGTCAAGGCCACAAGTTCCCTCTTGACTATCAATTTCCTCTAATCCTGGGTACATGTATCTCCATTAATTCAATAATAGAACGTCTTCTGTCTTCTTTTCCTCATCTCACTAAATCCAAACTGCACTTTCCCAAGGAAATTGTATAAATATGAATGGAGTGAAGCAGCCAGAGCATGGAAATAAACTCGCGGCCCTGTCTCTCGGCTCTCAGGTCGATCACGGGGGCTAAGTCCAGGCTTACAGCTCCTTCATCTAGACTACACCAAGGTTGAGGATGAAAGGAAGAGCTATTTCTGTCCAGCCCTGCTTTGTAATTAGAGAGGAATCCATACGCCGTAGTTTCTCAAGCAAGTCTACAATTCTGCCGAGCCATAATTTACTTAATTACTCAGAGACGCCTCTTTGATTCAGTCAATATCAAAAAGAGCTTTTTGGAGGAGAGGTAGGGAATGACAGTAATTTTGAGGCTGTTTGGCTCCTATTCGCTGCTGTAAGGAGCACTGCATTTTTTTCTTGTGGGCAATAAACTGATTATAGATGAGAGGTTGTCAGATGCAACTGTTGTGCCTTTTTCACTAGGTGACAGAGTGATTTAAGAGTGAGGACTTCAGTAAAAGTACACTTTAAATCCCATAATAGTAGAAATAGCTAATATTGATCCCATCTTTCTGTCTGCCTAATATCCAACTATTGTGTAGACCTGAGATGGGTGCAATTTACTTCTAAATTCATTTGATTCAAATGGTAAATTGGTAGTGAAATTCAAACAGTAGAGACACTGCTTTATTCTCACAGACAATGATAATGCTTTTATAGAACATCAAGTTCTTGAAGTCTAAGGAAAACAAGCTCGAGTTGAAAGTGAAATCCACCCACCCTTGCTCCACACACAGACAAAAAAACATCCCAGAACACCCTCACCACAGTTCACTGAACCTTAGGGATTTGTAAGACCTCTCTATAAGATCCTTGAGGCGACAAAAGGCGGGGTGCCACTTACCTGCTGGAAATCCTGCGAGTACCCCACCACCACCCCTAACCAGAGAGGGAACGCGCCAGGCCTTACTTGAAAGCCTCTCTCTGCAGGGCCGAGATTACAGGACATTCCTCTCTGTTTCCACCCGTGTAGGGAGCACGTAAGTGGTCACCGCAGCCCTGATGTAACACGCGGTCTCCAGCGTCCTTTGAAGTGGCTGGATAAGCCGACCTTGGACGCTGGCGAGTTCAAAAAGCCCCACAGAGGGATTGTGAAACAGAGGAAGGAATCCGGCTCTTCCTCAGATCATTTCCAGCCTCATTTCTCACCGTGTCAGCGAACAGCCTGAGAGAGGGAAAGAAGAAAAAAAAATCCTGGAAGGTTTTCAGGCGACTGAGCGACTCAGGAATGTGTGTCACTTCATTGTGGGAGGGCAGGGTGGAAAGAAAAGGGAAGGACAGACAAATCTCTGAACAGTCTCTACAATTTTACATCTCTGTTTCTTTGATTCAGAAAGACAGATAGTTAGCAGCTAGCAATTACATTACATTACAACAATGACATTATGAGTTAATATGTGCATTCACACTGACAATTATGGCAACATGCAATGGTCAAAAAGTGTGAAATGTTGGACACTTCTCACCTTCAGTGGTTGCCATCTTGGCTTCATACCAGGAGGTGCAGGACAACCAATCTATTTTCAAACTTGGGAAAATGGCTAATCCATCAAGAGGATGTTGTGATATTTCAAGTTTTATCTGCTGGTGGTGCTGATGGAAGAATTGTTAAAAGATCATCAATATCAGTAGGAGACAAACTCTGGGGGCCATGAGTTTCTGTGCAAAATTTCATGGGATTCCATCCAGTATCTGTTGAGATATTTCAGTCAGACCAAAGTCGCAAAACAGGAATTTTCCCATCCCATCAAGCCCTTCATGCCACATCATACTGCTGTTATTGTTCAGCTCTCAAACAGTGCAGAAAGTACTGACATTCAAAGAACCAATGGACCCGAAACTGTGTTCTCACAGCGCTGAGACGATCAGGTCCAAAGAGGACAAACTTGACTCTGACCTTCACCTCAGGGAGCCAAGAAGTCACCATGCCAGCCATGTTTTCAGCGCCAAACAGTCCCGCCAGGGTCTGGACAAGCTCAACTGGCTGAAAATAGTTTTCAGTTTCCCCTCAAAGTTAGAAAAACATTTTCTGTATGTGCTGCATATCACAAAAAGGTTAGTGAAATATTAAAAACCCCGGAGACCAACGTACACATGTCTGGTAAAATGGAAAATTCTGCTCGTCTTGCGGATCATTGTACACACTCTTCACTGTAATTCAGTGTGACATGTTTGGTATCATTGGAAATTTCAGGATCTTGACTAGAATTCAAAATGAAGTTCAGCGGGTTTGAACAAATCTTGGCTGTGCAGCACATGCTTGAATGACGGACCCACCGGAGGATCTGTGTGGGTTGCAGAGGTTGTTAAGCCACAGCCAAGCTGGCAATTCTTCTTTACTGGAAACAAAGAGTTACAATAATCATAAGTGTTGTTTTTGGGAAGGTTTAGACGCATGAATAATGCGTGAGCCCTGACTAAAGCCCCGGTTCATACTGGAGACAGGACAGCGATTATATCTGTGATGAAGAATGGCCTTTGGTATTGTATCAACCACAAAAGCATGGACTATTATTCAAAGAAACAGTCCTCTTTCAGATAAAAAGGAGATACCACACTTTCTACAGGACATGAATAGCTTATAGTTGTCATTCATTAAAAAACATTTGCACCCTTGGCAATAAAATACATTTTTAAAAAATACATTTTTAAAAAATACATTTACCTCTGGTGTCTAGTGCAGATAGTTTTGGCGTTATTTGTCCAGGTTTTGAGATATCCATCTTCCACCTCCAACCCAGTACAATGGGGATGAATAGGCTTTAATTCAATTCAGTGGGATCATCTCTTCCCAGAAAAAACATCCCTGTTACTCCCCTGTTAGAATTACTTTCTGTCAAACAAACAGCGTGTTATATTTCAGTGCTCAGGACAATCTCCATGGTTAGATATGCAGGGTGTATTCATTCCAAACTCTTACAGTAGATCCAGTTTCTTCACTTACAGTAAGTGCACCCTGTGAACCACATGCAGTAATTACTGTTGAATTAACCCAATGTACTTTAATTGGATGCACATTATACAGCGTGAATTCCAAAGTGTGGGTTTCATCTGTTTGGGCAGTGGTTGACTGTCACTGGTATAGTGAACGTAAATGACAAACCAGAGCTGGTATCCTGAGTCATTTAGATATCTCATTTTGTGGCGTTAAGGTTTCCCTGCATTACAGTGACACTGATTACTCACTAACAGGCATCATCTCTGCTTACGAGAGCCAAAGTAGTTGGCTAGAGATGAGAAGCCTGCTTTTGCTTATTTCTGTGTGAAATCAGAGAGCCATTGTTTCAAAAATCACCACGAACTTGGAGCGGTAAACGTGCTACTGCAGTGTAATTTTGTTGCCTGAATCACTAATAAATTCTTACTGGTACTCAAATGTGAGTACAGTGAAAGAAAATATGACTATGAGGAGTTACACTGTAAATCACAGACTATATTATAAAGTGTCATCTTGTAAACACCATAGAAAGCATGGAGAGCCTGACAGGTGTAGCAACAGTAGAGAGAGGAGGTCGGGGGGGGTGGATGAGTCTAACAAACTTTGGATACGTGGCCACTGTTTGTTTCCCATTCCCAACCATCAGTGAACACTGGTTCCTGAACCTTACTATAGTAACCATGACAACACAGGTCTCCTAACCTTGATTATATATTTACTTTAAAACAAACCATGATCTTTCCCTAAACGCAAATAAGTTGTTGTCAACTATCAACTGCTGTCACGTCACTGTAATGTGAGTGAACCCAGCATGAAGCTAAGTATATGATTGTGGTTGTTCAGTGTTCGATGTTCACGAGTGTGTACAGCCGACATCCCGACAGTGAAAGGGCTGTGCAGAAGTGAAATGCTTAAAACAGGGAAGAAGCTGAACCTTGGGGTGGGTGAGTGACATTAGCTTCCTGTTGCTGCTTTCACTGGCTGCACTGCAGTGGCCATCAAGTTGCAAATTCAAGTTGCCCTGAGCTAGCTGCCCTTAAGCAAAAAAACCCCGCTCCAGGTGAGGCCTGATCCCTCAGTGTTGCTCTACTGGTTACCACACTACACACTGACCGCCTGCACCAGTGGAGCTTGTACTGTGCTTTTATGCATTTGATGCAGCATACATTTCCCCCTCTCCACAGCCTCTCTGTGTCTCTCTTCACTGGCCTGTCAAATTGCCCGTTGGAGAAAAAGATGGTAGAGCCTGAGCTTTTTTTTTTTTTTTTTTTTTTTTTTCAGAAAAAAACAGACAAAAAAGAACCCACAGGTTGTCTGTCCATGTCTAAGTGACAGGTGTCCAAGGCTGAGTGTGTGTGTATGTGTGTGTGAGTGTGTGTGTCTGGTCAAACGACAGATCCTGCTAATCCTGTCCGTCCCAGAGGACAGGCAGTGTGACTGGGTAATTGGCCACTGACTGAGCAAGACCACTCTGGAGGCACTGCTTATTGAACCACTGTCACAGAGGGGGGGGAGAGGGGGAGAGGGGAGAGGGAGAGGAGGAGGAGGCATAACAAGACTGGAGAGGAATGGAGGGGAAGACAGAGAGACGGGAAGACAGACAGGAAAAAGAGGACAAATCAAGAGAAAAATGATGAGTAACAAGAGCAAAGAGAAGCAATGCAGATAAATAAATAAAGAACAGAAGCGAGGGAGGGAGGGTAAGGAGATAAAGAGATAGAGAGAGTGTGGGTGGGTGAGAGTGGCAGAGAGAGAGATAGAGAAAAAAAAAAAAGAATAGCAGTGAGAGTGAAGAGTGGAGAATTTTAGAGTGACCCCAGAGCCACCGTTTCCTCTTCTCTCAGCTAAAATTTGACACTTTCATGATTACACTGGACCCCCTTTTTTGGGGGGCCGGTTTAATCTTAAAAGGATGAGCGGGCGAGGGGGGATGCAGGGGATGGGGGAGAGTGGGAGGAGAGGGGGCGAGGCATGGTAATGGAAGTCTAGGTTAATACTTCCCTCCTCCAGCTGGCCACCTAACAAATTGCCTTGTAAAAGCAGAAGCAATGGATAAATAAAGAATGAAATAAAAAAAAGTATATCCTTCCAGCAAATTGGCTGTCATTGGATTATCCCCTATAAAGCAGGATTTGTGTGTGCGTACGTGTGGGTAGACTTTAGGGTATATGTGTGACCATCTTCTTGCATCACATAGATGTCAAATGTGTGTGTGTATATGTGTGTGTGTGTGTGTGCGTTAAGAGATGGCTGGTAGTATTAGGCCCAGGCAGAAAAGGTAAACGGACTGGATGAGCGATCATTGCTTCATCGGCTCCATTAAACACACCAATGGCCTGTAAATAAGACTGTCAGAGCAACACGCATCATAAACATAAACACACACACACACACACAAACATACATCCACAAGGTCCAGTGACAGATAATAACATGAAATAGGGGAGTTGACAAAGTTATATGCTAACAAGTTTAAGAAGTTTTTATAATGAAAATATATTCAATATAAATGTTCTATGTATAACATTATACATGTAAGACATACACAACTAACACAAACATTATATTGTATTATACATCGCATTAGCAAAGGATAATAACAACACTTTAAAGGTGCTATATGTATGTTTTTGCTATCGCTACATAGCCAATATTAGTATTAGCAGCTGTTTACTCTTGGTGAGTAAAGGAATGAAGTTTGAACTCACAACGTTTCCCCTAGACCTGTAAGTAAACAGCTATTAATGCCAACAATGGCTATGTAGCAACAGCAAAAACATACATGTAGCACCTTTAAGGTTTACAGTCAGGCAACAAAAACAATTCAGTAAATATTTGAGAAATACTTAAGCATGAGTCACTGAACCCAGGTTATCATAGGTGCATCAGGAACTGTCCAATAAATCATGCTAAGACACATTACACTCTAGACTGAGCTATACAGTTTTATCTGACTGCATGTAAATTACAGTTAGCCTGCACTGTAAATGCCATCCACTCCACAAATATGCATTTGACCAGAGGTCAGCGTTCATACTGTCACTCAGGCTCCAGTGGAACAGTCAGTGCTTTGCTTGATTACCTCAGCAATACAGTGGTAAGAGCAGCTGCCCTCCAGGTGATCCTAGATTGACACTGAACACATTGTTGGTGCCAAGGACAGAATCAGCAGCTTTTTTGGCTTGTCTGCTGTCCTCTCAACTCAAGAAATCAAAGACCTGTCACGTTCGAGAAAGTTTAGAGTTGAAAGAGAGAAAGGTCAGCGAGCGCATTAGAAGATAAGAGAACGATCAAGGAAAAGATGAGTATGGGAGGTCGTTGAGTGGGCAGAGGAGGAACAGCTAGTCCATGCCAAAAAAAATCAATAAGTGCTTGAGAGTCAACAGCGTGTGGGTGGTCAGTGGCATGATTCAAGCTCATTAGCACAGCGTTTGACTTAAGTGTTTGACCTCATACCCGACCAACCCACTCTCACAGTTTTTAGCCTGCATGGTAGAACTTCTGACAGATAATGAGCTATGCAGAAATTGTTCAGCTGAGCGGACTCATCTGTTAATTAAGGCAGTTTTTGACACATCCAGCTGCAGTATAGCAAATCAAACCCGAACAGACTTCAAAGACAACACAAAAAACAAACACTATTGTCATTGCATTACAGTGGATAAAACTAAATTGAAGCTCACTTATTTCTCTGGTTTATTCAGTGTTGCTTCAGGGAGGAAATTTACTTTGTTTTTCTGTTGCACCTCTCCAACATCCCTCAGAAGAAAAGCAATATACAGTAAAACAAAGAAATGTCCCAGTCAGTTTTCATCTTTCCTTACAGTCATTTAAAATTGAATTAAAATGACTGATAGCAACCAATCAATGGTGGTAATTTCAGCAAATGATGCAGCACTGTTTCAAACTGTAGTAAAGTATTGATTCAGTTGTAGCCTGCAGTAAGCCATTTATCTTCCATTAAAAACAATCTCTTGTAATTACCTCAAACTGCTTTTTTGTGTCATGGAAGGAGAAATTAACCGGAGCTACTGTGAGCAACAAATTACATGTCATTAAAGTAAAATATAATAATGTATGCACTCATCTTGAGCTCCTGGAGGTTTTGAATAAAATACAGTAATGTATGCACTCGTTTTGAATTCCCTGCGGTTCTTCTTGATCACAGTAAGATCAGCTGTTAGAGTTGGACTGCAGTGCGTATTAGTTCAAGCCCTGCGCTCACTCAACAGCAGGAATCTGTTCTGTTGAAGTGCCATTGAGCCAGACACCAAATACCAGTATTAGTATCATAATAAGATAAGAAATAAATATAACCAAAAGATTGTTCTAAAAATTAGAATTCTAAATACAACCAAAAGTGAAAATAAAAGCCTCACCACCTAATGCAGGTATAGGTACCCTATATCCGCTCCAGTGGGGAGACCTGAGGTCAACCTACTCCCGTTCCCACACAAAATCTTGTTCTTGGTGCCCAGAGTGTATTTTCTTAATGGAATTATTGACTTATAATGAAATTAAATTTTTAATTTCTCACCAGGTCCAAATTTCTATTAACCACTACTTTGCTTTATGGCCAAATCCCTGCAAAACTAATTGCATTAGTGCATTAGACATAAATACATCCTCAGCTGTACTTTGTGTTGAGTGCTAATTGGCAAGATTTAGCATGCTAACACGCTAAACTGAGGTGATGAACATTGTAAAGTGGGTAAATATTATACTTGCTAAACATCAGCATGTTGTCATTGTTACTGCAGCATTTTAGCATGCTGGTGTGAGCATTTAGCTCAAAGCACTTCAGTAAATAATACAGCCTCATGTAGCTGCCTGCGTATATGTGTGAGCATGATCTGTGTTATCTTTAGCTAATGTTACACAATTACGGCTATTTCTATATCAAATGTCACCCTTGCATGATTTCCTGCCTTACAGCTTGCAATATTAAGTTTATTGAAACTGAATGGCAAATCTGTAAAGTTTTAGGATAGAAAATTAAATGCTCAGACTTTCAAGCCTGGAAACACAGACCTGACAAACTTTCAAAACAGGTACAAACTTTGTCCAAATAAAACTAATATAAGAGGTACAGAACTCTATTTTCAAGTTATGAGCAGTTCCACAATTGTCCTGAATATAATCAAGAGCACAATGTTTGAGGACAGTGGCAAATAATTTCATAGTCAAACAAAGGTCTGTCATTTCCTGGTTTGACCTCCTGATGCCATCAGACACTGGCGTCTGGCTCTCAGATAAACTCAATTCAAAACCAATTCAATTTAGCTCAATTCACTTCAAAATGTTGCTCCGTGAAAAGGCCATTTGGTTTGCTTTGAAGACAGATTGACAGTGAAAACCTATAATCAAAGTGTATGTCAAATCACCACAACATAAAACGACTGCTGATAAGCACAACAAGTCTAATCGTGTCAATGCGGGGTTCTTATATAAGCATAAGAAATCGCATTTTTTGCTGCAGTAATGAGCCCCTTGCTGTTTGAATAATCAGTTCATACTGCTTTTAAAGTGGTTGACCTGTGCAGATGAAAGAGCCATCAGCCTTTTCTCCAAAGATTTCAGTTAGTTGCTCCTGTCTCACACCAATAACGTCACTGCTGCTGCTAGCTGTTGCATCCAAATATTGATTCAGCTGTCTAACATCATCGGCCTGACACGAATTATGCTCTGGGCTGGATTTTTGCTTTGATAAGGAAATCACAGACTCGGTGATGACCACTGGTGGAAGCCCCCCCCCCCCCCCCGGCCAGCGTGAGGTAGCAAGGCGAGATCTTTTGACAAGGTTAACAGACGATCAGTGAAGAGTGGCTCCCTGTGGCCCTTACGTGGACCCTGCTTCTTCCTTCCTCACCCCCCCTCAGCATCAATCAATACCTGTTAACAAAAGCTCCGCGGGGCTCCTCTCCACTCTATGCACTCTTATTCATATTTCAGGATGTTATTAGAGCGCACAGCGAAATGTCAAGATCTTTACAAGGTAAATATCTCTCAGAATGTCACAGGGAGAGTCGAGGAGGGGGAGGTGGGGGGTGAAACTACTTTTCTTCTCTGCTCTGTTTTTCACTGTCAGAGCTGCGAGCTGCCGACATTAGGGCGAGAATGATTTCTCTGCCGGCGGCTATTTCACAAAGTCGTTTGTTTCTGCCGTGTTTTCGATGATCATGTTGGCGTGGGTGTTTGCATTTTAATGGACGGGCTGCAGAGGCTGCCGCAGAGGGGGAGCTGCTAGCTTTTAATGCTAAACTAACCTTTAAGATAAATACTAGCAGGTCAGACAGGAGGGGGGGGCTAGTGCATGTGTGTGACTGGACTTTTGCACATGTTCACAACAACTGCCTGTAGAGAACTTCCTCCTCGCAGCCCCTTCGCTGAAATGTTGAAATGATCCGATTGAGGCAACCTCTTTTTCCATCTACACATTGCCTCACGCACGTCTTTCTCATCTCTAAATCAAGTGGATGACAGTCGTGTCTTGGAACATATTGATCTGATCAGAGGACTGAGATAAACAGTTGCTGGCCTGCAGGTATAGGAGGCAATCGTGGCAGGTTCGGAGGCCGGGTTAGAACTCTTTTCAAGTGATTTGAGGTGGGCTCAGCTGCACGAGGGGCCTGTTGATCAGAGGAGAATGAGAGTCGGACTCTCTTCTCTCACTCTTCTCTCTTCTCTTCTCTTGTGTCACGCATCAGCGGTGACAACAACAACAGCCTCACCCAAGACGTGAAATGTGTATTTCTACCAGGGATCATGTCTATTTTTGTGTTGTTTGGTTTCTCTTTTCTTTTTTCTTTCCTGACTGAACATCTGTGTGATGCTCCCGAGCGACAGCTTCGCCTGCCTGATCAGCCAAGCAGAAAGACGAGGAAGGAGAGAGGAAGAGAGCGGGAAGATAGAGAGAGAGAGAAAGAGAGAGGAGGGGAGACAGAGAAATGGCGGCGTTTCAGGTGATGACAACATCTTCGTCAACCTCTGGGATTGTGGGTAATGAGGCTCTCGGGGGGTAGGGGGGTGGGGGAGCCAGCTTGGTGATGTCACTTTGCCGAGATGAACAAGCACAATCAAAGATTCATTTGACAGGAAGCAAGGAAGGAGTGTGGTTGCCGCCTCTCTGCAATATCTCCCCTTCCTGTCTTCTTCGTTGGTGACAACAAGAGTGGCGACAGCTCCTGACCGACCTCATTCATCGCTGCCTCTGCGAGAAAGATGTCTGTTTTCCGTGTCTGACAACCTCCCGTCTTTGCCTCAGATTTACCAGCTGCTTCGCCCGCCACAGTTTTTCATTTTTTCTTGCCACACACACACACACACACGGGCCATCTGGGTAATTACGAGGCATGGCTGACAAAGCTACCTCTCCTTTTTTATTTACCACTCAGCTTGTTGACAGCACAGACAAGTTCTGTGTCTGCATCTACTTTACAGTCACTAGCTTTCAGCAGCTACACTGCCACAGATGAGTATTTCCCATGCATGCTGTAATCACGCTCTTGCATGGCGGCTGCTCTCATTTCAATTAAAACACCTGGCCAGTCAAAGAAGGCAGTCGCCCTTTATAATTGCAAGAACCTCTCCCAATTATTCTGCCCGTTTAACATCTTACCTCAGATCCCAAACTGATCCTTTTTGGCATCTTCCAGGCCTGGAGTAAACCGTGTCTTTCTGTCTCCTCCTGGCTCAGCACTGAAGAGCCACTGAGCGGGGATGAGAAGGAGCCAAGCTTCGAGAACCAGGACAACACACCTCATTGTACCTACCACCCTGTACTTACCGGGTTGTACTTGTGGTTTGTTCTTATCTAAACTGCTGCAGCCTTAAGCAGGTGCTGTGGGGGTGAACTTTTGGTCCCACAGTGCCACCTACTGACAAAAACCAATTCAGGGACTCACAGTATGATATGCAATGGGTCATTTTAGCCCATTTTCAAGCTTTTGATTGCCAAATTAGTCTGGTTAATATTTGATATGTTTGCAACTCAAAGTTAATTCTTGAACTATTTCCTTTCTAGAGGGGAAAAAAAAGAAGATTAAACCACAAAACAATAAAAAACAAGATATTAAATATCATCTAAACCTCTCCCTATTTGCTGTAAAATGGCAGAATTAAGTTATTCAGGCCATTTTGCTCAGAAAACGAGCCGATTTGTCTGTGATGAAAATGTCCAAATGTTGCTGAGGTCACCAGAGGGGGACTTCAAGGGAGAAAAAAGGGACTCAGGTCAGAGAGAAGCAGAACAAAACTATTAAATCTTTCATCATTTCCCACTCTCCTATAACCTTGTTGCGCTGGTGGAGCTGAGGTCTAGACATTGTGGAAAGGCAACAGCCATCCATCATGTCCGATTATGCCGTTTAGATGTAATTGCAAACCCTTAAGGATCGGCTCTTCCATCCTCATCTGTGCACACGCAGACACACAAGTGCGTGCAGCCGACACGGCAAACACACACACACACACACACACACACACACCTGCAGGGGAGAGAGAGGGTAGAATATCACTGGTGGTTGTGCAGAGGCAGAGAGAGGGAGAGCAGACAGCCACCTCCATACACATTTCACAGGCAATCAAATTAGAGCTGGCGTTCGATACATCACTGACAAATTGTTTATTAAACAAAAGGCTTGAATTGCAGCATAACTGAGAAAGATTCAGGAGACAGTGAGAGAAGAGGGGGCTGCGAGACTTTCATGTGTGTGTGTGACTGCGTGTACATATTACAGTATATGCCCATGTAAGGAAGACAGGTTTCCATGTTGCCCTCATTCGCACAAACACACCATTTATGTCCTTTACTATAATGGGAGCCTATCATTTAAAATACACTGTGAGGACATAAACACTGGAATAAAACAGTGTCAATGAGGTCGTGAGTAGGGCATGGAACTAACACTGTTAGCACTGTTTGATTCCCAGTGGGGCCACCCACGTTCATGTGGCACTGTGAAGCACTTTGGTTAAAAGCACCCACCACATAGTACCATAATGTGCTCAGATCATTTGTTTCCTGTCACCTCCTGCATTTATAAGTGAGGCGCCTAAAGGTCATATAGAGGAATAATTCATATATGTTATTCTACAGCAGGCATTTTGAAGTGACATTATGCAAACATGGAACGCTTCAGATTCCCTCTCTGAGAGAGTATTACAATAGAATGAATGTCTGGATATTTTAAAGGAATACTCCACCAAAAATCTAACCAGGCTTGAAAGGTGGCTCTGAAAAGACAAAGCTTATGCCATCCCTTTCCAAATTAACAGCAGCTGCAATGGTTTCCAAAGGTGCTAAACATCAAAATCATGTCAAACAAAGTTCAAGAATGTGTGAAAATATCATAAAACATCCAAAGAAACTTCCCAAACCACTCCAGCTGGAGACAGTAGAAATGGACTGTGCTGCATGGAAAGTCAGAGTCAAAACAAGCATGTCAAAATTTATGATGTTTGACTCTCATGTTCAGTATGTTAATATTTCCTTGGCTACATAACTACCTCTGCGTTGTGCAATTGCCTCCTGATAGCTCCAAAGCTCCACTGGAGGTAGACTATTTAGAAATTTATTGGCAATGGGAGTGGTTTGACAGACATTTTAATGTCTTGAAACATTTTTTACCCATGACTCACTGTCTCCACTGAAATCTGCTGTAACGTTTGTGATAATGGGGTCAGTTCTGCCTTTGAAATCTGGGACATTAATGTTTGCTGCTAAAAAAAAAAGTTGATTTTTAGCAAAATGTTCTTTTTAAGTTTCAAACATTTACCTACTGGACTCAAGATATCTCCTACTTTCCTGGAAAGGTTTCTAGTTTCTACGTCACGTTTGTGTATGTTGCAGTGTCACAAAATTCTGCTCATATCTAACTGAGATTTAAGATGCACAGAAAAACTTTTCTCTGTCAGCAGATGAGTGTGAAAACAGGTCTAGTGTTAGACTCCTACACATATGTAATTATGCACAGTGAAGCTCAAACATGCAAGTGAAGTGACAATAAGCAAAACACATTTTTGAGTGAAGAAAGACTGTAAATAAGGACATAAAGAGACACTCTTTGTACTCAGCATGGCTAGAAAATTACACAGGAACACACAACACATTTACACACATGCACAGAAACACATAGAAATATTCAATGTCTATATTTTGTTCTCCTGTTAACATACACCTGTTCCAAAGTCTTTTGTGTTGTGTTGTGTTACTGTCTGGATAGTTTGTTACACCCATGTCTGTCTTATTTGCTACCTTTTGTCTCCAGCAGTGGAAAGCAATACCAATTTTTTGTATTCTAACTTCTCGTCTAGTAAACGCAGCTATGGCTGAAGCTCTTAGCAAGAAATCACGCTCAGTGGCAGAGTAAACTTACAAATAGCCCCTTTAAGTTTAAACATAAAAATATGCACTGCCACTCATGGCATAGAGATTCAAGCTCTTTATTGTTATGACACATGACATCTGAGAGTTTGCAGATTTCACAATACAAGAAATAAGAAAAGTTATACAGGTAACAAACAGCTAAATATCATCAGTTGCGCTCTTCCATAGCACACAAATCCAATCAGATAACAGGAAAAAATCAAGTAGCTCCCTTGAGAGAAACTTCAGGACTCAGGACGTAGGGCGGAGTAGGAGACTAAAGGTCAACTCCCGATTCTCCTGCTGCTGTATTGTTCCCCTACATGGGGCAATGACACCTGTCAATCAACTAAGCGCTGAGGACCTTTATACCATGACAAAGGCCATTCGCAGGCCTATTGAGCGAGACAAGGATCCCTTCATGAGAAATGTCATGAATGTTGTGATAAAAATGAGGTCAGCCGTGTGTGGAGCATGAGCGGCCTGAAAATAGTTTTTTGGCTCATGTCAGAACTCCAGAGTCGGAGCGTGACACTGTCGCCTTGCCATGCCACTGCTGCTTTTTGCTCAGTGATACATCAGCTGTTATTGCAGTGCTGGGAGATCATTACCCCACTGATGTGTGTGTGTGTGTGTGTGTAAGTAATGTGCAGATGTGTGTGTGTGTGGCTATGTGTGTGGTCAGTAGGTGACGTGGTGTGATACATGTCTTTAATAACAGTCCATTAGCTCTCTCTGCGTGTGTGTTTGTGTGAGTTTCCTTTGTACTGTATGTGGGCTTGTGCCTGTGCTTGTGTGTGTGTTAGTGCATGTTCCCGGGTGTGTGTGTCCGTGTCCCAGTGAGCGCGTGCGAACAGAATGTGTGTGGCGGAGAAGTGTTGGAAATGGCCGCCGATGGGCCATGAATCAAAGGACCCGGCGTGCTGTTATTTCACGTCGCTCCCACCGGGACTGGCCGAGCACCAGCCGGGCTGCTGTCTGTTATCCCTCACCCCGAGGTTCACTGACCCCAACCATATTTTTCCTCTTTCCCTCCTTTGTTTGCACATTCCCTTCCCTCCCCCCACATAACTGCTCCTTCTTCAAGGCCTTCTCACTTTCTCTTCTCACTCTCACACTTATTCTCCTGCTTCTTTTTGCTAACCCATATTTCATCTCCAGCTTCAGCTTCACCCTCCTGACAGATCCACATATTTGCTCTCTTTTAAAAATTGTACCGAGATGGTTTTAAGCAGTGGCACCAGAACTGATGCCAACCTTTAAAAACACATGGCAGTACATGTTGGAAGGCAAAAATTTCCCTCAGAAATATCTCCCTGTCCCACGCAAATCCATTCAGTGCTGTGTGCACGCTGACAAAACGCATAGAAATCCGCTGATCTTGAACGCTGCTCGCCCACCACAACAGCAGGCTATAACTAATCCATCTCCCACTACATGTTTTTAATGAGCCTCCATAACCGTAATCCGTATGGCGCAGTGCGGTGAGGGCCAAATCGAGCTGTTTCCATGACTTTGTGCTGTCAGCAAAACCTGATGAGGGACGTGTGTGTGTGTATTTATGCACGCATGTGTGTTTTTTACTGTCACTGAGCATCTGCGTCGTCGGTGTGCCATCCTGGTTGACAATTTTCCATCTGGTGGAGGTAGAATGTGTGTGTGTGTGTGTGTGTGTGTAGTTATTGTCTAAACAGAGGATCTGTCTATTTACCTGCATCATCCTATCCTTGGATTATAGGAAACAGAAGCTGATGGGAGTGGCGGGAGTGTGTGTGTGTGTGTGTGGGAGTGGAGGTAGAAGCTGCCAGGCCCCTTTCAGAAACCCCCATGGGTCCCACATTAGGGCCCTCCAGGGGCCAAATTAGAGGCCACTAACCAAGTTAGAGATCAGCAGCAGAGGGGGGCGCCTGACTGGCAGGGATGGACTGATTTCGCTCCAGCCTTCTGAACTAAAACACACACACACACACACACACACCTCTCTTTGTTTTGCAGCTGATCAGCAGAAGATAAAAGCCAGTTCCTGACAATAGCAGCCTCTCTGTTGGGGAGTCTGCAGGGGAGATCCTGACAGAGAGGAAGAGCTGTAATGTATTCCTGCAGGTCAGCCTAGATTAGTGTGTCTGTATCAAGGGGAAGTGATTTAAGCTCATTTAGCGTTTAGAACAGGAGTTTCTCTCAATGAAATCTTATTATTGCTTTTACTCATATGCTCTTACCGGAAAAAGTTCCACAAGTATGGATGTAAATGATGAGAAATGATGATTTTTATGTTTTTAGGGTTAATTTATTTTATGTCTGTAAAATGAATAACAGAAATATCATTCAAAGAAATTAAGCAGAAACTAAAAGGAAAAGTCACAATTTTTCCATATGAAATTTAAACAGAGAGAGTTGAGGGGGGAAGTTACAAGTTTGCACACAGTATTCCCACACTGGCTTTCTTTTATTATTTTATTTAACTTAATTATTATTTTTATTTAAAACTGGATGACAAGTTCCTCATTAACATAAACATGTTGAGTCCCACATACACCATCCTCCTGATGGAAATACACCTAATGTGTATTCATCCACCACTGTAAATAGTGCCTATCCAACACACTATTACTTCACTAGAGTAACATTTACTAAGAACTACAGTTCCCAGCTGAATTAGAAAGATAGTGAGTCTTTTATGGAGTTAGAATGTATTTCTAATGATTAAATGTGGTTCAACACACAAAGTAGGAAAGTTGGAAAGAACTGATGAACATTTGTTTCATGCACTGTGTGCATGTATTTATGCTCTGCACACTTTGCGAAAACAAAACAAAATTTATCTAACATAAAAAAAATCTATCTAACACCAGCTTTAAATTCTTGTGGAGATCCAAATGTTTATATATATATATATATATATATATATATATATATATATATATATATATATATATATAATTATATCAGACTGAATTTTGAAAAGTACATAAAAATGATGCACAGTCCATCTAGAATATTTACAACTGAGGCTAAAAATCTTGGCTATTTCACCCAATAGCATCATATACTGTAGTTTCAGTGTCAGAGCAAGCACATCTACAATATATAGAGTGTATGTCCTACTTTAAAAAAACTAAGTTGAGTTTTGAGTGAAAAAATTAAGAGATTGAGAGGTTAAGCAGACCTCAAACACCTCTGTGCTGTCATTACTGGATGTCTCAACAGTGTCAGATTTATAACAGGTCGAATAAAAGAAAAACAGGGCATCTCAACCCAAATGTGTGATTGACACGCCTGCTGGCACAGGTTCAAGACACGCCCCTCGCTTCCTGTCTCATGTCACGCACACACTCATATACATTTGGTGGTGGTGACATTTGTGAAGTCTCACAGATGATCATAAATCTCAGTTTTTATGAGCAGCTCTGTTGAACTCTGTCGAACTGTTTGACCGCATCGCCTTGACATTCAAGACCACGTACAAAAACACGTGCAAAAAAAACCCTGCAGAGTTTTGATTGATTTGTCTCATGAGGGCAGTGAAAGCCACTCACTGTGAGGGTAGGGCCACTTTCTGTTTATAAAAGTCTTTGTGCATTACCATTGTGACAACTGGAGATTTGGCAGATGGCAGTGATTACCCTTAAAACATTTAAGGAATCTGCAATACGTCTGCTTTTTCCAGTGTTTTCCACACTAGAAATGTACACGATTATTTTAATTAAAGGCTATAAAGGCTCCAAAGGCAGCCATCAGCAAGACAGGAGAGGAAAGCTTTGAAGACTGAATCCTCTAGGCTGGAAACCAATCAAGTCATTAGGAGTAGGTGGAGTCAGAGCCAAGTTCCCATTCCTGAGTTTTGGTCAAAAGACAAGCAGCAGTTCTCCCTGAAAACTGTTGTAATGGGGCTCAGAGAAGCAGTTTTGTTAGGGTTTGTACTTCTCTTCTCATGTGGAAATCTTTGTGTTGCCTCACAAAACTTGTTTAACTCTAGCACCAATGAGACTCTGATCCAAACCCCCCGAGAGCAAGTGACAGCGAGCTCCCAGCTGCAGGCAGAGGATCATCAGTCAAACCGGACGGAGGAAAGTCATCCGGTCCACTCTCCCGTCAGCTACCGGCTCAGGAGCTACCGGCTCAGGCAGAAACCAGCCGGGCCTCTTGCGGAGCAGGTGCGACCTTTTCAAACCCCTGAGGGATCAGAGGCCAGAGAGCTGACCTCGGAGCAGCTGGAGCCGAGGGAAGCCATCCTTGCTCAGAAGGAGCTGATAAAAGGCCCAGATCTGAACCCACCTGTCAAGCAGGAATCAAAAGTACTATAAAAACTTTCTTATCTCTATGATTTCTATGCAGTATTTTTGATCTATGCACCCATTAAGTTCAGTGTAAATGAGTGTGAATGACTTTCTAGGTGCTGTTGAAGTTAGAGCAGAGGGTGCCTGTGCCGGCTGACAGCGTGGCTGTGCGCTGTGATGAGGCAGAAGTCACCGTAGAGGTCAAACAGAACTTCCTAGGTAATGGCTGCCAGTTAGTTATTTAAATTGATCAACCGTGTGTGTGTGTGTGTGTGTGTGTGTGTGTGTGTTTGGGAGGGAGGGGATGGCACCAGCACAGATCCATTTAGCATGTCTTTTGCTCTGATGTCTGAAAAAGAAAGGGCGAAGTCAGAGGCCTGAATTGGAAAATTGAATGGAACGGTGAAGATGGGACACTCAGCGCTGATTACTGCAAATGGCACAGACTATGGACTTGCCGATCAATACTATGTTTCCTCTTATTTCTTCACTCCGAGAGAAGGGGGCTTCTCGGTGCTCAAACGCTGACTTTACAGCGACGCATTAAGAAACCTTTTTATTTGTCCTGTAGCTGAACCTCCACTTGCCTGTGAGTGTTATTGACTGGGCCGGGGGAAAAGAAATGGTCCCAGGTAATGGTCTCGATTTAAGCTGTGCCTTTTCCTCTTTGTTCTTAGGGAACGGTCAGTTGATCCGCCCGAGTGATCTGACCTTAGGAGGCTGCGCCGCCCTGGACGCTGCTGACCACATCCTGCAGTTCCAGACTGAGTTACAGGGCTGTGGTAGCACAATGACCGTGTGTGGCTTTCTGCTTCCTGTCCATCCGTTTTTGTGTATTTGAAGCCGCTTTAACTGTCTTCTGCTCTCTTTAGATGACCAAAGAAGCCCTCATCTACTCCTTCTCCCTGCTGTACTCTCCAACACCCATCGGCAACACCTTCATTCTAAAGACTAACCCTGCTGAGGTGGTAATTGAATGCCACTATCAAAGGTAAAGCCTTATTATTTGGCATTTCTGCAGCTTGTAATTCCGTTCTCTCAACAAAAGACCTACAGACACCTTGTTATTGTCATGTTTACCTCTGTGTTATGTTATCCTGCCTCTGCTGCACACATTCTTCTTCCTCAATGAGCCCCCCTCTCTAGCGAAATGCCCGCCCTTCCTTTAATTGTCCTCACAGGAGGCATTACGTGAGCAGCAACGCCGTGAGGCCTACCTGGAAGCAGTTTGCCTCCGTCGCGCCGGCGGAACAGCAGCTGCGCTTCTCCCTGCGTCTCATGACAGGTGGGGACACGTCAAATGAAAAGCAACAAACCTAGAGCTGATATTCTGCGGTGGTGATGGTGATGGTGGTGGGGAAATAAAAACACACACAAACTCTGCTTTGCGGCAGGCGGCTTGGCTAATTTCCCCAGCGAAGGGGCGTAATTGCAATCACTCAAGGCCTTTGCAGACTTTTGCCGTGACTGTTAAAGATGCTAAACAGCGACTTGATAAACAGGAGTCCAACTTTTGATGCATGGTGATGAGCTGAAATTACATGCCTCGTAGTGCTGCAGCTGACCCAGCAGGGTCACCAGCACAATAAAGCGATCAATAAACAGCTGATTATGTTTTCTAATTAATTCCAAGCTACGTGCTGCAGACAGCGACTGCACCAAACCATTCATCTGAAAACGTTGGCCCTAACTGAACCTCACCACATCTCCTGTGATTTACTTATTGTAAGATTTGCATGGACTGGATGAAGGAAATTACAAAAGTTTTAAATGAGTTTTTGCAGGCGCAGATCCAGATTCATGATGATGTAATCCTTTTATTCCCTTCTTTAAAGTACTTTTCTCCTATTGTTTCAGTATCTATATCCTACTCTCTGCTGCTGCCCTGACCTGCTCTCCCCCCATGGGCATCATTTAGGTTCCTTCTAATCCGATTGATGGCCCCAGCATTACTTTTCCACTTATATGTTTTTCCTCCTGTATTTGATTAGAGGACTGGCAGTTGCAGAGGCCGTCCAGTGTTTACTTCCTGAGTGACGTGATGCACATCGAGGCGGCGGTGCTCCGGGGTCACCACGTACCGTTGAGGGTCTACGTGGACAGCTGCGTGGCCACGGCGAGCCCAGACCCCAGTTCCCAACCCAGATACCCCTTCATCAGCAACCATGGGTGAGAAGCTGGGGATTAGGAATTTGAACAGGCCAGAAATTAATTCTAAAGTGAGTGTGTTTGCCAAAAAGAGACAGGTAGCCATAACAATCAAGATTATATGTTTGAAAAATACAGTTGCATATCATATAAAAGCATTTATTGTCCTGTAAAGAGTTGGAATGTGTGGCTGGTTCTGTGTTTATGAATATGAATCCTGTGCCTGTATTTTGCCATATAAGGTGTTTAACTGATGCTAAGCTGACAGGAGCCAAGTCTTACTTCATGCAGAGGCGCCAGGAGGATAAACTTCACCTCATGCTGAAAGCCTTCAGGTTCCACCAAGATCACAGGAATTCGGTAAGTACAGCTAGTGCAAGATGGGTTTTTTTTTTTTTTTAATACAGTTTTAAATTTACAGATTGTGTATCATGTAGTCAGATATTTGACTTTTAAGGCAGATTTTCTTTGAGCCATCTGGTAACACGAGAAAGGTGTGTTTTGCAGCAGTTAAAGTGTCTTTAACCTTTTTTTTCCCCGGTCTCTTACGTGCTAAGTTGGCACGTAATATATACATTTTGAGGTGTTGTTTGAAGGCCGTGCTATCCTCAGAATACTCTCCAACTGAGGAAATGAGTGCCCTCTCAGGTAACATTAAACTCAGTAGACCAAGGAAGCCAAAATATCCATTAATATGAGCCGGTGTCAACTCGGAAAAGCCTTGGTGCATCGTATATTAGTGCTTAGGATGAATCTCAGCCAAACAGGAAGTTCTACTCCCAAATGCAACTGACGGCTTTAAAATCTGTCAGTGCCTTTAATTGAGGTGCAGTATGCAGGTATTATACAAAAGACAGAACTCGTATAAATATACATCTAATGGTTATATAAGCATACATTGGACCCGAAAGGAAAGGAAAAAGGGATATCATATACTACTATATTTTCAGCAGTAGACCATAGACTAGCCTTATTGTAAAAGGATGCAAAGTGAAACCATTTCAGCTTAAATTCCCTCTCAGATATATGTAACTTTGCCCGACTTGAGGTGTTGGATCACATCTTTCAATGGGCCTAGGTGGGTTCCTGTTCCTTTGTTACAAAATACGTCAAGTTACACTGATGAGATGCCACATGTGATATTTTGAGTTGTAGCGATCCATGATTAAGTCTGTACGTACTGTATCTAAATGTCCTTTAATGTATGTAACTTCATAGCTCTATATCACATGTCATCTGAAAGCGACAACAGTCTCCGTTCCCATCGACTCGCAACACAAAGCGTGTTCATTCCTGACCGAAGCTGACAGGTTAGTTCCCCCCTGTACTCGATAGGTGTTTGATTTCCTGGTCTGTTTAAATGATATTTGCAAGAACTCATCTCTAATCCTGTAACAAGCAAAAGTTGTTTGTTTTTTTTGTTTTTTTTTCCTGCATTACCCTGACTTTAATGCTATCAGAAGCTTTGCTCAGCCTCTCTAACAGAGTAAATCCTTTGGCTCTGGACAGATGGGTGGCATCAGGTGGAGACAATGAGGTGTGTAGCTGCTGTGAAAACAACTGCAGTGAGCAGAGGTGGAAAAGAAGCCTTACAGAAGCAGATGCTGGTACAGTTTACAAAGACAACACAACATCACACTCAGATGGATCCTGAGCTTTTGATAATAACCCAGGGGGTGATATTTTGATACCTTCCCCCATGCCTTTATGAGATCAGCTTTTACGTTTAGTAGGTATTAAAAATCGGTCACAAAAAAATTATTTTTATGTGCGTTTGGCTTTTTTATCGTTGTTATCTTTTGTAGCAAACCTCACCAATTATGTTAGAAAAGAACCCCAAACGGTGAAATAAAATCATCCCCAGACTAATAGACAAGCAGAGGTTCCCCCCATGTTTAGACAAGCTTACTTGCTTTCATTTGGCACACACTCAGTTTATGCATCTTAGGAGGATTTGATTTTGAGCTAATCCCTTTTAATTGTCCAACCAATCAGTCGTATCGTGAATGGTTGACTCAGCTGGCTAAATGCAGAGTAGTTGTTTTTTTTTTCCCACCTCCATCCTCTCCCCCCGTTGGTCTTCCTTTAGCTCTGCAGTGGGAGGGGATGGCTGCTCTGGGCCCCATCCTGCTGCTGGAGGAGAACATCCTACAAGAGGAGCTGACCGTCACGTTCGAGCTTCCTCCGAGGCCGGCCTCCCTGGTCCAAACACATGGAGTGAATCGAGCAGGTTAAGACACCAGTGGTGGTTCTCACACAAATTCACTTTTTCTGTTTCTTGTTTTGTTGTCTCTTAATTACTGATGCTAAACGCTGTAACGAATAGAACCGATAACATTTTTCCTCCTCCTCCCTTAGCCTCTTATCCGTCGATAGCCCTGCTGTGTGGAGTGGGTGCAGTGCTGGCTGTTGTGTTACTAGTTTTCATGGGTGCCATCAGTTGCAGCAGACTACACAAACCCTCTGGACACACTGTCTGTACCTGATTTAAGACAATAAAACATTTATAACCCAGCCTTATTTTTCTTTCTTTCTCTTTTGTATACAACCAAAGGAACACTGTTTTGGTTTTTTCTTCCACAGCTGAAATCGACCACCTCAAACTTGACTTCACCCAACAAGATATTCTCAACCTCTGTGGACTGTTTTTAGAGTTAAACTTACAGTATTTCTCTGCAGAAGATGGCTCTATTTGGTAGTACAGTCTGTTGCCTCGGGTGTTCTGTTTGCTTGCTAGGGTTAAAGAGGGGTTAAACTGTGATGTCCAGCCTTGCAGAAAATGACCTGGTCATAAAGTGTATGCTGTGTACACAAGGCGCTGTATATTGCTCTATCAGTCCACATGTTTTAATGCCAGGCAGGGTTTTAGACTTTTTTTTTTTTTTAAGGCATGATGCAAGAAATGTCTCATTAAATATGGTTTTCAAAACAGCAGGGGTGTGTCTAGAACATTTAAAATAGGGGGCCAGGTGGGGGTGGCCTCTGTGTGACCTCTCTATACACATATTAGCGTGAATATATAAGTACTGTACATGCACATGACAAGAAAGGCAAGTGTACAATGTATAAAATGACCCACAGTGTTTCCCTTTATGCTTAATTCATGCATGGATGATTTGTTTGGTTAATGTTTAGGGTGCCTGCAGCTAGTCCAGCCATTGCCCTGAACTCGGGGAGATAATTTAATACACACCATTACTACTGAGCTGCCATGTAATTCACTTGAGCTGTGTGAGATTTTACCATCTTTATACTAATCCACACGTAAAACAAAGAAACTGCTCAACAAAAAAAAAAAACAGAAGAGATGAAAAGCGGCGACGTTGGCTCCACACTGCGAGGTGAAACATAAAGTACCATCCCAGTAACAATAGTCATATTTTAGCTTCGGGCCATTTTCGGCTACTCCCTTTAATTCACCCCCTCCAGCTTTCTGCCAGTGGCGGAGTATTCGTGAAATGGGGCTCATCATGAACTGTTGCTCACAAGCCCAGGAAGACGAATAGACATAATTAAAAAGCCCATAAAGGCAAGAGCAGGGGCTTTTATTACAGTAATATGTGGAGGCCTCGGTTTAATGGGGTGTTTGTTCCCGTGTGCAGGGCTGACGGCTGCGCTAGTTTACTACCGGAGTGATGCTGACCCCCTCCCATCTCCAACACACCAGAGGCTAATAAAAAGCCATACCTAATGATGCACCAGCAGGACACATGACAGCGACAAGCATGCACACTCAAAGGCACAGTGATAGACACACACCCACAAACCTCTCCCTCACTGAGGATGTGGAGAAAGGACCTTTTTGTGGTTTTTAGATAGAGGAGAACAAACAGAGGACAACAAAGAGAAGAGAACAAGAAATTATTGCTTGCTAGGTGATGTCCAAATGGGTTACTCTTGCAGTATGAGGAAGCACAATTTGCTGTTTCTGTTCCATACACTGGTGAACACATCGGTACAAAGCAATATTAATTGATTTTTTGGGTTTACATTGATATGTTGTCATGCATTCATTAGTTGTGTTTATGGCCATCTGATGAATCTCTAATATGTACTCACCTTTTTGCTCTGTTTTGCTCTCCACCAACACCAGAGGGAAACATCTGCTAAATGCTCCAATACATGAACAAGTTAGTTCCTAACATTGTCTTTTAGCTATTTGGTGCTGGGGAAGTAGTGTACGGCAGGTTTACAAAAGCTTTTTTGATCAAAACAGCTGCCTGCTGCAGCTGGCACTGATGTTGATAAGAGCAGTGAGACTGAATGTGTGCAGGCTGTAAAACCAAGACAATAAACTGAAAGATGCTAAAACACTCTGTAGAGGTGATAATTACAAAGACATATATTTGAAGAGATGGCACAGTACACAGACTCACAAATATGTTACCTTCATACTAAAGGAAATCAAGGGGGCACTAGGGTAAGAGGTGGACTCGGACACCTGTGAGGCCTCAGTATCATATCATCAAAGGGAAAATAAACTTTAGCTATTCCCCTGTGCAATTTACCACACATTTTTATTTTTTTGCAAATGATCTGCAATGTTTCACTCAGAGGGGTTAAAGCACTTTTCTCTGTCCCAACCTTCAGATGCAGGCAGCTAAGACTAGTCTGTTTTTCTCTTACATCCAAAACTTGCCTGCAGCTTTACAAGGAGCCAACAGAGTGTAAAAGGTGTTAATGTCTTGTTATGGCCATGGAGGATCATCATCATCATCATCACACTGGAGATGATCGCCCGCCCACAGATGTCTAACAGTTATGGCAGCATGGACCCAAGTTGACAAGCAAAATGGCAGAGTCCTGAATCAGCCATTTTCCCCGACAGGATGTGTGACCCTGAGGGCGCGAGCACACACTCATATACACACAGCGAACACACACACACACACACACACACACACGCACACACACACAGACCATCAAAAGTAATGGTGTGTGTCCAGTGGCAGGCAGGGAGAGTCCTCTCATGTCTGGCAGCCTTAACGATATTATTGCTGTAGATGGAGCGTGCTGGGAAATATTGTTCCACACCATTGGTATGCAGCAGACGTCCACTCGTACCACACACTGGTGGTGATGACAGAAGTTGGTATTAACACCAGACCTGTTGGTTGACGCTTTGGACAAGAAACCACAACATGTGGATTCCTCCTGGAGACAAGAAAACTGCTGTTATTTTCAACTGGAGACTGGATTTATGTGCTTCTTTTTTTAACAAAGACAGACATGGGGGACCATTATAAAGAGATGGTGCTATGTTATTACTCTGAGCTTTTGAAATTCAAGGCAGACAACTCTATCATTCACTTGATAGGCTTACTATCCGACTTGAAATATTCACTCCTTTGAATTTAAATAAATATCGAAGCCTGTTTAATTTAAGCTATGAATGCTCATTGTGTTATTATACGCCTCTGATACAGATTGTAATAATACATAAGGGTCTGATCTGGAGAAAGCACATGCACACAAACATGCATGTGACCTCTGTCCAGGCCCATAATTAACCCTCTTAATTAAGAGAGAAAAAAGTTGCTAACGAAGGAAATGGATTTAATTAGCCTGGTCTTAGCCCAGGCACATGTGCGCGCCGTAAAACACACACACGTGCACCCACACGCGCACACAAAACAATTAAGCCTCTTTTATCCTGGCTAATGGCTTCAGTGACTCAGAGCCTTTCTCATTAAGACTATCAATAATATGCTGATTACATGCATCCACCGGTCTCCTTTATCAGGGCACAAAGGGACGAGTGTGTGTCTCTGAGGTTTCAGGGGTGGGGCGGTCTGTCTGCACAACCTTATCTGCTGAAATAGACGTTTGAATTGTTTGGCTGGAGAAACTAAAAGAGGCTACGCTTTGCCGTGTCTTTATTTTCTGCAGTTTATCTTATCAAAGAGGCCACGTGTGTCTTTCACAGGGAGGAAATGCCTATGAAGTTGTACTGTTGAGGGTTTTATGGGGGCGAGATAATAGTCTGAGGAGTGACGGTGACTGTAGGGCTGTAGATCTGTCTGCTTGTCTGATTGTGCGCCACCAACCCCTGCTGGCTTCCAGTCAAATAAGTTCCTGCCTCCCTGTGGAACTCTTGGTCTGCAATCTGTTCATCTCTGTTTCTCTATTATCTTATCATCTTTTCACTTACATTATTTTGATATATACCTGTACATTTAAGTAGACTTTACACCAGCCTCAGACCTGAAATAGCCCTGCATTAAAAGCAAAAAGCTCAAGGCCAGCTTGAGTAACACATCCATTAGGCTTATTAAATGTCAAAACGCTACATGGTGCTGTATAATACAACCAGACAGGATTTTACACCTCTGGAGAAGCATTCTCTGCTCCATGATTGCAAAGTAAACAGTAGAATGATGCTGCCCATGTTACAAAGTAATCCTCCAGGAATGTGTGCTTGCATGTATTTGAGCTAACAGCAGTGCTGGGTGATGTTTCATTGATGACTGCAAAAGTTGAACAATGATTGGTCAGAGAAATAGAAATACTGGGATGATGTAATTCAACAGACCTGCAACAAAAACAGACATTGATTGTAACCAGATGATGACTCCTTAAGTCTTATGAGATCCTTTGACTTTTCATCTAGTCTTATGTCAAATTTTCAATTTAGTTTCATGTTTTCATTTCATAGTTCAAACTCAAAATATTCAAGATATAGATAGATAGATAGATAGATAGATAGATAGATAGATAGATAGATAGATAGATAGATCCATTTATCGCTCTCTTTCCTACCTCTCTTTCTCTTCTACACCACATGCGTTGAGGTGTGTGTATGTGTGTGCGTTAGACAGACAGTAAAGTAAGATAGACAGGCGTCTGTCACACAGGCAGGAAGACAATAGGTCTGTGCTTTGACCTTCAGTCTCTTCCTGTTGTAACAGACACTGGGGTCCCTCCCAGAGGAGGAGAGAGGAAGGCGGTAGCTTGACCTGTGCAGCCACACCCTCACACCCCCACCACCCCCATACCGCATCCCCAAACACCTCCTATGGGGGCTGCCATGCTCTGTCTGATCTCCACTGTTTTCCAGTTGATGCTATTGTGAGATTTGTTTTTCATCTAGGTTCTGGGGGCCTCATGGGGCCACCTGTGGAGCTGACAGACAGACCTTTGTTTGGTTACCAGCCTCTTTCCTTTTTAAAACTTGATGGAATCATATTGTTCTGTGTAGCAGAAGTCACCAACCTGTCATGTAGGTAGAGCAGGACAGTAATTCACCACTATTGCTTACAGACTTTATTCAGGTATCATATTTGCTGTGATGACTTTAACATAAAATTATATTTTTGCAAAATTCTGTTTTCCAAATGAATCAAAAACTATTAAAATTACTTTGTTAATGTTTTTGTTATTTTTGAAGAGCTGTATCTGATGTAATGTGTAACAATGGAACATGACTCATTGCATTTTAAAGGAAGAATCTTGTTTTACAAAATAATCGCAACTAAAGGTCCACTTACTGCTTTTCCCAGAGCTCTTAGCTGCTCCAGCTAAAGCTAGTAAGTGGACCTTGAAACAAGGTCCATAATTCTAATTCCAAGGTCAGGAATGAACAAAATTTTTTGGCATACTTTTATTTGTATGTCATGGTTTTCCTCAGCAGATGGCAGTTGAAGTAAGTGTGATAGAGAAAACTTGAAAGTGAGCCTTTGAGTCAAGATTTTTAGCATTCGTTCATTGGACTTTCCCTGTCTGGTGACTACCTACATCTTTCAAACTCCATGCTGGCAGTAATGTAATGAGATCTATGAGGTTTTTGCAGTCTTCAAGCTCAACTGGGCTGAGCTGTGAATGCTTGCAGACATTTCACCTCTTATTTAACCTCTCTGGGTCATTATCAAGTCCATTAATGTCAGTGAACAAAGTGACATTAATGACATCATCTTCAAGTATCTACAACCAAGGCCATTTGCCCTTGATTCATGGGAGCACAGGCCTCCCTCTGGATGATTGTGGCCATATTATCTAGCCCTTCATGAAGGTGTGCTAAAGAAACTGGATACAGTAGCAAACAGAAAAACTCTGGGCAGCCTATTTCTATATTACATATGATGCATGCTGTTAGTAATGGAAGGTGCTCTTTGGTGTGGGACTAATGCTTGAGAAATGAGAACAAAGCTGAACCACTGTGCATGAAAAAACACCTAGAAAAACATTGATTTGGCCTCAGTGCATACTGGATTTGATTCATAAGAAAACTGCTGTCTGCCTGCAGATCTTATAATGTCAGTGTTCTACCTCTGGACGACCTTTCACAGCTAAAGATTGCAAAAATTCAGAGAGCTCAGGAAGGATTAATTCACTGAAGCCTTTTCTCAAAGCTGCGGTTCCCTTTCTCACAAGTTAACTTGTTCCAAAACAGCATTCTTCTTAACCGTATGTAGATGTGTCCTCATGAGCCAAACGCAACAGCTCCCAAAATGAAAATAAAGTGTTTCTTGGAGGCCTGCGCTCCCATGGTTCCTCATCAGCTGTGCCAACAGCGCCGTGTGGAACCTCTCCGACCCAAACACCCACCGTATGAGACAAATAAATCACCATGCTGGGAAGCATCTGCACCAGGGAAGTTAACACGGATGTGACTTACTGCAGAACAGATGTCTTTTCTGACTGAAATAACATCAATATCCATCCCATAGTGAACCCAACACCTTCCTTTTAACTACCAGGAGGATAACCACAACAAAAGGCCACCCCCCCTCCTTCCGTTTATTCCAGCTTTAGATGTGGGTTTTTTCGGTAGACAATGGATGAAAATGTTCTGTCCTTAGTGTTTGATGTGGACTTGTGTTTTTCATGTGCATTTATGGGAATGTGCTGAACAATGTTTGATCGCAGCTCTCAGACACATAAAAGAGGAACAAGGCCACAGACAAAGGGATCATAAAAATCTAGACACTCACACCTCTCATGTATAGATTCTAATACACACATATTTGTCCTACAGACCACGACCTTTAATCCTGATTGGCACACAGAAAGTGGATGAGCACACAGCATGCAAACACACTCCTTTATCATTCAAAGTGTGCCAGAGCTATCAACCTGAATAAATAAATCCCCCTCTTATCTCACAACGCAAAACTGGATAAGCGCTCCCACCGGGTCTGGATGGAGGAAGCTGTCAGCACCTCTATTTTGGTTTGCCTTTGCCTCATACAGAGACAGAATCCTGTTTTTCTCTCCAATCCATCCTCCTGGTTTTCAATCCCCGGAGAGTCATTTCCCTCCATGTGCGTGAGATGTGTGTGTGTCCCCACCACACCATCCATACATGATCCCTCTTTCCTGCTTATCTTCGGCGCCGGGGCCTATATCTTTCAGCGGTCGATAAATCCCAGAATGTTGCAGAAATTTCCACGTAAGGAAGAAAGAAAACGGGATTTTCCGCGCTGTCAGCCTTTAAACCTGTTTTGCAAGATATATTTGCCATTACTCATCCCACCACCATTGCCTTCCTATATCACACCCATGTGCATTTTTTGTGTCTGTTTTGACACCTGTAGATGCTGTGGGCAGGGGGCACTAGATTTATCTGTAACCCAATTTCAAGAACACAGAGCTTGGTATTAAACTCTGATGATTTATAATGTTTTCATGCACCTGAGAGCCTTAGATTTACTTTGTTTTATCAACAAACACTGTAACACCCTGGACGCATGGCTTAGAAATAATGCACAAAGACAAATATATATATACATCTTGATAAATTCCAAATTTCCAACATTTCTTGTGAGTTATTTCACGGTTATTATTTCTAGTCCACACAGGGCAGGAGCAATTTGTCAGGAGTAATCACTGTTAGCCTTTGATGATGTGTTCCTCTATAAAGTCTCTATTATACAGGTTTTTCCATTCATCAAAAGAACAAAAGAAGCAAAAAAAAAAAAGCTCACAAAGGGAAGGCTGTACAGTACAGTGTGTTGTTCAGGTTTCTCACAGAGCAACATTGCCACCTGCAGCCAAGAGAAGTAAATAAACTACTAAAGGGGACTTTCGCATAGCTTATCAGGCATGTTCAATCAAACACAGATGAGGTATTTTGGATGATAGGAGGGGATCCAGGAGGCGAGATCTCTAACCTGGTAGCTTGAGTGAGGGGTCATCTAGTTTTTGTCATTGTGTAAATAGTGGATGTTAACAGAAAAGGACTGTATATTCTTTAAAAGAGACCTTTTTATTGATTGTTTATTTCATTGTGTGCATTTTTATTTTTGCTAAAATTGGCATTTTTCAGCAACATGTGACCTCTGAGGACGATACAGAAAGGATCATCTTCAAGTCACATGTATCACCAAGATGAAACTGTTACATAAAATGACAGTGTTGCTTCATCCTCCCTATTGGCCTCATGAAATATAGCTATAGATAAAACTATAGAGCTGTTAATATCCATTGATGTGCTGCCAGTCATGTCAGCCATACTAAAATGGTTAAGTTTGTTTCTGTCTTACATCCTTTTTCTTTCTACTATGACTGTGCAAGATGGAAGCTTTTCCCTTCCCTATGCTGCACTCTTGTGGCAGTCTATGGTAGGACACATTAATGTTGTTTAATATAATATTTGGCGTTGTGCTTTTTGTTAGCTGTGCTTTTGTGTGTTTTTTATGTCTTGTGTGTTTTATGACAGGTATTTTTGAAGTTTGACTTATGCTAGACACTAGTGATCCAGACATCTCAGCCTTTATTGCCTCAGTTATCATTCATCAAGTTGTAAAGGTGTTGTGTGTGCATAACATGAGCACAGTGGATATAAGTTTAGGCTGTCAGCTATTGAAAATATGTAACACTGACTTCTCTTTATTCTAAAATCACAGTTGAGAGCTCTCACATGCGCTGTGTGGCTGGAGAATCAGACTTACAGGCCCAAATTGCTCTACCAGCCATGGCCACTAGGTGGAGCAGTCAAGCCATTATTGGAGTTTACCAACTGCAATGGTTGACAGCTTTTGCACCAGTGATGCAGAACATTTAACAGAATAAAAGCAGAGAATTTAACAGAATAATTCAGTAAGAGCATTTCAATATCTGAGTGTTTGTCTATACTTGAATAAACAGAGCTGCTTTTATTAGCAGAAAAAAACAACTTAACCTTTACTTCTAAATTAAATACCTGGCAATAGCAATTACATTATTGTTTTACAGCATGTTGAATACTGAGCACAGCCAGGCCCTCAATGAGTATTCTTCAACTGTCTTATTTGGATTATAGTCAGGTCAGTGCCGATAGCTCAGAGGTCAAGGCATATACTGCATGTATGCGAGTGTGCAAGGGTGTGTTGGCAAGGTATTTAATTGATTTAGCCCTTGGCACCGAACTCGTGCACAAACACACTCACTCACAAATGCACACTCGCTGATCCTCCGCCCACTCTCATCCCTAAATACATTTCCACTGCAAATCACACAGCAAATAAATCACCATGGTTACAGTAATATAATAATTGCTGTACTTGAAGGAGGATCTGACTGATGATGCTTGCAAGGCCACTTAGAAATCGATAATTACAGAGAAAATATGGTGTGAGCGATTCAGTTAGCAGCAGAGTGAATGTTTGAATGCCATGTTTGATCCACTGAGCTGGATGGAGTGTGGAAAAACAGAGCGAGAAGACATGAAAGTCAGGAAATAAGACTGGCATTTGTGTGTTTATTGCTCTTCTCAGCTCACATAATCACTGGATTGTGGTTAATTCTGAGGATTTCCATGTCAGTGTTATGTGCATCATGTTGTCAATCTATTAGAAGCTGCTTTACAAACCAGACTTCTCCAAAAAAGGGAGGGGGGGGCAAAATGGCACCTGCATTATTAGCCCATCTTTAGGCCTCACAATAGTTAACTTTAGTGTTGCTTTCCACTGCTGGAGACAGCTTTTGCAGAGTAAAGGAATGAAGTTTGATGCTGAATTTGCAAAGGTTCTTCTAGATTGGTAAACAGCTGTAAATGCTAATGTTGGCAACAGCAGAACATACATATAGCACCTTTAAAGGAGGATGTGGAGTTAGTGCAGTGTATAGGGCATTGTTCTAAATGGTAAAGGCAGGATTGTGTTTGTATTTGTTTGTTGTTGTTGTTGTTTTTGGGGGCTTTATTTTAGTTTTGTTTATATTTTGAAGACATGCCATTATAGGCTGCACCATCATCTTCTATCTTTGTTGATAAGCCTATTCATCTTCCTGTGTAAAATTTCCAATTTTTTGAAGAGCACCTGAACGCACCATCAGCCTAAAATGAAATGGAATGACTAAACTTTCAATTTAGTCATATTTTCCCACTGTACTCTTGAAGAAGCCAGACGGTCAGACAGAACCAGAGACAGGCCAGGACGGAACAGGGACATCCATGGTTACACAGTCTAGGAGGTCAGCATCTTTTTTACTAATGGAGGGGGTTGCCTGCTCTTCTATGAGGCATTGGAAGTGTCCTTGTAACCTGCTGCAGCAGCCAGCAGCCTTGCAGCAGAGGCATCAATATTTCAAGCTGATGGGTCGCCTTGAGATAGGTTATTATTGTCTCATACACCGAGGGAAACACATACACACAAACACGTATACACAAACATTTTTACATCCACCAGCCTTGACACAGACACACTGGAAGACACAAACATTGAATAACGTGTCACCGCAGGCTATATCCAAGTGCTCATTCATTTTTCATTCACAAAAATCCTCACATCATTACAGCTTGTCAGAATGCAAAATACTTAATTACTACCTCCAAATTCACTATGTGTTTATGAGTGTTTGTGTGTGAGAGAGAGAGACAGAGAGAGTGAGTGTATGTGTGTGTGAACGTAATTAGCTGACTTCTCTCTGATCCTTAATGCATTATTGAATATTTCAAAGGAGTCTCAATCCTTTGGGCTAAGTGACTGCCAAGTCGGGATCACAGGGCGGGTTCGGCCATGATGAAGGGCGGTTCAGCCATTAAGGAGTCTGGGCTGAGCCACTGGCCTTGTGTGAACCCGCAGCTCATGAATAATATAAATTCCTTTACTGTATTTGGAAGCACTTTGGGCCGTAGAGGGAGAAGCTGATGACGCCACATTGATTTCTGGCCTGTGCTACTTCAGGGAACGAGTCAATTCAGTTTTAACTGGTGAATAATGGGCTCACAGAAAACAGAAGATTTATTTCAATTCTCCTTGATGGAGAACAACAACCAGGGTCACGTTTTGTCGCAGCTGAACTCCACTCGCTGCAACCTTGACAAGACAATAGCTGTGTTGTCATGGTAATATGCCATTTCTCCTGACATTTCCAAGATTCTCATCTCCCACAATTATTACCAGTATGTTTTCTTTTCTGAAATGCCACCATTTATTATTGTATATTGAAATTGCAAAACACCTAAAACATAGGAGTAAAAATTAATGCAAAGCCTCCTCTCATTATTACTGTGAGTTTATGAAGGAGGTACCTGTTTGAAATGGCAGTAACAACTCAAACTAAATGATTAAAACTACACAAGTAAATGTAGTTATAACATTTTAAAAGTTAGGACACACATGGAACAAATATTTCTGAAACACTGATATATGTTTTCCCTAAAATCTACACCCTGTATTTTGTTAATGAACTTGCACAGGTAGAGCATGCATCATTTGTATGTGTTATATTATCTCTGTGTTGGGGATGGGCAGCATGGCGGTGCAGTGGTTAGTACTGTCACCTCACCCAGGTTGTGGGTTCAAACGAAGGAGCTGGTCGGAGGCTTTATGTGAGGAATTTGAATGTTAAATGAATGAATTTATTAGATGATTTAAAAAACACGTAAAACACGTGTCTCTGACTGCGCTGCAGTTATGTTCTCCTCGTGCCTGTGTGGGCTTCCTCCCACAGGTCTAAGACATGCAGGTTAGGTTAATTGGCAACTTTAAATTGCCCATAGGTGTGAATACGAGCGTGCATGGTTATCTGTCTCTACATGTCTGCTGGCATACCCCACCTCTCACCTGATGTCAGCTGGGACAGACTCGAGCCCCCATGGCCCTTGTAGATAAGTGGGTACAGCTAATGGATGGATGTCACAGGGTTCGAGTTTTAAATAACCCACTGTCTGTCGAGGAAGAAACTAAGTTTGTTACATTTACTGCATATAAAGCTAAAGCATTAATCAAGATTGTCACAATACCAGTGATACCAGATCAAATGCCTAAGAATTATCTCTGATGAGCCAACTATACATTACCTGATGTTGTGCCAAACAACACACCATGTTAGTGACTAGCTGGTGGAGCACTTAGCAGCTAATAAGCCAGATATTCCTGTCAGGATTTGGTGGAGGACAAAACAGAGCTGAAGAGAGTGAATATTGGACTTAGCATCTCCTCTGTCCATCTTGTTACTCTAAGAGGTGCTGGAAGGTGGACACAGCCAGGCTAGCAGTTTCCCTCTGTTTCCAGTCTTTAAGCTAAGCTAAGCTAACAAGCTCCTGTCTATGGCTTCTTTTTTTTTTAATAATAACAATACATCCAATGACAATGGGAAAACAATATGACAGTGTGAAAAGAGGTCACTGTCTAGCTGACTGATCTGCAACTTCACTGTTGTGGTTCAGTCTCATATTATGTTTGTTTTCACAGCAGGCAGCTTTTGTAATGAAAGTAATCTAAAACCCCAGTGTACGCTACCGAAAAAACACAACATTCTTATTTCTGAACAGCAGATACATTTTTATACAATTGCCCCTTTTGAATTGACTCATGTATGATCCAGTATGGATTATATAGTATCTTCCTTTATGCTGATATGGATCCTGGTGGAATGGATGAAGCAATATGAACAAATAGCTGCAGCAGATGATTTATGATGATGCATAACTAGTCTTTTCTCGGCGGACAAATGAGTCTGCCTAAAAACGGATCCTCTCAGCATTTTAAATAAGCTCACCCGGGTGCAGCATGCGTGTATTTGGGGATCAGTTTGTTTAATGACAGCAGGACCATCTTCAATCCATCATTACTTAGGCCTTGTGATTAGTAAAATGCTCATCAAAGTCAGGGTGGGAGTAAAAAATGCCCAGGTGATCTCCCCACAATCAATCAAATTGACTGAACCACAGCAAAAGTGGTCACACACACACACACACACACACACATGCACATGCTCTCTCTCCCTCCCTCTCTACTGAGCTTTGTGTCAGCCGTAAGCTCTTTCCATTAAACCTGCGCTGCATTAAGCATTTGGGTTAAAAGCTTTCATAATCAGGTGTGTTCTCATTTAGTGTACAGAGAATTCCAAGATCAATACTGTCCTTGACGTGAGAGCTTTGCCCACTGTGTGTAGGTGTGTGTGTGTATGCAAAAACTGCCTCAGAGTCAAAGCGTTAGCCCCCACTGCATGTGTGTATATGTCATGCATTTGCCCACCTGCATGTCTGTTTACTGTCTCCTGTCTGCGGGGGCAAACTGTTTCCTATTGTGACCTCTTCATTCTGCGTTTTGAGAGAAACCACCGGCAGTGTTCTGTAGATGCTGCGGTTGTTTTTCTGCCTGACGCCCCCTCAGCTGATCCTGAGGTCCACTCTGCAGACTGCTACTGCAACAAATGCACAGTCAAAGCCCATTAATGAGCACAACGCACACACAGACATCTGCTTTGGTTCGTTTTCCCTTGCTTGTGTCTGTAATTTTTAAATATTTTTTGTGCTTGTGACTCTCTTATATCCATCCTCATCAGTTATAAGTGTGGTATTCAGACCTAAAATTGCATTTTCCTCTAAAGAAGTGATCACTTTGCCGTTGAGATGACAGTAAGTGTATTTGTTCCCTATGCAAATCAACTTGTTTTAAGGCTCGTTATGATTCTGCAGAAGCAGAGAGGATCTGTGTGTCCTTCCAGACACTGCCACCTGTTTCTAGATGAACTTTTTAGAAATCATGTCCAAAATAAGTATGCTATTTGTACTCAAAACACAGTCTTCCAACTTAATTGCCTTGCCTTGCATAAAACAAGGAAGAAACTGCTTCAACCCTACGCCTACCTCAGCGCATAAGTCTCAAACTTCACTTCAAACAAGTCAAATAAAGAAAATGTCTTGTTAAATTGATATTTTCTCGCTGCTTGTTCTGTATGTATTTGAGTGTGTGTGTGTTTTTTTTTTATGAGTGTGAGCACCAGTGTGCGCTTGTGCATTTGTTGTTTGCAAGTGTGTGGGCGTTCAGGGACTTTTAGAGAAGTATGCCGGCAGCAGCGTTTTTACAAATGCCTCCTCTGCATTGGGATCAATACGTTAGGCCTTGGGGGGATGAGCTTGACCTGTGTGAGCAGTTTTTCATAATCACTTACGTCTTGAAAATACTGTTTTTCCTCCATAGCTCTGGTGCTGCCTTTGGCTGTGTTGGATTTTACTTTTCCACTTGCTGTATTCGGCGGAAAGACTTGCATCCTATATAGAAAGATAAAAAATGACTAATGGTTCTGACATTTTTCGATTAATAAATGCTACGAAAGAGGAGCATATGCAGGCTGGGATAATATAGGAAAAAACTAAATGATTTTTTTCTTTATTGGTTCTCTTCAAGACCTTTTCTGTTGGTCTGCCTGAGCTCATGTTTAGTAAATATGAACTTTGACGCAGACACCAGTATAATGGGTGTCAAATGTCACAATGAATTACGTTATGACCGAGTCAGACGAGAGGTGACAATAACATATGTCAGCAGTTACCTTCACCAGGTTAATTCTCCATTTTTGAATTTCAACATGATAAATGGTAAACTGAGTCCATAAATGTCTGTGCTTCAAACTGTTGTGCTTGATGAGACAGTATAATTTACAGCATCCCCCTTTGACTTAATAACACCTTCATCCCTGACACTGCCAAAGGCCCGTGTCCTCACAGACTGGTGATGCCTTCATTTCCAGTAGTATTCCACTGAAGCAGGCCTTGGCCCTGGCAGAGCAGTCTATGATGGCTATGTTCATTGTTCATGCGCTCAATAGGCAGCACATGGCGTGGGCAGCAGTCAGTGGGGCTAAATTTGTGCCTCTCTGCTCATTCCGGGGATATTTGTGACTTGCTCCTTGTTGACTCGTTGCGCTCCTTGCTGACAACGGGTCTCTGTATGTCACAGGCTGCTAAATCCAGCCCAGCTGTATGCAATTAGGCTGCAAAATTCATGCTCCTGTGCAAAGCATCAAGTGGTGACAACGTGCTGATTTACAGTGTATGATTAGCAAAAATATCTAATTAAATCTCTTTTCTGTCATTTTTGCTGTTACATTTGTTTTGACAAGTTTGAAATAGCAATAACAACATACAGTAAATCAAGACATCACAATATATTTGTGTTATGATTGTTATAAATATTAAGACATATCCTCTGTGTTATGGCTGGTTTAGATTGTGTCAAAGAATAAATCTACTTGTATATTCACAAAAAATATCTTTGTCAAATCAATGAATCACTCTTGCATCATTACCTCTTGATTAGAATAATATAAATATACCAGTATACTATCTAGGATATCCTGACTTACTGTACATAGGTCACATAAAAGTGTTAGAACCTGCATAGACCTGCAGTATCTCACAGACTACATCACAATAGATTTTGTCAAATGTCTTTAATGTTTTCATCTTGTCGATGGCAGGCTAGTTTGACAGACAGACAGGCACCGGTTCATAAATCAGTGGCCACATCTTTTCCCCGAGGGAGATTCACTGTTGTTTCCTAGGTAACAAGCACCCCCCTCCCTTTACCCTTGGTTCCTCTGGACTGTACCACGTTTACTGTAGGGTGTGAAATGTGTTGTTTATCGAAAAGAAGTAGAATTCCTTGATTTAAATGAACGACATGTAGCGATATATTATAACTGGAGATAATTTATCTTTTAGTTTCAGTTTAAAGTAGCTCAAATATTTCATAATAAATGCGTTATTACCGTTTAGACCTTCGTACTAACCCCCTAGCGAAGCTCATTCAACATTTCCTCGAACTGTCAAAATCGCTTGTTGCTTCCTACCCTAGCCTTAAAAGTAGTTAGCGAGCTAGCGTGTAGTGAGTGATAGCGTGCTTCAGCATTTCAGTGAAATACATTTCGAAAGTGGAAAAGTTTGCTGCTGAAAAGAAATAGTGAAAGGTCTCATTCGAAGTCCATTTTTCTTTGCCGTCCTGTTGCCGAACCGTGGTTCCCTGCTCCAACCAACCGAAATAGCGCTCTCGAGAAGCGGCGGCGGCGGCGGCTGAAGTGCAGCTGGATGTGACAGGTTCGTCATCAGGTAAGCTGCAGGTAGTTAGCTTAGCAGCTAGCGCCCCTTGGCTCTGGCATTTCTTTACCCACTTGTTACGGCGGTTAAGGTGAATATAGCGGCTGTTGTGGTCAGTAGAGGTGCCTGAAAATGTTCCTCATGTTGTTGTAACATTGTTCGCTGATGGCTGGTTTGCTATGCTAGTTCCTAATCACTGCCTAGGTTGCTAGTGAAAACAAGTGAAAGCTGCTCCATAAAAACAACAATTAAATCAGTATGCGTTACGTCGTCGTGGTCCCGTGTCTCTCCTACATGGTTCAGCGTAATGCTTTCTGGGGCATGCTGTTTGCTGTTAGTGAAGTAGCTAATGACCTATAGAAATCTGTTGGGGCTGTGATTTGATGGTAACTACTTATTAATCGCACATATGATGGGCAGTCACCAGTATTAACCAATGACGTTGGCATCATTGTCATAGGGTGCATGCATATAACAGTCTACAACGAACTAACTGTGGTATGTAATTACTTTCAAATGCAAATGTATAAACACAATAACTACCAAGGCACCTTGATTAATGGGTTGTTAGATTTAATTGCTGTGTACGAGAAAAAATAAAGCAGCTCTAATGAGACATAAGATGAGCCACATTTTCATCCACTGCTGACTGGCTGAGCAATAGCCTTTACACCTGGGTAAGGTTAATAAGTTTTTATCAGGCTAGCTGCGAGGTCATGTACAGTAATTTGTCCTTCTGTAAATACAAATTGGCATCTCAGAGCAGAATTGCACCAGTGGAAGCTCAGTGAGGCAAGCAGCGGGCATTAAGTTCAAATGAGCTATCAGTACAATACTGTAAAGTGGACCTTGGCTTGCCATTTATGTGGAATATATTGTGTTCATTAAGGCCATTACAGCAATGGTGGAGGAAGACACAACAATCCACTGGACACTATAATTGTAAGGAAACAGGCTTAGTATAATTAGAAGTACAAAAAAATTAGCCAACAGTGTTAATATAGGGTCAAATTGGCATCAGATTATCCTATAGAAAATAGATAATGTTTGATTCTAAGCCAGCAGGAATTTTAAGGCAGAGTATCCAGCGTTCTTCTCTTTGTTTATCTTTACTTTTGAACAGCCTCAATACACAGCCTTGAACCTGCTCCAAAACACGCTGGTTGACCACTTGCCTACGCATCCATTCAGTACTTGCTTGTTCTCAATCATCATGTGGACTTAGTGTGCGACAGACTTACCAGAATGAGCTACAAACGGAAGGAAGCCCAACTCTCTCCCGCTTGATATTTGATTACGGCTAATAATAGAAAAAGACAGCTGCCTTTTCATTGATCTGTCTTCGGTGCCCTATTTCTGAGCCCTGTTTTTTTTCCCTCTCTCTCACTCTATCATGTTAAACTATCCAGTGGTAATAACAGAGAATACATAAAATATCCTGTGCTGGGCAGGGGTGCATTTTCAAACACAGTTTTCACCTGTCAGTCCTCATTTGCTGTAATTAGCCATTGTTTCAAAATACTCCTTTTGTGTTTGATAATGAAGTTGCTTTGGGCCACAGAATCCTAAATCTGGTTGTGTGTGAGTGAGCCAAGCCATTTGGGGTCAAACAGGACAGGGATAATAAGAGGGGAGGGGATACCATGTGGGAAGGAAGTGGCTCAGCTTGTTTGTCTGCCAGGCTTTTGTTTGTTTTCCTGTCGGACAAATCTATTTAGGAGGTAGGCTATCTGAGGTCTGCCGGTGGAAATTAGCTACAACAAGCAGGGCTTGTTATACAGTTATTGACAGTTATTCAGTAACGTGGTTACTGAGAAGTTGCAGCCAAATGAGGGATTGATAAGTCTCATCCATCAGCAGTGATGGCGCGGCCTGACCTGTACAATTGCTATTGTTGTGGATGAATGACAAGATATTGAGCCGTTTTTTGCAATCATACAAGTCAAGTTTCCTCCTGCTGTAATATTTAGCTGCTGCTGTATAGGAGCATCTCTCTTCCATTGTTTACATGATATAGTGTAGTGAGAATACATTGACGAAAGGTGTAAATTGACACTTTCTTTTTGACAAAGGCTGCTACCTCCCGCCCGCCTGTTCATGGTTAATCTAATGACAGAGCGCTTGACTGTGTTATTTCCCTACAGGTGCCCTGATGCCTAAGATGATGTCTGTATTCAGTGTCATTTGCTGAGGTAGACAATTTTTCATGCTAGTGAGATTAACCCCCCCCCAACCCCCATCTTCCCCAAAAACATTTGACAAATCTATTGCCTGTGGAGCATCAGATTATATATAGCTACCAAAGCATAATCAGACAATAAATAGGTTTGTTTATCACTGAGCTGTAATTCATGTTTAGCCTCACTGATGTCAACGAAACACCCAGGCTGCCGCGTCATTCACAGGCCTTTGTATGAGACAGAGGCAGAGAGAGAGAGAGAGCAAGAGAGAGAGACAGACAGAGAGAGAGAGACAGACGGTACAGCTGTTCTATTGAATCTGGATCGAAAAGTCATGAAGCTGGATCTCTGACTCATCAGTTCTGTGACGCTCCGGTTTCACGGCTCATATGATGCCAACCAGTATGTCATCAGCTGGGTGGAGGAGAGGGGAGAGAGGATGGGTGGGGTAGGAGACAGACCAAGACTTCCAAACCCCAGTCACAACCCGTCTTTTTAATTTTTTTTCAAGCACATTCTGATGCAATAACAATAACAGAAATGTTCACTACTGTGCAATTTTCCAGTCCAGTAAACTAAGGAATTAGATTGAAATAGAGCTTGAAAGATATAGTAACTTACACAGACTGGGGGGGGGTACAGGTGAGGGGTGAGGAGAGGTCAGGGAAGGAGAAGACAAGATATGTGAGAGAAGGGGGGAGAGAGGGGTGTCTGGATGGCGGGGGAGATGAGTTTAGAGGACGGATGCTGAGGGGAGGTAGAGGAGTTGGGAGGGGGAGAGGTGGTGTGCTGCTCCCGTTTCCTGGGGGGATGGTGTTAAATGTGATGATAGAACATAGACAAGGACAGGGCTGATCTTCATTATGCCACTGCAGCAACTCCTTGATTATTGCTTACTGGTATTACTTTGTTGTTTGACAAATAGAAATCATATTTTTGAGCTCATTAGGAAACAGTTCATGTGTCGCTGATGTGAATTTAAGTAGAGGAGAAGAATGGAAGAAGAATAGAAAGAATAAATAATGTGATAGCTCGTTTAACAGGGCATGAAATTGGGGAAATACCTTTAAGCTCAGCATTCAGAGGTTGTTACTGTAAGTGCAGTTTTGTCCCTTCAGTTAGGCTTCTCCGTTCCAATGGAGAGCTGAGCTTCAGAGAAGCAGTCCTTCCATTGGTCGGAGCTGTTAAGGGGCAGGGCCTTGTCACAAGCTGGTGGACAGGAAGGGGTTGGCTTTAGGGGTGTGTGTGCATGTGTGTATGTGGGGGGGTGGGTTGGCTGGAAGTGTTTCAGCCAGATAGTTGGAGTAGACACTCTTCTGCTTCCTGCCTGCTTGCCTGCCTCGCTCGCTTGCTCCGTGGTTGAGAGGAGGAGGAGAGAGAGAGAGAGAGAGAGAGAGAGAGAGAGAGAGAGAGAGACATCGAGAGAAAATCCCTGTCTAGGCATGGACCTCCGGCTGCAGCAGTCGGCAGCTCGCGAGGAATGACAACACTTCACATGGTCATTAACTCCAGTCGCTGAGGCTGAAGGGAGAGCTGCGTTGTAGCTCAGTGTCACAGAAGCACCGGGTGCCTCCTATGCCCGGGACAGCAGACACAGAGAGGCACACAGCAGAGCTACGGGACCCAGTGAAATGAGGTGGGAAAGAACCGTCATATTGGCTGGCCTTTTCTCTCTCTCTCTTTTTTTTTTAAAGATTTTTTCTGGAGTTTTGCTGCAGTGTGCTGCATACCAGTCTGGGTGGGGAGGGAGGAGAGGGAATGTTTTATCTGTGCGAGAGAAAGCGCGTGAAGCTGAAAACGAGGGAAGAAAATATAGACAGAGTGGGATAAATGCAAAAGAGCAATGGGAGCTTGCAGCCACGCAGTAACTATTCTTATTGCAGTTTCCAGCGCTGTAATGGACTTTCTCTTTCGACTCCTCAGGGGAGAGGCATTATCACAGCAGTTGACTTGCTCCCTCCTCAGTGCGAATGTCAGGAGCTCTGTTTTTTGCCACATGGGCAACGTATTTTTCACTCTCTAGAGAAAAACTTGTCGTGTTGTGTGGCAGCTGCCCCGTCACTGCTTGCTTTGTGTGGCTCTCACAAACTTTTTCCTTGTAACTCTTAGGGTGCAAATTTTCCAAATAACAAGGGCTAGCTAGAGGCAAAGGTTGTTTGTACTGAGCAGGATCTGATGTTTCAACACTCTTTATGTAGATGGACATAAATAGCCGATGGACTGAATGAGCTGGAACTTCACAGTTCTAATAAGGCCCACATCATAATTAACCTTTCGAGTTAGATTGGGCATGGTTGACGTGTCCCTAGCTTTCCGCTGCCTATCTAGATTTAGCTTTGTGTTAGTTGCTCGTGTTGGCGCGCTCAAGCAGTGAACATTGTCGGCCGCATGGAAAAGGCCACGGGTGGTGTCATACGTCTGGCCATGGATCAAGGGGAAGTGGGTGTTTTCTAAAATGGAACATCAGCTCAGCCCTTCCTGTTGAGAAAAGAATAGGATAAGTCTCAGACAAGCACCAAGTCCTTACCACAAGACCCTGTCCGCCAGATATCCCCTTCTCCGAAATTGACTCTCATGCAAATTGTACCTCGAGATGGTATTAAAAGGATTTAGTGGTTAGTAGGTTTTTCAGACATCTTCTGCATGAAAGAAGGAGACTGATTGCTCTGTGACACAAGGGTGAGTTTGCTGAATCATTCAGCTCTTATGTTTTCAAGTGCTGTAATTTGAAGGCTTAAGATTTCCATTCATTTGATGTGTAATACTTAATATTTCAATGCACGAGAGCTTGAATCTAATCTAGTATTTTCTATCCATGATTTTTGGATACAGAGTATAAAGTGTCAGTGGAACTTATCACAACAGTAACACTGAACCTATAAGGCATCTACAATTTTCTCTTCAGACTTTTACATTCAGTAAGCTGGAGTATCCTGTTAATCATCATGTTTATCTGAACAGCACCGTTCACCTCTGGCTGCCAACTGTACTGTAATTAGCTGATGACTTGCCTGAGTCCTGTGGCTAAGCAGGGAGAAGACAAGAACACTTACACAGGAAAACAAGTCCATTTACTGAGTGCAGGGGTTGATATCAATCAAAGATGCTGAGGCTTTCTGCTGCCTGTTTTAGTGCTTGATGGAAAAGGTACATCGTGTGCTCTGTGTTACGAAATGGGGCACTGATCAGGAGAGGAAAGCCTGGTCCTATATCATAAGCAGGGCCATTTGGGTCACTGTGGTTTAGTTAAGGCTATTATGATATGGGGCACACCTATCTGCTGACTCTGTGAAATGCTTCTTGCGTTGCCTCTGAACAGTAGCTTAGTCCTGGTACAGCCTCTGCTGAGCTCACTCACTCGTCCTTATCGCTAATGGTACTTGATAATATTGAACTCGAGGAGCTGTAGCTTATGCCAAAGACAATTTCATAAGCATCACAGCTAGTCTATAGTATTAAATACGAATTAGGCTGCAGGAGGCTGTATTGTAGCCCTGCTCTGATCCTCTCTGGAAGATACAAAGGAACATTTTGCATGTGAGCAAGCTGGTGATGTCACACTGAAAGCTAGGTTAGGTTTGTTAGGGATGGAGGACATTTTGATAAAACCTGCACTATGAGGCTCACTCATTTTCCATTACTCACTGGAAACTCAACATTTTCCTATTTCCCCTCTACAATGAGGCCCTCTCTCCACAGCCTTGAAAAACATTGACCACTTGTTCCTCTCGACCATGCAAATGACCACACAACTGTGGTTTGCCAGCATAAAATGGTAATAAATGGAAATGTAGCCACTCAGGTACCCTGCTCATGCGCTTGTCTGTCATAGTCATTTGTATTTCTGTTTTATTTTACTGGCAACACCTGGCTGATGCCACAGCAAACGTTGTCCCAAGGCTCACGACCAATGGAAACCAGGTAGCTTATCGTCTGTGCTGAACAAATACAAGCAGCTAAGATAAACTGCACCACACAGCCAGAGCACACAGATACCAGACTAATGGGTTACATACGTGGTATTCAGAGGTCAAGCCAATGACTTTCACTCGAGACGCCCCAGTCCCGCTGACTCTCATTCAATTAAGCAGACTGACCAAGATAATGCCCCTGCCAGCTGGCCTTAGTAAGCGTCAGTAATCCATAAAGTCTAGTACTGTGGTTCTTTTCTTCACATCTCTGCCCTGCTTTATCAGGTCACCCTGTCTGTCCACTGTTTGTACTGAAGACACAGAGGGGACATGGCCTTCTTGCAGGAACTCAGGATTTAAAGATAAATGGGATATATACTGATGTGCAGGATTTGGCTTTTTAGGTTTCATTCAACATGTGGTGCTGACTTGCTGAAAACATAAAGGATGACACTGTTAGGATTAAAGATTCAGTGAACGGTGTTATTAACATCCATAAACCCAGGGCTTCTAGTATACCTCCTCTTTCATTATAATACCTTTGAAACACAGTATATTCCTGTTTTGTCAAGACTAGCCCTTCACTCAGGCTCTATTTGTGTAAAATGCTAATCTTCACATTTTTATCCTCAAAACTGCAGAAACAGAGCCTGGTTCAGCCATGAGGGTAAACAGGAGGGCTAATCTCTGAGGGAAAAACATAGGGTGCTGTATGGTCTGTTCTTGCCAACCATCTGTCTTTCTGCCCCTTCATATCAGTTGCATTGTCCTCGAAGCGTGACTGCTAAGCTTAGTGTAAACTAAGCCAGGTTGCATGTAGCAGAAGCTAAGCTAGCCTAACCCAAGCCAGAGCCACGCCGTCCAAGGACACGTCGAACCAGACTAAACCAAAAACTGCATGCGCTGCCTCTAACCTCAGTTTTCCAAAGCAGTCATTATTTCAAAACAGTTTTCTTCCACTGCGAGTTTCTCATGCTCTTAGGATGGGATGTTGTTACAGGACAGAGGTAACAGTTTTCCCCCCAGGATGGCAGTTTGCTTTCCAGCAGGAGCTGTGCTGTGTTTCTAGAGGCGAGCTCCAGATACACATGCTATGGCAAGCACATCCATCTCTTTAAAGCTAGTTGGGTGAAGCACATGTAACAAACTGTAAATTATAAATGGTCCTCGTCCTCAAGTTTTTGCTCTTTGAAATCTACTGCGGCTTATGATAATTCTCCAGTATTGATTAATCTATTGACAGTTTATAGCTTTTAGCATATAAATTACTGAAGTTTTTTTTAATGCCAGAAACACTTAATAAAGTATTTATGTCACAATATTCTTAGAAGATTTGACATTTATCCATTTTTATTTATTGTCTAATCAGTTAATTGAAGAATCGCTTTGAGTCTAGTTTCAATGCCGATTTTGTGCATCATAGCACCCATAATAAGAATATTGGCTTGGCCAGCAGTTAAAATCTCTTGGCATACAGCACAAACATACAGTAATATGTGGGAACAGATGTGTGGTCATGTTCCTGCATGATTTTTATCATGCCAGCACCCACATGAGGGTCCTTTTGATCTTCAGTCCACACCATTTGTTTTGAATATCTATCATGACAAACATTGTGTGAATGCAGCCTGTTGAGTCCCTCACAAGCTTTTCAGATGACCCCAGCCAACCCCTTATCCACACTGTCGGCCTACTCGATAATATGAAAGCTTTTAGTACTGTAAATCTCCACTTTCTGTGGAGTGACTGATGTCTGTGCTCTCCGACCATTTTAGCACAACTTGCTCCATTTGTGGCCAAGTCAGTTTATAGAGAAATGGCGCCGTCGTCCCTTCACACATTCTGACAAAGTAGGTTAGCTTGATCACAGACTTCTTATGGCTTCTAAAAATAAGAAGGGATTAATTGTTAAAGGTCAGATCTGACATGATTCTTACCTGACTGTCTCTTCTGCAGCGATTGGCTCTCTCCCTGGGGAGATGGTGTGAAATTAAATCCTGCCTTGGAGAGTGGAGCCTGGGCGTCAGTACGATCGGGCGAGGAAGCTTCTCATCTCATTTCACATGATCAGCACTAAAGTGGGACAATATGATTAGCTAGACAATGCTCTGGATTCATAGGCTTGGAACGGTGTAAGGCTGGTGGGTGATTTCAAGGGGAAGCATCTTTCTGGTGGAAAGTTTACCTGTCAACAATGACAAAAAAACAGGCACAGTCTGGAAGATTTTGGCCATGTATTCTTTTTGGATACATAGTCTGATCCTTATGCCGCTTTTGCTTTTTGAATTTCTCCGTTTGAAATTTCAGACTTCAAACAAAACTACAAACAGAATTCACAAGTCTCCAATTAAAGAGCACAAGTTCAACTTACAGACCAAGATGAAGGAAGATGTTTAGGTCTGCTGGACAGCAGGATAAAAATACTGTGCTCAACCCTGATCTGAGTAGACCTGAACGACTGTTCACCCATATGACAGCTGTGTAAGGGTTTCTGCCTGTGCAGGGAATTCTCCTTCCCTTAATTGTAGCATAGATATTTCAACTACAAGTCTCAACTCGCCTTCATTAACACCAAGTGGAGCTTGTCATATGCCTTTAGAGGCTGTTCAAGATATTGTTCTCATGGTATTTAACAGTTTCTTGGTGTTTTCCATAGAGGGGGGATCTTTTAACCAGAGTTGTAGGTTTTTACAACCCTTCTCCATGTCCTCCCTCGGTCTGGTGTCCTCAGCCCCCTTTTCCCGCCCCCAGTTAGCAGAAAAACATTTCCAGATGTGCCAAGGAAAGAGCTCCCTGCGCAGTAGCTTAGTAATGGATCTCGTACGCTCAACTAAAGGTCACTTCCTCAGATTGTTGCTCCTCCAATTGTTCCCCCCTCCCCCTCCCTAGACGGCAACAACCAGACAGAGAGAACAGTGCCTTTACAGGACAAGGCAAGACGCATATACACACATTCCCCCATGAATGTAAATTGACAGGCCGCTGTCAATGAGCCGGTATCTAATTTGGACGGTGGGAGACCAGTGAATATTGCAGGACACTGGGCAGCGTCATAATCGTGTCTGGCACTGGCATATGCATCTGTCTCGGTCCCTCTCTGGCTGCTGGACGGCTGCCCGGAATAGTGCTGCGCTGCGCGGTTTTCTATTGGCTGCACCATCCCTCCGTGCATGGCTCTACAGGGCGGGTTGCACCCTGGGGCTTTTTTCTATCTCTGTTCTGAGTCGATGCTCTTGTCCACTGTCTCATAGCACAGAGGCTTTTGCCATTCACCGCTTTGTATGCAATATGTTGGAGAGCCAGTGGGCTTGTAGTCACCCCGCACAATCACACACAGCAGTTACTGGGGGACTTAAACTCAAGTGGCTTCTGAATAACCTCACAACTGCCTTTTCTCTGGTTCATCAGCCCCATACCCTTTAGAGCTTGCACCCCTCTGGGGCAGTATGCACCCAAATTCAGATTGACGTGCATGCACAAACACTGTTAATGCCTGCTGAATCCTATTAGATAAATGGTTGCTCCTCATATTTAGCAAGCAATTTTCTCACTCTGAAAATAACCTCAATCTTTTATTTCTTGTCTCTCTTTCTGTCTCTTTCTCTTCTCCATTTCAGATCGCTGACAGAAAGTGCCTTGTGAGACAACATCCCTACTTGAAGATCCCAGGGCGTTTCTAAAGAGCTCCAGATTTCTCCCTCTGCAGTCGTGACAGGATATAGCTCAGAAGCAAACACCCCTGACCTCTCGGGTCATCCTTACCTGTGCGGGAAGTGAAGAGGTGGAGCTACTGCACTGCTGGCCAAGGTGCAAAAGCTCAGAGAGAGTAGGTACTGAAGACATTTAAACACTAGAAAGCCACAAACTTTATTAAAACTGTCCTAAACTGTGCCATTGCACCTCAAAATAGCACCACTTTTGCTCCCAATCATCCACCCCTCTACACAGATATCATCATTCACACTAAGGACATTTTGGGGACATTGGTACAACCAGTAGAGCTTGTCTTCGAGCATGCCCCCTCTGCCCTGTCAGAGGTCTGCACCTGAGACTTACTGATTGATGAACAATTAGCTGTTTGACTGACAAACTCTGCAACAGCAGTGCAGTCCCATGCTCCAGTCACAGAGACTTTGCCAGTCCATTACCTCCACTTTCCTGTCCGCAAGGACAAACGTCATCCACTGACCTGAAGCAGATCATTTATAGCTACATGTTCCATTAGTTTTAGTTGTTGTGTGTTTTGTTTTTTTTATTGGAACACTGAAACATCTCCTCAGAGGATAAACTCCTCCTTACACCAAGTGGCTCCACTCCACCCCAGCTCCACAGCCAGCTCTGCTGACATGGCTCTAAACATTGCCTCGATACGGGACACAAAATGGCTGACCCTGGAAGTGTGCCGGCAGTTTCAGAGAGGGACTTGTTCACGCAGTGATGAGGAATGCAAATTTGCCCACCCACCCAAAAGTTGCCAGGTGGAGAACGGAAGGGTGATCGCCTGTTTTGACTCGTTAAAGGTAAGGACCTTTAAATACTAAAGGTAACTGATGTGGTCTGTTGGGACGTTACGAATTTTACTCTACTTAGTGTTAAATCCAAATTGATTGTAGAATCTGTACCTACCATTTATACCTTTTCATGAGGGTAATTTGTTGCCATGATTTCCTGGTGTACAAGTAACACTGCAGAAATCACCATGGTTTCTACTTGCTAGTTTATTTCTCTCTACACAGCCACAACCTGGAACTGTCAAATGATGTAAAGCACATATGAGTAATTGGATTACATCTCTGCAGTACCAATATAGCAGCTAACGTAAAATGTTACAGCTTTGTGGTTCCTAATGGTTGGTGGGTGTAGGTTGTCTGCTCAAATTAGCATGTGTGTCAGGTCTCCATGCTGTGCTGTCGTTAGAGGACTGTTCTGACCTATGAAGCTAAAGGCCAGAGAGGTCTGTTGTCATGTTCACTGTCACCACAGGTGTGTGTGTAAGTACATGTGTGTATTTGGTTTTTTATACGGTAAGTTCTTCTAATGTTACCATGCCTTGTCCATCATCTTTACTTGTGGGGGAACATCTGATCGCCTTAAGTCGTTCCAGGGCTTCTATTCCTGGGTGCATGTCAGCTGTTACACACAAGCAACAAACAACATCAGCAGCCAGAGCTTGTTTTGTAATGTGTGTTTCTCACAGATCCAAGAATAGGTAGAGACATCACCTCTTCAAGATGTGGTTAATGTGCTTTTTTATTGAACAAAGACCAGAATCTTAATTTTAAATGGATAGTCTTGTTATTATCGCCTACATTGGGTTGATATGAGTACTTAATGCCATGCAGAAGTATTTATTTCTTCATAAAGGCCTGTAGTTAATCTATTGACCCCTCTTATCAGGAGTTATGTTGCTGTTATATTGGTAAGCTCAATACATTTATTATTGCACAGTTTGCTTTTTCATAGTGATAAAATATCTTAAATTAGTTTAACACAACTAACACTTTAAAAGTCTCCCCAATTATAACAAGGTCGCTTCACACAAGCCCCCACATGCTGCAAATAAGATGACTGCATCCAAGAGCAACCTATTATTTTCAAGCTGAGTGGAAAAAAAACAATAAAAAAACAGCTGTGACAATGATAAATAGCCACAGAAACTAGAGCAGAACACTGTAACTGTGAGGAGGTTGTCTTTTTTTAAGTATACACTGTAGCTGCATTTCACATGTACAGCAGCACAGGGTGTTGAGAGTGAATTTCACAGTTTTCAAGGTTGTCTGTGAAGACTTGTGACCTTATCCCTCCTGTAAGACATGTCAAGGTTTCCAGAGTGTGTAAAATCCCTCTTCATTACAAGTTGCCCAACACTATGAAAACAAGCTGCGTTTATGTATCAGCTGTTTTCTCGAATAAGACTTAACTCATGGTATGGCTTGCTGAGTTATTGCTCGCAGTCAACCACTGAGTGACGTTCCTTCCCAGCTGCCAGTGTTTGCGAGCTGTTATACCATAATGGTTTAATGAGCAAACAGCTGACTCCAATCGGAATCGATTTATTGTTGAACCATGCAAGGAAAGGCCCCTTGCACTTGACATGATTTTGCAGGTCCTTGAAAACTCCAAACAGTTATCCCTTTCATGATTTGATTTGATCTAGGAATTTTGTTGGTGCCATTAAAGGTTGCGCCAGGCAACTTAGTCAGCTAAATTGTTAAATATATAGATAGACGCATCCCTACGGTAACTGCAGCTTCTCTTTCTCTCCCCCTCCCCCAACCCCCTGTTTTCACCACCCGACCCAGTGACAAAACGAGAATACAGGATTCTCTGTACTTTTAACTCCAACTCGCCCCCTCTCTCACAAAGACTCTCCTCGTGACAGCTAAGAGAATGAATGCTTTATTATGCATTAGGAAAAGTGTTTTGCTCCACGGCAGGCTGATTTCCACCCAATTACGCCCGTATCGTCTTCCAGGGTCTTCTCATCTGATAGGGTTATCATGCCATGGGTTGTGTGCTGCCAGGCGTGACTTGGCCAATGATCAGAAGGGGTTCTTTTCATAAACACGTGAAAGGTATGGCTCAGGAGAGGAGCGGAGTAACCCTGTGGTTGCACTTGTCAGGCAAACATGCCGATTCAGAGGAGAATTTGACCGTTCTGGTTGTTGTTTTCAGACTGAGTCTGTAAAAACACCCCTGTGATGACATTGGCTCCTTGCTGAACTCCCATATAGCAAGGTCTCAAATTTTCCTGCCCACTGCCAAAATAAAAGAATTTCCTTCTCGTCTTCACAGAGAGGTTTATTTTGGAAGTACGCTGTGCCAAGAAGAGCCACATAATCACTTGTGAGTTAGATTTTTGGCCCATGATTTCCTGAGTGTTTGGGCTGCACATTTAAAAAGAAAATCGTTTAGATGAGATTATGTAAATTACAGGTGTCTCCAACGGGCAAACTCTTGGCAATCATCTTCTGCAACGCAGCTTTTAAAAGGTGTTATTAATTTTAAACACAATGCAGTGGTACTACTCAGAGAGGCTGCTGTCATTGCTGGTGGCAAGAAGTAGAGGGGAGATAAGCGCCTCATATATTTTTGGGTATGAATTACATTTGAGAGCATAATTCAGTTATTGCTCCTGTGTGTGCATACATCCTTACTGATGAGACCCAGAGAACAACCAGGCCTTTCAGATTTCTGATAAGGACAAAGATAGGTGTAGGGAGGTAGCCAAACAGTCAAACGGTTGGGAGGTAGCCAAACAGTCATTTGCACAAGTTCCATTCGTCTGGAGCAGACGAATGACCTGAGAAGACAACGGCAACTGAAGTACCCGGTTTTGCATTTTCTGTTTGCGCGCTTTGCCTGGGACGAATGATGACACGGAATCATTCTTGTTTCTCGATCATAAGGCTTACAGCATCCTAACTCCACTGTGCTGCTTTCAGTGTTTCTATACTGTAATGTCTGGGGGATTATTTTTTGTGCCCCTGCTCCGCACTGAAGGCTTTAGAAATAGTCTCTCTATGCTACATTTGTCATCTCTCAAAATAGGACAAGCTGCTTCATCTCTGTCCAACTAATGCTGTAGTCACATTTGGTTGGTAGACATGAGACAGCTTACCAGGTATCATCCATTTCCATTGAGATATGACATGAAAATTTGACAGTGGTGACCTCAACAACAGGAGGAGCAGTGGGAATTGTACAGATATGTCAACAGTTTTTCAATGGAGCCTGTCATCGTGCAGCTCTGCTCTAGAGTAGTCCAAATCAGTAGTGTTCGGGTATGTTTATTTTGTGACTTTCTAATACATTTGAGGGTTGTCTCTGCTTTATCTTTTGAATTAGGGAAATTGCATGCAAAGCAAACATGTGCAGACAGGTACGGTGGCTGCCAGGCACAATGTGGCATTTAAATGTCAGGAAGTAGATTGTAGTTCTGGCAACATTAAGTGACCTCCATACAGGGAGATGGTTTGAATGTAGAAATATATTATCATGAGTTAATTAGACATTGTTTAATGCAGAAGGTGTCAGATGATCAATACAGGCAGCACTGAGTCTCCAGCAGATGATGTGTCATGGTTGAAGCCATTTAATTTAAGCTCTTTGATACTTGTTGCACTGTGATCATAGAAACCTGGGATGAGTGGTGAAGGGGGCTGTGGAAAAGGAGCGAGAATACCTACGGTAATGGAGTAAATGCAATCATACCAGTCATGTGATGATGTCACATTGGCCGTGCCTCTGACAGTGGCCTTTTGTTAATGCTTATTTAACCACTTTTCCAGTTCTTTCTCTTTAGTGCTGTCTCTGACCAAGCCGGCTGGGTTATATTTCTTCCCTCTGCAGTACAGGACTGCTCACGTCCAGAGTGTTTGTCTCAGTTTATGTTTGTGACTGCTTGTCATCACATAAATATGACATAATACACGTAGGAAGATTGTAAATAAAGCAGAAAATGAGACTAAAAATAAGCAGCTCATGGAGGGATTGTCATTCAAATCACGTCACATAGTAGAGAGAGTTTTTAGACACACGAATGTGTCAAGGTTTCTTTACAGAGCAGATCAGATGCTTGATAAGATGGGCTGTTTAAATTTTGTTCTCCACGTTTTTCTTTGCACCAGTCAGTTTTTACCAGGTGACCTCCACGCCTGACTGAGCTTCAATAGTCTGAGAGGTGGGGGATAGTCTGGTCCATCCTGGCACTATCACATTCCATCATGTTGCGGTGTGTCAAAGAGAAAGTGGTGAAGCCGGAGAAACAATAGAAGCTACTTTCAGGTGTGTGGTGTTTTCTCATTTGTATCACAGACTCTGTGCAGTCTCCCTGGGGGCGAGGTGCCCTGGTTTCCCTCTCTTGGTAAGAACATCTTAATCCGGACTCTGCTTCAAAAGAGCAAAAGTGTTTTTTGGGGTCGTGGGATGGCTGAAACTAGTAAATAAAGAAGCGAGGGAACATGGAAAGAAGGGAAGGTGGTAATATTTGAATGGCTTAGCGAATAATGAAATTGAGAAGCAGTGATTCAGCCAATGGTGTAAAGAAATAAAGGTGGGGGCAAGAGGGTTTTCCTGTCTGCAGGTGGCAGATCTAGCCAAGCAGGGAGTCAGAGCAACATATTTTAAATAACTGTCAGTGTATTGTGACTCAGTGGGAAAGTGTCTTTGACCTTGAGTTAATTTGTTACTCTGTAGCCGCCACTCCAGACAGACACCAGACAGTGAAGTGAAATGCTAATGGTTACCAAAGGCCGCTTTTTTAAAGTTGAGAGATTCCTCCGACTTAACTGTAACTTCCTCCCTCAGGGCTTATTGCATTTGCATTTTTTTTTTTGATCTTTAGGAAGCCTCAGCGCACATGAACTTTATGCCCATGGCCTCAGCCCCCTTCTCCTCTCTTGTTTTAAAAGATGGGCTCGGCCGCATTCCTCTGCGTAATCCTCTCGAACTGGGCCACACCCTGGGCAGAGCAAACGTGGAGGGGAATGTATGCGGCGCAGCGGGGAGTTGGTGTTCCCCCAGGGTCATTCACACAGACACAATGAGGCACTGACTTGAGCTTAACGTGAGGGGCTGCAGTGGACGCGGCATGCTTTGATGAGCCCCTGGGAGACCCCCACCGCTACCATTCCTCACACAGGCCTCCTCGTACGCAGACACACGCACGCTCGCTGTCCTCTCAGTTCAAACCGTTCCAAATTTCATTTGATCCATGTGATTTCACCCACTACAGCCCCAGTCTAACTGATCTGAAAAAAGGTCGGGGATAGGAAGAGATAAGAGAGGAGGAGGAGGAAGTTAAATCACTGTTAAAAGTCTCATGACCCAGGCCCAGTTAGTCAGTCAGTCCTATGTAGTCACTGGAAATTTGTCACACCAATAAGAAAAACCACAAAAACATTTATGCTGTCTAAATGAAAGCATGTTAACCACCATTGAACCTCAGTAATAGACCAGTGTGTCAACATCATTTGTAATAGTTGCTCTTGAGCCATGAAGAGCTGAGTTTCATCACTAAATTGCCATTCATATTTCATATTTTTTCTCTGTCAGACTTTCACGTTCCATATTTAGTATTTCTTATTAGTCTGATCACTTTGACAGGTCATGTGTTGTCATATCGTATCATTTTGTATAAACTGATTTAACCTGTGATAAACATTTACAAAGGTTATTGGTGTCACTGCAGTACTGCGCTGTGCTGCTGTTGATCAGAGAGGTTGATGCTGTAGGGTTGACATTTTAATTGGGCCACTGCTCTGACCCACATCTGTGTGTCTGTATGTGTATGTGTGTGGGAGTGAGAGAGTCTGCTGTGATCCCCACATTTCACTGTCGCCCTCTGGGTCTAGCTGCAGAGCTGGTCAAAAACAACTGTCGACACAATTCTTAGAATATTCAAATATTACAGGAAAACGCAGCACTACCATAATACTCCTTTTGTATATTTCTTGTTTTTGTCTTTTAAACTGCTTTATTGAGAATGTGTGAAACCTCAGTTTATTCACTTGGGAGTGCCGTCTGTGCGGCTGGTTCACAATGTTTAGACTCTGTTTTGGTAGCAAATGTTGTCCTCTACCAACAGGGATTTTGGTGAACATTTTTTGCTCTTTAACGTGGGCAACCAAACTAAAATACTACACAGAGCCAACTGAAAATAGTTGCGTAGTGCTAGATGCGAAGGCACTTTTGTGTCTAACATCAAGGGAGAAAATTCTAGACATCAGAAAGAGGAGAACAAGCAGAGTTTAGCTTTAATAGACCAAAATATCAGGCGTTAACTTACATGTTAAACTGCATTTAGAGATCATTGTTATTACGTGTATATATATATATATATGTGTGTGTGTGTGTGTGTGTGTGTGTGTACAAAAATGTACAACTGTGTTACATTTCCCATGCTAATAATATTGAATGACTCATGTCATGCAAGTCAAAACATAGGTTTAGTAACAGAATACCAGCCCTTTCAGTGTATTGATCAGAGATGCTGCAGCAGTTTTGCTAATTTGCAGCCTTTGTTTAATCTTATAATGGAGGTCCAGGTTTGAACTTTCACTCCATTTGTTCTACTCTATAAAACAGAAAATGTATGGCACTACTGTTGTCTAATATCAGATTGAAAAGTAGGTGTTTGTCACCCAATGAGCCGCCCGCAACATGATGAAGAGACTGAGCCCTGAAAATCTGCCCATCTGCTGTACCAGTGTCTCACCTGGTCTCAATCCACCCACTACCTCTGAGTCATCCTTTTTTTCCCATCTCGCTCTGCTGCCTACAGTGCTGATAAAGTACAAGATTCTCTGCAATTTTTTTTGTCTCTCTCTGTAAAAAAACAGCAACTTAAATCAGTGCTGCAGAATCAATGCCATCCTCACATTTGGTGATTTCAAAGCCAGCTGGACTCAAACTCCCTTACTGCTGCAGTAGTCACTGCTGTTGTGAGCACCTCTGCAGTAAAACTGAAGGCAGATCTATGGCGAGTCAGGCAGGAGGCTTGCTGTGTGCTTGACCTTTAGTATTGGTCTCATTAATTATTGATAGTAGTTTCATCATCACTCATCAGAGACATACTCAGGTTGTTCTAATCTAATTTCTACTGAGAGGAGCATTCATTTGTCTGCTTTTTTTCAGACGAATTCCACCTTGCATTAAAAAATGCATCATTTTTGTAAAACAATAAGCTCAAGCCTTGTGTTTTTTTTCCCTTTGAAGGCCTAGAGAGTACTACTACTACTTGCCACTATATGTCTGTCATATTGCCAGTGTAGAGTAGCATATGGCGTTTGCTTTGGCCCATATTAAACATAGAAATTAATAGTTGCTTAGGAAATGTCTTGACTGCTCCCCAGGCTTCTTTTAATTCTCCTCTGATTATAAAATGGACAAACGTACAAAGACACACAGCTCAGGATGCTCCACAATTCCCAGCCAGCCACCCCCAGCTCTCACACACACATACACACACTCACACACACACACCTAGGGAGCTACAAACAGTTAGACAGACAGGCCCAGCTGTCTCCCAGGGGCCAGCCTTTATAATGAGACAGAGATCTTCTTAATTGGCTCCATCTAATGAGGCAACAGAAATGCAATCTTTAGGGGCCCTACACCAGAATGGGTTCCCTCCACTTTTTTGTCTAAATGACTATTGGTCTGTGTCAAACAGGCTGTTGTGAACCAGGCCTAGCATGACATCCAAGTCCCCTGTGAGGACGTGTCAGTGCCGAAAACATCTAAGACTATACAGTATGTCGGTATGTCAGTATCAAAATTATTCTGTGTTAATAAAGTGAGGAGTATAAACTGCACTGACAGTGATTGACATGGGCTTGCCTGCTAAAAAGCATGTGGAAGTGACAATGGAGTGTGCATTATGTGAACTCTTTCTTTCTTTTAGAAGTGCTCTGACTCATATCCCATTCAGGCTTGACGAGTGGCAGTGATGGACTGCGCTATAAAAGCGGGACCTGCCATAATTCCTTGCGAAATGCTCCCTATGCTGTCTGCCGTGCTGCAGGTACTGACGAGCTGAATGGAGACCACCGTTGCAAAAAATAGCTCTTAAAAGCTGGTGCTTTCCTCCTGAGCACTAACTTTAAATTCTGATCTACTCCCTCACCATACACATAATGAAGAGGCAGTCATTTATCTCATTTGATTATTGACTGATAAGATAATGTAGGTGTGTCTGGCATAAAATGACTGATTACCCAAAACAATACTTGCCGTTGCAGTCGGTGCCATGAGGTTATTACAGTCTAACTTTCCTCAAAAAACATCAGGCTTAATAGGCTACAGCGTAGCTGTTCCAAATTGGAGTAATTTGATAGAGCTTGTCTGGATCAAAGTCTTGGAGTCAGTGTAAATGGCTCTTGTATTAGTGAATGAAAGGCTTACAGCTGTCTAGTTAGAGGGAAAGCTGGGTATTGTTGTAAATGTTTTTCATACATTCACAACAATACAGGCTCTGCTAATTCCGATTTGATACCACTTCTTAAATGATGCTCTATTGATGCCTCTATTGTTTAGCTGAGCTCAGTATAAATTCCCACAACAACTATAAAACTTGATGTCTGTTATTAAAGGATACTTAGATGTTATTTGTGTAGCTTTGGCTGCAAGGAATAATAACACTGTACTCACCAAGGTTATTTCCGAGATCTGGGAACATGGTGACGTCGTCACTGAGAATAAGAATACAAGCTGTTGAAGCATGCATGGTAATGTGTACTATTCCAGTAGGGACAGTTTTTAATGCCCAGTCCAAGCTAGAGGTATTACTTGTGTCACACCCCTCCCCCCTTTCCCCCTACCACACGGGGTGGCCATACCATTAAGGTCAACTTCAGGTCATGGCAGTGTATCTATGTGTGTGTTTGGGCCCGGCAGGGGGGGCCATGCAAAGTTCATGGACGAAAGTGAGATGGCCAATTTCGCACCCAGCAGATGCCTGCACCAGTGACCCGCGGCGACAGGTGGGGGACACTAATTGGCAGAGCGCACCATCACAGAGCGGGGGAGGACCCATGGCGGGCGAGGGAATGAAGAGGAGAGGAGGGAGAGGAGGATGAGAGGGAAAGAGAAGTGGCACCAATGGGGGGCATAATTTGGCACTGCATTTGCTGTTGCAAACCATTAAAACAACCAAGGCAGGAAAAACGTCAGGTGTAATGTCTGCATGGCTCAGACACACTTAATACTGGTAGTCAGTGATTCTTGCTTTCTTCTGACCAAAAAAGGTATTTCATGGTTGATCAACAAACAGATGTTGCTTCAAAAAAATGTTCCTTAATCCTGTTCTGTTTGCATTTCCATAGCTATGACTGGGACTCAGTCTTCCTCTTTCTCTCTCTGCCTTTTTGACTCATTCACTCCACAGAGCCGTGGCTTACCTTAGAGAAAACAGGAAAAAGAACAGGATGATGAGATGGGTGAACAGTGTGATCAATATGTTTACCTGCATCAGACGATTTAAGGATAAAACACACCCTGCAGCTCAAAGAGTGTTTGAATCACTGTATCCTGGTTTATTGATCTCATCTTTGACCAAAGGGCACTTATTACAATAACCAAGTATGAGCACTCATTCAGCCCTCTCTACCTCAGTGTTCTCAACCTTATGAGGACTGTTTTCATCATCTCCATGTGGGTTTAGAGTCTCTTCAGCCCACTGGGAGCGAGCGTCCTTGGAGGCCTCATCATCACAACCAACAAACAACATGCCGATCCAGGCCACGGTGCACCTTATTCCCCTTCGGTTGCATATAGCAAAATGAAATTGCACAAGCCTGTTTAAAAACCGTAGACAGGGATTTTAATAACTGTGAGGTGTTATATCTGGAATATGATCAAAGATACAAGATAAGATTCATAACTGGAATACTAGTGTGCTTGTAATTTCTTAGTTGAGTAACTGAGCTTTCCAGAATCTGTGTCGTTTGAATTATAAACCTGTACCTCTCAACTTTTTTCTTTTTTTTTTTTCAGCAACCAAAGCTTTAATCTCCAAACTGGAGAGTAAGCAGCCATACAACATTTCTGCCCCTATCTGCTGAGTGTGTTAGAAAGAGGCTTTGATGAATAGATCTGCTCTCTCCCTTCCATCTCATTATCCTCCTTTATCTGTTTTATGGATTTACACAACTCCTCAACACGCTCTGACACGCGGTCGATAGTGTCAGCGGGGGAAAGAAGATGTAGGCTAGCCTTTTTTCCTTTAGTTTCTCGCATTGTTTTGTTTAATTTCTCTCATTAGCATTTGTAGTGGATTCGTGTTATTTTTGGAACGCCGCAGAGCTGTGGCGACTTTGATCGCTGGAGAGTGATTGAAATTGAGGTATCTGTGAACAAATGTAAAATTAGGAAATTAAAATAAGGCCCACTGGCTTTCTGCTGCTTCCTCTTGGGGCTGTGGCACAGTTCCTTTCAAACTAGGGCATCAACATCATGTAACCTATTTCTATGAAATCTTTCAGTTGTGGCTAGTTAAAGTTGGCTGTAAGCCTGCTGTCATATCGGTGTAAAGCTGGCAAGATCTATCTTCTCAGCATAGGGAAGTGACAGCTTGTGAAAGCAGGCTAATGCCTCAGTCTTTTAGCTATGACTCACCTATCAACAGCCTGAGAGGTGGCATTGTCATAGCTGAGCCTTTCTTGAGGGTGTGTATTTGTAGAAGTGTGGGAAAGCGAGACAGTTGCTTCACTTCAAATATGCTGTACGCATGTGTCATGGGTGTTTATGTGCGTACCTGTCAGCTGCATGCCTGCACCCCTAAATGTGTTTATGTGGATGTGTGTGTGTGTGTGTGTGTGTGTGTGTGTGCGCAGATTAGAGGAGCTCTAGAGGGTGGGTTTCATGTCTCAGCAGGTCACAGATGATCAGATTAACCGAAGCAGGGCTCCAGCCTCCAGTTGGATTAGCAGCGGGGACCTGGACTCTGCAGGTGCCCCACAGCAGTGCCACCGCAGACGCACTTTGACCATCACCTCCCTGAAAAGAAAAAATCTTTTATAGCAATGAAACACGCACATCCAGTGTGGGTAGTTACCACAGCATTCACCTGAAAGCTGATAACCTTATTTTTTGGCTTGTACTTTTAAATTGCCTTTGCCTTTTTTCTACTGCACGACTGCATGAAAGCTCCTTTGTTGAAATCCGTCAACTGCTGTGACAGATGAACAAAAAGTTGTTTCATAACCTGCACTAAGCATGTATCACAGCTCTTAAAAGAATATCTTGTGCACCCTGCAGACAATTTAGGCACACTAGTATATAAAATCACTTTAAGGAACTTAATGAAGAGTGGCTTTTTACAGAGTGCCCTCTCTGTTGACGAAGTGGTTTTTAATGAAATGTTAAAATGATGTTATATAAAACAAGATAAATGGACACAGTCATTGCTTTAGATACTTGGGTGTGGACACACGATCAGCACTTTATTACCCGTCTTACATCGGAGGTGGGAGTGTTTGCTTTAGCAGCCTGTGGGAGAAAGATTCCTGTGATCCGAGCATCCCAGGACAAACAAGCGAGGGAAAAAACACATTTTTATCTCACCTTTATCCCACTCTCCCCCCGTCTGTGTGTATCTCTTCCCTAGCTCTCCTCCTCTCTCTCTCCTTGGGTAATCTCAGGCGTGTCAGCAGCAGTACCACTCCTCCATCTGTGGGATTACAGCTGGAGAAACAAAGGCACTTAATTACTGCTGAGGCAACATAGTCTTATGTGTGTCTGTGTGTGTGTGTGTGTGTGTGTGTGTGTGTGTGTGGGTGTGTGTGTGTCTGGGTGTGTGGGTGTGTGTGTGTGTAGACTATTGTTTCCAAATTACCTGGTCTCTGTCCTTTGCACTAAGGGTATTTTCTTGTTTGTATTCACTCACATTATTGTTAATTGTACTGTAGTTTAATAGCTAGGCCAAATATAGCTGATCACAGTCTAATCAGAGCTGGGAAGGAAATATGAGATGAAGCACCACCACGGTTTTACATTTAAATGACTTGTTCTTATCCACTGTTCACCATTGATTCCTGTTCTCCATTACCAGCCCAAATGTAAGCAAAAAGCCTTTGGCTATCATTTTATAATGGATTTTCAGTGTTTCCTGGTGTCCTGGAGCCTCGCAGCTTCAAACAGATCCATTAGTCCAAACGGATCCATTAGAGCCCCAAAAAACAAAACAGGATCCTTAAGAGGGAGCATTCTGTGTGTGTGAGGATGAAGGGAAGCCCTGTCCATGTGCATCCATCGCCTCGCTACTCTACCGGGTGCTGGGATCATTGGTTGTGCTGTTTTTTCGGTCTTCTGAGCACTGGAGTGCCCGTCCTGCTGGTGTCTCGTAGCTGAGGGGCTTTCACCAAAGTGGTTTCCTTGTGACCTGTTACAGGCTGACCCATAACCAGCTGTTAGTGCCCCTGGAAAAGAGATTCTTTCAGAGGAAACTGAGAAAGGAGGGAAAAAGAGGCAGACATTATCAACAAGAAGACTAGTTCTTTTTAATAGCGACCTCCAATGGAGAGGCATAATATGCAGAGGATTTGGGGTCAAAACTAAAATGTTAAGATAAAAAAAAAAAGTAGTGAAAATGGAAAAGCCAATTTTTATGTTTCTTCTTTTCGGATTGTGGAGGTGAGGCATAACTTCCTGAAAGTGATGATTTCAGGATCAGCTCCAGTAGGTGATGTGGGCCAAGAAATTCTCTTATTTGGATATTTATAGCCACAAATATCTGTAAACAAAACACCCAGCTACAGGACGAGCATGAGTCGTGCATGTTTCTCAACAATGCAAATGACATAGCGTTAATGGCAGGATGTAAATGCCACACTGTGAGGACAAGGCAGGGAGGGAGATAGAACAGAAAGAGATATGAGGGGACACTGAAAGACAAGGAGAACGAGTAAGCGTCTGTCCCCCCCTACCCCCACCGTCCTCTCCCCTCCTTCGCTGGTCAGCAGGGATACAACAGGTTCTTCGACTATGCTCTAAGGGGATTACACATATCACAGGCTTCGTGTCAGAAAAATTAGTGTCAGTTTCTCACAGAGGCCCTCCTCCTCTCTGCACTGAGAAGGACAATCGGATAAACAGGGGGGGAAGAAGATTTTTTTTTTTTACAGTGCCTCTGTAGGGTACAGCCATCCAAAAACTAGATGCTTTGGGATATGCTGTACCAGTCAAATTTTAGCACTACAAACAAGATCTGCAGTAGTTGCCTATGTGGGTATTTTACTTGGAATTTACAGCATGCTGTGTTTTTTACTAGAATCAGCTAGATCTGCCTGAAGGTTTGGACCAGCAACACTTGTACTCACAATCCCATTTCTCTGACCTTTAGGGTTCCACTGCCAAAGCCTTGATGGTGCAGTCAGCTGTCACAAGTAGCCACTGCACTGTGTAGTGCTGATTCTACATCTTTTAAGCTGTTTTTCCCATTATCTCCCTCCCTGATTGGTTTTTCTGGATCGCAGTCTGCCAATACTGCCAGTCACACTGCCACCATTCACGTCACTGAGTGCTGTGCTAGCGTTAGAAAGACATCACGGGGGATCAGACATGTAAAGCCCTCCCAGCTTCTCTGTGCCGCTGAAGAAAAGGAGGCCTAATGGAGGAACGCATGCACACACACATCCCAGATTCCCTAGATTCGACACTACGTAAATCATCAATATTGTTTCCTGGGTTGAAGTGTTGATGTGGGAAAGAAAAGCAATGGCTCATTTCGAGTGTATCCATCTTGGATAAGCACCAGGGCGCTAGCTTCCCTATTAAGGGCGATTGGAACCACGGGGGTGTAATATAAAGGCGCGTTTCCAGTTGCCTTTACGAGGACATTTACAGCTCTTCTGTCGACTGCAGCCTATAGGCAGCCACTCTCTGTCTCCAGCAGGCCCGAGGATAGAGCGCCCATTGAGGGCAAAATGCAAATGTTACAGTGGTGAACGGAGGGGCCCACAACTGAAGCGCTATTCTGCCGAGGGGGTGGAAGACTGGCTCTCTGTGTCTGTGCCACCCACAGACACACAACAGTCATCACTCTGACCATTCAGCCGGACTGATGAAGGAGGTGGGGGGTCGGGGAAAAGGGTTTCTGCCGCTGATGAAGCTGGCAGGGTAAAGCCCAGGCAGGGGATGCTAATGCCAGTTATACATGGACCATTTGGGCCAGTGTTCCCTGTGAATTTATGTTATTTCATGGAGGGTGGGGCTAATTATGTCTCTAAGACTCAGGGCCAGTTCCAGGAGGGGTTGTAAGTTAATAATAGCTCTTGTTTCAATATATTGATTATCCTGCTGTAATTGCATTAGTAACCGTTGTAGGAATTGCAGGGAAAATGCTTTTGATTTCACTTTCAGGCAGATTTTTCTTGCTTTAAGGGATTTATCACAGCTTTGGGGGGGCAACAGTAGTAAATAATTTTAACATTAGCAATGAATCAGGCACTCACAGGGTACAGCTGACTCACAAGATAGCCAGATACTCCTTGTCCATCTGTGTCTGGTTGCCATTATGAATTTTTTCATTCTTAAATGACGTCTGTTGACAGTGGAAAGATATCCAGACATCCAAAGCAGACACAGAAAAGATTATTAGATGAGAACAAAAGTACAAAGAAAGAAGTAGGTCACTGTGAGTTTAAAATGTATATGGTGAAAGGATGTTTTCCCTTGAAGTGTTTCTCTGTCTGTTTAGCCCTCCCTCCGTGTATCTGTGGGCAGTAGCTGGAGTGTTGCAGCGCGATAGCTCTGTCGTGTTTGGGCAGGAGAAATGCTGTACCCTCCTCAGCAACCGAACCCGCCACTTTGTTTGGGTGAATTGGGTTTTTTGTGTTCTCATGCCTGTGTGTTTACTGCGGTAAATGTTTGCCTTGTTTTTTCTCTCCTTTCGCTAAAGTTTTGTCAGCTGAACATTGTGTGCCTGTGTCTGATTTGGAGCATGATCAGCGGAGTGCTGAGAGAAATGAGTTTTTCTTCTGTTTGATGCCAAGCATGACAACAAGAATAAATAGCTGAAGGTTGCGCCTAGCGAATATTTTCATTATAGATTAATCTGTAGATTATTTTTTGATTAATATAGTCGCGATTTAGGCTATGAATGTCGGGGGAAAAATCAGTGCCCAAGTTGACTGCTTGTTTAATCCCAATTAATAGCTCAAAATGCAAAGATATTCAACAAACTTAAACATTAATTGATTGTTTTTCCATAATATTAATGGACTAACTGACATCTAGCATATGATCCAAATTGACTAAAAGCAGCAGAATAAGGTTCACATATCATCAATATCAGTGGCAGCCAATATCAAGGAATGCGCATGGCAAAATAAAAGTCTCTGTACAGTGTTGGTAAAAGGAAAAATTTGATTAAAAAATGAAGACGTTTTCCTCCAGAAAAGGTTGCTAGATGTAATTAATGGGCCCCAATTACAAGAACTAAAAACAATTGAAGGAGTCTCAGTGGGAGGGGTGAATGTAATCCTAATCTGTTTATGAAATTAGCTGCCTTTATCCCCTCCCCCCCTGGATCAACCCTAATGTGGAACACATTTTTATTGATATTACTACTATATGGAATCTTGGCAAACAATCAGTGGGTTCTTGTTGGCGATGGCCGTGGGGATTTGAAGAACGTGCCAGCAGTAATGTCTCATTTTTTAAGCTCTTGGACTGAGGATCTGTGTCAAGTGAAAACAACCGATAATTTATCTTTGATCTCTCCTCCGCCGTTGTTCGTTTTTCACTGCGACGCAAGGAGATAATTATCCAATCTGAATCAAAGCAGTTATTAGTATATCCCAAAGCATGGATCATAGCATTTCATACACACAAGGGCAACGGTGCAGGCTACAATAAGAGGTTGCCATGTGAGCGACCCTACTGAAAGGTATAATTTCACCGTGTAGCTATGGCTACACACCGGCGGCTGGTGCGTGAATCACAGAGGTGCCTTGGTGCTTTCAAAGATCCTTTTCATAGACGGCTGCTCGGAGGCAATGCCCGCAATGAATGGATTTCTGCTCTGCTCCGAGTGGGTGGCTTAGACAGAAGGCACAGAGCGCTCACTCTGCATGTGTGTGTGTGCGTGGGTGTTTGTGTGTGTGTGTGTGTGTGTGTGTGTCTGCCACCCTCTCAAAAAGATAGAGGTCTGAAACCAGATGATGGCACAGCATTGTCATCAGCCACGCAAGCTGCCTTTTAGCACAGTCATTGTGGCGTCGGTGGACAACCTCACTGCTTAAACCATGAGCCATAAGCACTTCTCTTTTTTATATGTGATGCTGTGCTGCGTCTCCACAAAGCTTACCTCATCTTATGTGCCTTGAATCCACAAGTGTGGCAGGGAAATGTTATCTCAAACTGCAGCCTGGACCACTCATTGACGATCATTAGCATTAATCGCATGCTTCAAATGTACTGTAATTGCTATGTATAGCCATCACTAGGCAGTTTTTGCAGTTGGCTGTACCATGTTTTATTAAAGCAAGAATTACTTCTGCCATCAAGCAGATGTTAGATTTTCACCCTTACTCGGAGCTAATCAGAGAGACGTGATGTGGGTGAAAGCTTTTTAACTGCTGTGCACAGTTCCAATAAATTAACACTTCCCTGAGTTTAATGAATGTGTCATTATTTTTCTGTGTGCGCGGGGGTGTAGCTTTTTTATCAACATTGTTACTTGATGACAGCTGTGAATGCCTGGAACGCCTTTTTCCAGAAGAGGATTATCACAGAATATAGCCTTGGACTACCTGACCTCATATCTCCAGTCTAAACTAAGCTGGAACTCCTCTAAATGAACTGATCTCCTCTTTTGTGTTTTACCATTTTAACATCCCCCAAAGGGCATCAGCCATTTAGATGTGCTTTAGCCATATTTATAGCAATCCATATCCTCTTCACTATTAGGCACTGAGACTGCCAGGAGTCTAAATGAAGCTAAGTCTTGGAAAGCATGTTCATACTCTGTACCTTAGTGTCTGATTTGGTGTCCTCAAACTCATCTTCCTGGCTTGTATTTCATCTTCTTACCTGTACCTACTAGTGATCATGGCTCTGTCAAGAAAACTGGATACCATGAAAAGGTGCCCACAAGCCAGTGGTTTTCCTGTGGCCTTTGTAGCAACACACACCCACACACACACACCAGTGCTGAAAAGTTTGACTTCAGTATTAGCACTAATGAACAAACAGGGCAAATCACAGTGTGACATGTTACAATTTCAGATTTCAACAGCATTGTAGATGTGTGGACACCTCTGTATGTGTATATGACCTTTTGAAGTCATTCTGATTACTGCAATAATTATTGTTTATATAATTGGATGCTGCATTGAATTTTTTCACAGTTTTTAAATAGTGTTGGAATTTCCATTAGCATGACAGCTCTAGCGAAGGTACTTCATTTATGTGCTTCTTCCACCTCCAAACTAGACACAAAAGAAGACAGAAGACAAATCAAACCTAATTTATGCGAAGACCAGGCACAATGCTGTGATAGATCATGAATACATCAGCGAGAAAAGGCTCTCAAACAAAGTTTGACAGGATGAAAGGAGAAGGTTTTACGAGTCCAAGGCCTGCACTTAGTGCGACAGCGCCTGTGCGTTATGAAACACTCTCCCAAGTAGCTTCACCACCATTTACCTCATCACTTTAAATGGGGAATAATGATGAGCAATTGCAAAAAGCATGTGTCCCTCACAGGCTGTAGATGAACTGAATATGGAGCAAGAAGGGACTTAATGGCTTCACTTAAAGTCTGCATAACTGACAGAGTGAGTAGCGAGGGTCTGTGGAGTGTGTGTGTGTGTGTGTGTGTGTGTGTGTGTGTGTGTGTGTGTGTGTGCGTGCGTGCGTGCGTGCGTGCGTGCGCCTTTATTTGTGTCCGTCCGAGTCTGTGATCTCCGCAGGGCGCTATGGTGACGCTGCGCTTCCCCGCAGACTCAGTTTGGGACGCCGTCCAGAGCACAGCTTCAGCACCAGCTCCCTTTCTCTGACACACACAGAGTCACACCCGCCCACACAGTTTCTCCTGCACACACACATGCACTGTTACACCTGCCTACGCATTCTCTCTCCCTCATGGATGCAGATACACAAGACACACATATAGCACACACACACACCTTTTGCCAGTGTTGGAGGCAGTGCATAAAGCTCCAATTAGTACTGATACCTCTGAGGTTTTTGGTTGCGGGGCTCAGAGCTAACATTATTCCTCTGGTCTGGACGGGGCTTAGCAGATCTGTTAGCGTGTTTGTGTGCATCAGTGCGTGTTTCTGTGCGCATGTATGCTTGTGTCGGTGTGCATGTGTGTGTGGGCGGTGCTTGTTGTGATCCTGCGATTTTAGTATGCATATGTGTGGGCAGGTGTGATTTTGTGCATGTGAACTGCAAAGGAGGGTGTGTGTGTGTTTGTGTGTGTGTGTGTGTGTGTGTGTGTGTGTGTGGGTGGGGTGGGCTTAAGGGGGGGTGGTTATGAGTGGCTCGCTGCAGCGTTAACAGCGGGGTGTGGAGGTCAGTCCTGTCTGACTCGTGACTCTCACCATTACAGAGCCGCTCCAGTGTCTATGTGAATGTCGAACCCGTTATCTGATACCTGTGCCACCAGCGTATGTCTCTCACAAGGAAAACATATCTATGTGTTTATCAGTGTGAAACCAACAATAGCAAAGAAGCGTGTCGTGTCTACAGATGTAATATCCCTTGAGGCAGCTTTAAATCAGTTGAAAGAAGAGTAATCCTGACAATACCAACAGTGGTTTTGATTCTCTGTGGGGCGTCTTTAATATCTGTCAAGGAGAAAAGGATTGTTCGGTTTTATTAGTTTTTCCTTTGATGAGATTCGAAGATTACTGGTTATTTACACTGGGAGCCAAGCTTATACCTTCAGCTGTGCTTGATTAAAAGTTCTTCTCCATTCGCCTGCCCACTTAACGTAGAAAAGCAAAGCTGTCAGCGTGGCCGTATAGAGGTGAACTGGTTGAGTAGCTACTTCAAATTCCTGTAGCACGTTGAGTAACACTTTGGGCTTTCAAGCCTTTTTGTTAACAGAAATAATCCATATCATACTTTTGTTCATTTGCATCATGACTCATGGGATGTGTTCCAGTTATGTGCTTTACTAAGAATAGAGAATAAGAATAATGTATTGTTTTATTGATGTTTTTTTTTTCTTTTACTGGATGCCTCCAGAAGTTTGGTTCAACTTGCTGTACTGACGAAACCAAATACCACTAAATATTTCACCATGACTATCAATATCAATATTTTGTTGTTTTAGTGTGTGTGTGTGCTTTCGAACATATTAACACACAATATAAGCAACTGTTGAGACAATAGTTACAATCATATCAGGATATTGATATATTATTGATATATCCTCCTGCTTGACTTGAGCTTCTGGTTCATTGTCAGTTGCCTCAAATCTCTGCACCATACAGCCAAGGTCCCACATCCTGTCAAATACAAGACAGGTCACTGCATCCACAGTATATGAGACATATGTAAGTGTCTGTCTGGTGACATGTTGTCATTTGGTCTGTTCGATTCAGGACTTGAAATAGCATTTGAGTTATTAAACTCGGTCATAGCCACTCACTTTGTGGTGGCAGAGCTGTCAGTTTTCTGTGGAAGAGGAACTTAATCAGGCCACTGTGATGTGGCTCTTCTGTGTCATGGAGTTAAGGGGTGTTTGGACCTCCTCGTGTCAGACTGGGTCTAATTTAGCTCACTTCCCTCTGCCCTCTTTCACACTCACCAAGACGTGCCGCCATGTCACGTCCTCCCCCTCTGTCTTCTCGGCCCTCCTTCGGTTATCTCCCCCTTTCCGCTCTGTGCTAATTCATATTACTCCACTCTGCCCACATCTTTTCCACCATTCCTCTCCTTAACCTTTCCTTTCCATCGTCCCCACCGCTGTATTCTACCCTTCACTTTGTCACTCCCTCCTGACCTCCCTCCTTTCTTCCACCCACTCTCCTCGCAATAAGCTCTGCAGTGAGGATCCATATTGGATTATTGTGTTTGCCATTAGCCTCTGGGTTGACAGTGTAATTGCCTTCATCCACCAGGGTCTCAGTAAGTCCGACCCCACCGTCCCTGCATTTGCATTTCCACAGAGAGTACTGGATGACCCGTCCATCAAAAAGCTACAGAGATTTAGTCATGATGGCTAGATAGCTAGACTCAGAACTACCACTCTAGCCTTTGTCTACAATTACCTTCCTCATTTCCATGTCTGCAATGAACACAGGCTTTTCAGAGTGTCCATGGTGCAGGTAAGACCAAGACCTGCCAGAATTAACAAGCTAGCAAAGTCAGAAATTGATAATCATCTTTCATAACAATGTTTCTACTCAGAGCCGAGAGCTACTCGCTACCCCCACCGGACGAGCACAAGCATTCCTCAATGTGTAGCTCTCATAATTTTATATGTTTCACACTCTCTAAGTATGAATATGTATGCTGCCTTCAAGCACTCGATGTTTTGGAGTCTGTGTTGAAATCAATGCCCACGTATCTGCCACGTCCTCAGGCAGACACACAACCTGCTCACAGTCAGGTTTATTATCAAAAGATCGCTGCTTTCAATTCATTCTGTTGATCAGAGACTTCAAGTTTTCAGACAAGACTGTTAATGACCCTATTTGTCTCTCTCTCCCTCTCTCCCCCCTCTCCACCTTGTGTTATCATCGCTCAGGGCCGTTGCACGCGAGAGAACTGCAAATACCTCCACCCACCCGCTCACCTGAAGACCCAACTGGAGATCAACGGGCGAAACAACCTGATCCAGCAGAAGACAGCGGCGGCCATGTTGGCTCAGCAGATGCAGTTCATGATCCCCGGCACCACCATGCAACCTGTGGTTAGTGCTGGCTTCGCTGCCATGGGAATTGACTGGCAATCCAGCATGACTCACTGCGAAAATAGCGGCGTTGTTATGTTGCACTGTAAAAAATTTGTCTCTACTCCTGTTAAAATCTTAAAAATCTTAAAAAAACACATGAAGTTACTCATGCCAATATAATTTCGCTCAGTGTTGTGGTGTTGGTATCATCTTTAACTTCTAGGCGGGGCGTGATTCATTTAGAAAATATGCAGTCTGTTACAGTACATTTATACAGGCTTCTAATGGATACTTTTCTGTCATCCATCCTCCCTTATCAGCCTGTTCTCAGATTGCATTTCAAGCTAGGACCTCGTGAATTTCTTCTCACAATTGTTGTCGAAATGCCCTTGAGCAAAGCACAAGACTCTCCAGCTGCTCTCTGGGAGTTGCTCAGCAGTCAGCGGTAGACTGTGGTTGCACTGGGCAGCTGCCAGGTGCAAACGTGTTTAACTGCATCGACGTAAGGCTAGGCGTAGCTTGCAAAAGAACATGCACGCTCAGCAAAATCTTCCCAGGATACATAGAGGTTAAAAAAAAAAAACACTCCTCTCTTGTTTCTACCCTCACTTCCCTCTCTCGCTCCACTTTTTTTTTCTCATAAACCTATTCCTCTCTGTTCCCCCAGCTCTCCCTCTCATCTTTCTCACCCACCACTCTGCGTTCATTTGTCTCCAGTGTCTCCTTCCTCTATTTTTTTCTCCCTCTTCTCCATCTCTATACCCTCTTCCTGCCTTTCGCCCCCCCTTTTTGCTGTCCCTACATCCATTATTTTACATTTTACTTTGTTTTTCTACAATATCTTTCATTCCTATCCTGACCATTTTAATTAAGATTAGAAAAATAGCTAAAACAAGACAAGAAATTTAGAATATATTAAAGACAACATTAAAGGAGCTGCTCAAATAAACATTGGTTTTCTTTTCCATCTACAGCAGACGTTTCCAGTCAGCCAGGGCCTGGGCTCCAGCGCAGGTCTGAGCTACACACCCTACCTGACTCCCATGTCCCACAGCATGGGCCTGGTGCCCACCGACATCCTGCCCAGCACCCCCGTTATCGTCCCCGGCAGCCCGCCTGTCTCCGTGACCGCCGGCTCTTCCTCCAGCCAGAAACTGCTGCGTACCGACAAGCTGGAGGTGACCCACCCAATCACAGTCCTCCCCCTTTGTCTCTCAGACACAACGAGCATGACAGCTAATCATAGCTAATGTTCTCTTTGAGGTCATGAAGTGTAATTATGGTAACATCTTACTGTGATTATGGTTGTGAGAGAGATGCAATAGATATGTGGTGCTAATGAGTATCATTTATGTCTACAGAGAATTTACCAGTCAAGTTCATGGATATAATAGTTTTGATATAGTAGTTACAATTATACAGTATGTGTAGTTTCTCCTTGGTTACCACAGGAGATACTTACCTGATTGTGTAAACAGTTACAGAAATAAATAAGGCTTGTATCAGAAATATGATGTGAAAAAACTGTGATTAGCTCAACACAAACTAGTACTTGGCCAGACATCTGCAGTTAGACTGGGACAATTACTTCAACCATCTCCATGTTGTTTAGTTTGCCAAACTACTCTGAATGGGAATAGCTTGATGATTGTGAAACAGTGCACAAGAGGGGAGTTTTTTTTCTACTACATTTATAAAGATAAACAATAATCTCCCCAATACCTGGAGGTGATGCGTAGGTGTGTGCCTGTATGTGTTTTTCTCTCGGAGTGCTATCACTTAGCAACTGAATGAAGTTGGCTCTAATGAAACAGTATCCCTCTGAGACACGTATACACTCCCACACACTGCCAGCATGTGTGTGCACACGTGTGTGTATGCACCAGTGTTTTTGCATATGTGTATGTGTTGCTTTAATGTTGCATGTGATTGTTATGTGTGTGTGTGTGTGTGTGTGTGTGTGTGTGTGTGTGTGTGTGTGTGTGTGTGTGTGTGTGTGCGTGCTAGTCAAAAGCAGATCCCCCTGTGATTCTGCCTAGGACTTTGAGCAGTTGAACACTGACTGGTTCAGTGATTCCACAGTGACACACGTTGTAGTTTTGTTACATTGTGTTAAGGCTTTTTCATACCGAGTCTAATTTAGGCTAATTTATAGTCTGTTATTAAAAAAAAAAAAAAGTTCAATTTTTATGCACATGAACGTTTCACACAAGTCTGGTTTCTTTTTTTCCCCTCAGAAAAGATTTGCAGCAGAATAAAGTAAAACCTTTGAACATACCTCTTTCTCTGTTGTGGATATGTTTATATTGGGTTTTTTTCCAAGCCTCTGCCTGCTTTTAATATCACATAGTTTATTTTTCTCCTGATGTATGTGTTCTTTTAACCTCCTCCACTCTAAATAGAGATTGATGGAGAGTAGAATATGTATCAACAGAGACTGATAACAAACCAAATGTCCATTCAGGTTGTCACAAGCTGTCTTTACTTTTTATGCCATTTGTTATCTTTTAGTTATGAACCTGCTGTCCTGCTTGTCAGTCTACTCCTTTTGCATAACAGCGGCAATGAAAATTTTATGGTACTTCACACAAAAGAGGAGTGTAGAGAATGAACTGGCTTCTCATCTTTAAGAATATAAAGTTTTTCAGGAGACTGTGTGTGAAACGTATATATGTTTTAACATAATATGTTTATTTTACAAAAATGTCAGACTTGGTGTGAAAAGGCCTGAGGGCTTGTAATAAAATATGTATAAGGGTTCTCATTTTCAAAACAGTCATACACCAAAACGTCAAATATTATCAAGAAATCTAACATTGTCATCAAGATTTTTGATGCCTGTCTGAGTTACTGTGCTAGTTGGGTGATCATGCAGTACAGTCAGAGGATGATAAGAAATAAATGGAATTGGATTCAGTCAGTGCAATGAATATTTTGCTGTTTTTGGTGAATACAGTGATTCTGACTGATGTTGCTTCCTGAAAGCTCACGCATTCACAGTATGTTTCAGTGTGTATTTCTTTGTTTTCTCTTTTTGCATGCTCACATCTGTGTGTCTGTCCACATCTGTGCGCTCGTACGTCTGCGTGCTCGTGTATCTGTGCGTGTGTGTTCATCCACCCGCCTCTCCTGCTCCCAGGTGTGCCGCGAGTTCCAGCGGGGCAACTGCGCTCGGGGCGAGACCGACTGCCGCTTCGCGCACCCGAGCGACAGCCCCATGATCGACACCAGCGACAACACGGTCACCGTCTGCATGGACTACATCAAGAGCCGCTGCTCCCGCGAGAAGTGCAAGTACTTCCACCCCCCGGCCCACCTGCAGGCCAAGATTAAGGCCGCCCAACACCAGGCCAACCAGACAGCTGTGGCTGCGCAAGCCGCTGCCACAGCTGCAGCCATGGTGAGAGCACAGCACTACAGCCTAACCACTGTACTTTGTACCTACACAGTGGTAGAGCAGGAGACACACAAACATACTTGTCCTTGTAGTAACCAAGTAAATCTCGCAAGGTTTCTGCTTGCTTAGAGTACTTTCAGAGCAAGAACTTGTAAGGTCTGGATGGGACAATAAGGCCATTTTATAGCACCTGTATACAGGATACCTTCAACCCTCCAGTAAGAGCTTAGCCTATTATAATGTCATGGGAGGCTTTTATAGGGCTTCAAATAAACAAGTTATTATTGGAGGTTTTACAGTTGTGGAAGAGCAAGTAAACACAATAGATAAAGTATTATTCACACTGAAATAAAATTAAAATACTAGCACAGGGGTTCTGATACAAAGCTGCTGTGCCCAGGCAGGGCTATCTAACTTTATACAAAGCACAGACTGTTGTATGTTGCACTGTAGCAGTTAGCTGCACAGCCTTACACTTTCTATAAAACACAATAACAATTCCTGTTTTTTGGAGTTACTGTGCTTTGTTTTTGTTGTTTTTAAATGATCACTTTTGAGTAATTAAACACCAGTTAAAATACACATAAGCACACACAGGCTAACTGTATACACATCACATCATGACAAATCATCTTGAGTAACACAACATGTAAACACATGCTGTTGATGATGACACCCACATACAGTAACATAAAATGTGGAGCACTGCTTTATTACTGTAAAACAAAAAAAAAAAACATACTCATCTCTGCTGGTTTATTCTAGTGGACTCCAGTGTACAATTCACCAACTACAGTCATCCCAAAGTGAGGCCATTGTATACAATAAACAGGGTTTAGTGAGACCTAAATGCATCAGTATAATGCCGCAAGAACAATCTGTTATTATCTCACTGCAGTACGCTTTTTATTTTCCAATGCCCTTGGTTCATACAGAGACAATGTGCTGGCTCACCCCCCATCCCACCACCCCCCCTGCTCTCAATGATAAGTGCGGCTCTCTGCAGATCAGTGCAAATTGAATCAGGGATGGATGAGGATGTAACATCACGGGTGGGGGTTTACCCTCCTTTGCCTTTAGTTGGAAAAATCCCCCAACAGGCTGAGGAAGAGACAGGCAGGTAGACAGACAGAGGGAAATGCAGGCAGACAGACAGACAGCGAGAAGGGGTTTGGCAGTGTGTCTTGGCTGTGCCCCACCTTCCTCCAGGCTCTTGAGTGGCTTTCTTTTGAATGGTCCTTTTGGCTGCTGCACTCGCACACACCTTGTACTGCGCCAGTGTGCTGACTGACTTGTTTCCTCCATGGCATGGGCATGCTTTACGCGTTGCACCTACCTCTCTCATTGGCTGGCTCCATCGCTGCTTGCTCTACCTGTCCTTCCTCCACGAGTCCACAGTGTGGATGATAAGGTGACCGTGAGCGCAGGTTAGTTTCGTCTGGTAGCAGCTGCATTAAAGCAGGAAAAAACGAGGAATTAAAACATGTATAAATAAAAGTGAGCCCCCAAGGCAATATAACCTGATCTTTACCTGTCAGCACTGTTTTCTTAATGGTACACCAAGTACCTTAGCTCAACAACTTCTCCATAAGGTACACAATGCATCATCAAGGAAGATTTAGTTTATGTTGCTAGTGTTTTGTTCTCCTCAGAATCCAATGTTTCATACTCCTCCTGTGCGCTCATATGCCCCAGTTTATCAACTTTATGACCCAATTCCCAGCGTACCATCAGCGGTTACAAGCTGTGCTAGAGGTGAGGAGGGTTAACCTTAGGACAATGACTTGTTTAGTCAGCACCTTTAATCCAATTTTCTTTTAGCTCTTAGCCTAAAGCTGAAGCACTTTTATTGAAGCAGAGACCCATAAAACCTGTATTGCTGCACTGCTGCAAATAGGTAATATCATTATCCATAATTCACTTTTTTTTAATCTAAAGCAAATAGGCTAAAGTGGACTGTAGATAAGGTTACACATTAACAGATACAGTTACAGTAAGAATATCCTATTATTGAGATTATGTTGTTTTACTGTGCCACATTACGTGTTGCTTGCCATGCTGTGATCTTCTTCCTCATTGCAAGTCGAATGCAGTCATCTTTGCTTTTCATGTCACTTTATTAGTCCATCTTCCATTTTAACTAACCACGATGTTTAAGTCTGTTAACACTACAGCGCATTGTCAGTCTTTAATAGAATATATACCGTTATATGCTATTATAAAATCCACATACACGAAAGCAAGAGGCTTGTGCATGGACCCCTTAAGTGCTGTGCTCATCACATCCATGTCATCTTTTTTTCCTCTCAGCAGTGACACCAAATGTAAGGTCGTTTTTATTAAATTAACCAAAGCAACAACTTGAAATAAAGCTGTATTATTACCTCTTTACACTAATGTTTTTGCGGTTTAATTGCTTCTAGATTTTCAGACGTTTTTTGTTTTATTTAGAAGGAATGTAAGAATAAACAGAGCTCCACATTCTGTGATTGAACTATAACCGCGCCTCACATTGTGTCACCTCCCCAAGTTCATCGATCACACTAACAGGCCACATGCCCTCATGACGCAGATTTAGTTTAGGATTTGTCTCATTTTTTCAATTAGAGTTGAATTGACACCACTACAGAAAAAGATCTGATTGTTAAACTCCTTCTCGTTAGCATTGTCTCGACGACTTATCGGGTGACAGCACCTCAACAGCCTCTTGCTAGTAATAGTGTTTATCTATAGTTTGAAATCTGATCACACAAACGTGTCCAGATGTCGGTGCCAGTAGTGAGGGCCGAGGTGAATAATTTGAGGGGCTTTGACCAGAGCTCACTCACATCCCAATCTGTTGTGGGTGTTTTAGACAATTTTCAGGCCCAAAAGCACCTCACACCATCAAGCAGAGTAATCCAGGAGCACTGTAATTACTGTGTGTGTAGGACTGTAGTATCCTACTTAGAAATCTGTAGTGAACCTGTGTTCAGATCTCACATAAAGTGTCAGCCCAGTATTTGTAGTCTGAATCAGTTGTGTTTACTTTACTGCATTTTGTTCTTGCGTAGATGTTAAATAAGTTGATTTGTTCAGAAATAGTTGACGTTACTACTAAATGCTCTCCCAGTAGTTTTGAAGTACATCGTAGAATCTTGCTTTTTTAACCAAAGGTTAATGTAGATGCTTTTTTTTGCTTTTGTACTAATTCAAAAAGTAGCAATGTTTCTTTAAAGTAAACAAAACAATTTTTTGTTTATGTGCATGCCTATTGTTTTGTATGTGGTATACTTGCATTCAGATTATTTTTGTTTTTGTTTTTTTCCTTCTCACCTATCCACAATGCAATGCTGTCCCCCATGACGCACCTCTGCTTGCTGTTACCTGTATGTTAATACGCTTGAATCCCATTGGCCCACTGCCATCATGTGCTCGCTGCCTGCTAATTAAAGACTCAGTCGACTGCCAAAGCAATGAAGCGACCCCTCGAGGCAACTGTAGACCTGGTACTTTGACCTTTCACCTTTTGCTTTGCATGTAGCTTCTTTAATTGTACTGTAGCCACTCACAAAATTTAAGTTGGCTCTTTTGTTTTTGTGAAACCCTGTAAAACTCTTTAAAGTATAAATATTTATCATTTATGATCACCAGTGGCAATTCTAGATTGTACTGTACGTTAATTAAATGAACAAACTACAATGTAATGTTAAAATAATTCCAGTTATCACACTGTTTTCTTTAATGTGCTGTTGATGATTGCCTTGCTATGGTGTAGTTTCTCATTGTCCTTGTGATAGTTACAGCAAGTTTCCATTTTTGCCTTGTTGTGCTGTGCATAGACAAATAACAGATGTAGAAAATACCAGTGTTGACTTGTGTAAGTATCCAGTGCCAATCTGCTGTGTCTTTTGTTGTGTGTGTGTTTTCCGGTGGCTAGGCGTTCCCCCACGGCGTCCTCCAGCCCCTACCAAAGAGACCAGCACTTGAGAAGAGCAACGGAGCGAGCTCCCTGTTCAACCCCAGTGTTTTGCACTACCAGCAGGCGCTGGCCAACGCACAGCTCCAGCAGCCCGCTTTCTTTCCCACAGGTAAGAGCTCCCAGCGATACACACGGCACACAGATGCAGATAGAAGCCCTTGTAGGTATGCCGAGCATGCGAGCACACAGATACGCTCACTGAACGTGCTCAGCTAACCCTTTATCTATCACAAACATATCTTTTTGGTTTCACATGTTAGAAAGAGAGATTCTCTCATGATCAGTTACATCTGTGAAGTCCTGCTTTTTCTTTTGAAAGGGATTAGTTCGAGTGACACACATAAAGAGGTATGCATTGTTGGTGTGTATAAACACGTAATTGCTGCCAGGTGGAAGGGCAGCGCAGGCTTTGATCAGAACAATAAAAGATATGATAGATTACCACCTGAATATGATACACCTGTCAGTCCAAGACCCGAGCATACAAAAGAGCAAAACAAGCCCGGTTGTTTCCAACACAAAGGCTCTGTAACTTTGTTTAGCGTCCAATTTGAGGATAAGAATAAAATAAAGAAGAACTGTAAACCTTTAAAAGAAAATAATGGCTTTATTTTTTGAGTAAACGCAGCCTATTCAGTGTGTATTTAATCTGTCTTGAGTGGCATCGATATTGGGGAGAAAAAAATCCATTTTAAAAAAGCAATTTTGTTCCAATTTTCTCAGATTAATTCAGGTCTGCTCCCTTATTCCTCTTCAGTTCTTTGCCCCCAAACAAAACACACACTCTGCGCACTCCTCACACAGAAACTCAAGCCCCCTCAGGTCACCTGCTAAACGAGTTAACCGCAGCTAATACAGTAGCCTGTAGCCACATTTGTGACTCATGAAGATGAGACTCCTATCCCTCGCTCTTCTTTTCTACCTGCTCTTTTCGTTTCCGTGTGGTGTGAGATGCCTGACAGCCCCTCATCCCTCTCTCCCTTCGTATCTGTGGGAAGTAGCCTTGGGTCAAAGTTTGCAGTTTTTTTCCTCACTAATCTGCAGCATTTCAGATGGGTGGGGTTTCTGTATTATGTTTAATGTGTGCCAAATACATTACACATAAGAGAGCATTTAAAGTTTACTGTAATAAATCTGTGATGACAACTTGCAGTAAACTCCACCCATCGCCATTTTACTCAGCTCTGGATGGAAGCCTGTGCACATCATTGTACTGACCCTGCATGATGCTGCTCTGTGGCTCTGTCATCTCTCCTCTCCTATTTAGTCTTCCCTCATTTTTTCTAAAAATTACACATTTAGATTTTGTTAAATTATTTTTCCTCATTTGTTTATAGTACGTGCATATAAATATACTTAGTTGCAGATAGTTTTGTGGCCACAGAAAAGCTAAAAAAAGTTATGGGAAAGCAAACACTTGGGAGTATTTTAAGAATTTTTGGATCCAAACAAGTGTTAAAAGCTGAGCTTGGCTGCTCGAGGACCAGTGGAAAACGTGTAGCAGCTATATCCGGATCTCAGATATCGACATGGTCGAGTTAGTGAAACTGAGAAACGAAATATGGAGAAACAGAATGACATGTAATATAAAGTAAGCATGAAGCAAATAGGTAACTCATTATTCGTCATCTCCCTCATTCACGTCTGCAAACAATAACCAGTGAACTCACAGAACCAGCTTTGCTACATGCTACACCTGGCCACAGCCTCATAATGTATAACTACAGCTATTAGCTGCAGCTGTATATAAACAGTACTTTCGCACTAATACCATAATTGATGAAGGGACTTCCTCTGCTTGCTACTGTTTACTGCATTCATACCTGGCTGACAGCACCACTAGTAACAGTAGCACCTGAGCTGTCCTCAAGTCTCTTTTTTTTTTTTTTTTTTTTGTCTGGTATAACCTTGTTGTTCTCCTCCCTCTCAATTAACCCATTTATTTCCTCCTCTCTCTCCCTCTCTGTCTCCCTCCCCCCCTCTCTCTGTCTTTCTCTGCATGAACACAACAGGGTCAGTCTTGTGCATGACTCCTGCTAGCAGTCTTGGTAGGTCCCGACCTTCCCTTTGCTCTCTCGCACACACTGTTTGATGTAGGTGGGAGTGTGGGGGGGTGGGATGAGTGGGCAATATCTGCAACCCTTGCAGGTGAGACAAAAGGTCACCGCATCACCTCCTGTGACAGGCAGTGATGAAACTTTTTAAAATGTGCTCTAGGAAATTCTCATTAAACTGTCCATTTCTCTAGGCTGAGATATGATATGAAACACATTTACTTTTCATGTCCATTTTGTGTCACCTGAAAGAGTTGTGACTTTCAGTTCTTGTTTCCCTACTGACTTTCTTGCTAATGACTGTTAATGATTAAAATGTTAGCGTAGATAAAGTACTGCAGACTGATCTGTTTGTTCTTAAGTCGTAGGATAGCTACTGTCTGTTTGCTGTGCTGTGTTGATCAGGAAATTTAAATCAGTTTCCCAGAGAAATTACATGTAACTGGAGCTTTTGTCTCTTGCAAAAAAAAAGGGATGGGAATTACAAAAAGTCCCAGTCAGCTTAACAGCAGGTTCCACATCAGTGAAATAAAGACTAAGATTTTCAACACAGTATTACCGCAATCCATGAGAGTTGCATGTTTTTGGTGTTCACAGTGAAGTAGTCGCCTGGGTTTTGGCATCCTCCTTCTGTTCATCTTGTCAGCCCACATGGATTAAAAAAAATAAAATTCCCATCCCTGCTGCCAAAAATGTCATTGATTCATTGTAATTGGTGTCTTGTGCCCCTTAACTTCTCTGGGAAAAACAGCAAACTGATTTTCCGTATAAATTTCCTTACTTGTGATTGTAATCAGCTTCTCTCCTCTTGTTTTTTTTTTTTCTCCCATGCTCTCTTTTTCTTTCTTTCTTTCTGTCCTCCTTGCTTTGCATTGTGAATGGTTGCATGCCATCTGCCGGTGTAACCCTAACGATGGCTTGCTGGCTCTCTGTAACATCCGCCGCCACCACCACCACCACCATCAACAACAACAACAACAACAACAACAACAACAAACGAATACCGTCGACACACACACACCACAACTGTTGCCATGGTTACCATAACGCTCCACCTACCTGTCCATTGCTACCACCTCCTTCCCCTCTCCCCCATTCCTCCTCCTCCCTCTCCCCTACCCCCCTCCCCTCTTACCCCCACCCCCGACTCCCCTCTCCCACCCTCAAAACAAAGTCCCAATGATGTACAGTGCTACGCCTGCTACTGTCTCTGCAGCAACAACTCCTGCCACAAGTGTCCCCTACGCAGCAACAGCACCAGCCAATCAGGTTTGCTCCTTTTAAAGCTTTCTTTCATCAGTCCCTGGAGCTCTGAATAAGTACTGCCTTCTAATAGTGAGCTGCAATAACCTGCAGCTGAGCCATAGCCCACGCCCAGCCCCTCCCCATCCATCCTCGCGCCTGCACTGGGCAAGCTCACACCAGCATGAAAAGCCTGTAAGTGGGCGTTTTCCAGAGAATCGAAAGCAGAGGGGGCTACCTGAGCGAGCCGGTGCCAGCGCAGTGTATCGCATTACTTGTAAAACAGCCCCATTAGGGGCTCCCAAACAAGCACTTCTTCAGAGCTCCCACATTTGCAAAATAGTAGTTGTGTTGTGTTGCACTACTTCCTGGTTTTGTTTTGCATGTTCTGTTTTAAGTTTTATTTTCCACTTTTCTTGTTGTTGTCAAATAAGCCTCTCCATCTGCAGTAGGGGCATCATCTGTACTGCTTGTGTGCTATGCAAACACACACATTCAAGCAAATACACACAGACAGTTTCTCCAGCACTTGCAGCTGATTCATAACAGCCACCATGTTGGACCTTTTCCTGTTTCCACTCCTCCCAGTTTCACCTTTTTACCTTTTTACCACTAGTAGGATAAAAGGGAGAATAAATGTGAGTTACGAGCCGGGCTTGGTCAGGGAGAGACAGAGACAGGAAAACTGATCACAGAAGTTGTCTAAAAATGGCCTCTGATCGGCGGCTCTCCTGTTGCCGTGTGTCAGCAGGAGCCAGGGAAGCGGGGCCAGGTTTGAATGCCAGAGTGACGCATGTGTGCCCCATTTTAAACCTGGAAATTTCAGCACAATGCTGGCACCCTGGCCTCACGCAGCTGGCAATCATTTACTGGTAGTCCTGTATAGAGGTGCCTTGAGGACACACAGATAAAAGTGGAAATGTAACTTGCCAACAAGTGCAAAGTCATCCACAACAGAGCGTGTAGTATGAGGACGTTCATCAAAGTCTCTTTGTATGTGTTTCTTTGCTTTTTGTAAGGAAGTGCAAATAAATGTGCAGTTTAAAATTTACTGTTTAAAACAAAGTAATTATTAGTTGGCTTGTGCCAGTAACAGGGACCAGTATCCTAATTTTCCAGCTTTTTGTACTTCCTCTTCTCACTGCTTTTCTTTTATTCTTTCATCTTACTGCATCTGTGTCCAGAGAAAATATATGAATACCAGCTTAAGTTAGAGAGTGACAATTTAAGTGTCTAAGAATACCTTTAAAACCAGTTTGTATATCCGGTTTGGAGTATAATTAAAAGAAGAAGATTAATCATTTCTCAGTGATACCCCTTCCATCATTAACCAGAGATCCAACCCCAGTACCTTGTGCTTTATTGCCCCTCATAGGCCGGCAGTGTATGCACTTCCTGTGAGTCACTGTCTCTTCCTGTAATTGGCATGCAGCAGCAGTAGCAGCAGGAAGCAGAGCTGCTCTTTAAAGATGCATGTGGGACAAGGAGCCAGAGAAACACTGACGTCAGCCCCTCGCTGTCTGTCTCCGTCTGCCCCCCACACCCCACCCCTCCTCCTCTCTTTCTTTCTCCCCCCTCCTCGCCCTGCATTAAGATCCCACCAGCTAGGACACAGTTAACGCTTAACTGTATAATATCCAGCTGTACTGCATACAGTACATGCCTCATTTAGTACAGTCATCCCCATCGTATGGTTTTTCAGGATAAACACCCAGGCCATGATTTTATTCTGATTTCATTTATGGCCACATGCAGCTGATGTCACTGTTTGAGCTGCAAAACAAGTTGGACAGAACTGGAGAATTAACTGGACATCATAATGTTAGAAATGATATACCTCTATCGTATCCTGAGCCAAAAGAATTAAACCTGCCAGTGGTAGGCATCTGTTTCTTCAGATAAAATGAAATAAAAAGAGGATAATGCACATGCACGGAGGGACAGGATATTCCAGACATGTTGATAGGTTCAGAGTCTGGTCAACTCATGACCCTCTGAACTGTCACTGTGACATGACAAGCAGTAACCAATCACATCATTCCATGTCCCGGCCCATATTAACCATGTGCTAACGGAGCTGGGGTGTCTGGTAACGTCACTGCTTTTCATGGAGATTGTAAAGTCGCAGTGCCCTCTACTGTCTGAATGTGGCCTTACATTACATACTCTACAGGGTCTATGTGAACAGTCCTGGTTACTGAAGTGATGGGAAGATGACTTGTTAGAGTTGAATAGAATTAGAGATTGTTATTTTGAGTAGCTCTTCAGCTAGAAGACCAAGAGTTCAATCTCTTCAACCCCTGTGGAGGAAACCTGTCATTATTCTTATCACAGTTATTAAAATTAACAGACCGGGTCACTAAGATCCAGCGTAATTAGAATAATATCTGATATTAATTTGTAAAAAAAAAAAAAAAGTTCAAACCTCCACCATCAGTCTGTAACGCACACTTAATCACATTTAATTAAGTGCTATCTTCCTGACTTGCTCTGGGCTGAAACATGCTTGCCAAGTATCGCTGCACCAAATCTTAGACAAATAGGACCTGCAGACAATTCTTGGAGTTTGTTTTTATCCACCTGTGGTACCAGACGGGAGGGATGTACCGTCCTGTCTGTATGATCCCACCCGTCTGGCACACCAATAATACGTATATTTACTCTGCTCCTATTTCCATACTCCACTATGGAACGGACTGTCCTCTCAGGCCCTGCACATCACGCCCTCTCCACCTGTGGTGACCTTCTGTGATGTGCGATGTGACCAGTGGCTTCTGTCCTTTGCTGGCTGTCTATTGTCCGTTAACAAGCACCATGCGGCTTTGTTCTGCGTTGGCTTGCTGCCAGTGGCAACCACATGATACCAGCCAGCAGCTCTTCTACCTGTCTTCCCCTCTATAGAAAACCTCTCTCCTCCTCTTCTTCTTTTTCTTTCTCTCTCTCTCTCTCTTTGTTGTGTGGTGGAATAGTCTTTATCTCCTAAAGGGAGAGTACACACAGAGGTGACCAGACCTGGGTGAAATGCTATTAGACAAAGTTTTTCCTCTTTTCAGCATGAAATGCCAGACAGGTGGTATTGCCACAACTCAACAAGACAGACGTTGATTGACAAATATTTACCTGTGATTGTCTCAGCTTTCTGGGACGTGGTTGTTGTGGTAAAGCCCTCCTATCAAAGGCCTAAAGATCTCAGTATGCTTCAAACCAACTAGGCTATATCATGTGTTGTCTGACCAAAAGCAAAGGTCTTTGTAACTTTTATTAAATGGCCTTATTTGTTGCAAAAAGCATGTGGTCATAGATTTCTCCTTGCTGCTTCATACCGCATCCCCAATTTCTCTACAAATACTAATTTGCGTTTCTTCGAAGGCGTTCAAGGTCGTACATATTAAAGAAATACTGAAGCAGATATGTGAAGAACGTACAAAGAGAGCTTTAGGACATTTTCATATCTGCAGTCTGGTCGATTGAAGCTTTTAGATGAAGTTGTCTCAGTCCAGTTGCATACTAAGTCCAACCTCTAATTCAACTACAAGCCGTTCTCTGCAAGTTTGAGCTAAATAGCTGCCATCGTCACTAGCAAAATCCTTGCCAACAGCTAACTGGAGAAGGAATCAAGGTCTCATCAGAACTACTTACAAAGTACACTGCCTTCTTCATAAATGGGCAGACAGCATCTTCCTCAGTGTGGAATAAACATTCTCATGTGGCTTTTAACGATGCATCGCTTGAATTTCTTTCCGTGTGAAAAGAAACCAAATCAACAGGAAAGCACAGCACAAAGTGAACCAACTCATCCCCTCGTTCAGACCAATGGAAACAAACTGTAGGTTTGAAAACATCCTTAGAAAGATTGGAATTCTGCTTACTTTGGATTTTGTGTTTTAAAAAGTTACAGAAATGACTGCACATTTGTTTGAAGCATACTGAGGTCTTAAATAGGCAGGAAAATGGCAAATATTATTTGACCCAGACCTTAAGGAGACGCCAAACACAACAAAAGCATCAGTTTCGTCTACTTACGTTACGTATACTCACACGTTTCCATTAACCAAAATCAGTTGAAATGTCACACACTTGTGGTAATGCAGATTGTAACCCTGTATATTACTTTACATTATACATGTAAGTAAATAAAGTGTCTCTCTAACAGGTAAACTAAATTTGTCTCCCCTTCCTTTTCTTCTTTCCATCTCTCTGTCTCTCTCCTCCAGATCATCCTGAAGTAAGTGTCAGGAAGGGAACGGAGTGTCACGAAGCTGCACTAGGAAACCCAAAACAGCCCCTGTGTAAATACTACCTTACCTCTCCCATAGAGGTCCAGCAACCTGCATGCTAAGAGTGTAACACTTCAATTTAACCGTAAGAACTGCAGTGCCGGTGTAACACACACACAAAAAAGATATATCCTGTATGTATTGCTAGAAAAAAACTATTAACATGAAAAAGTCAAAAATATTCTTATGTATAGTACTACATACATAGCAGACACACTATAGAGGTCATTTTAACAACTGTTCTCCCAAAGTACCGTGGATCTCCCCTCTTTCATATTTATTCTAAAAACCTCTGCACAACGTTCATCCCTTTGGTTCGTAAAAAAAGATGCTTGATTTGCACTATATGAGAAATATAGTGCTTAATGTGGAAGTGGGAAAACAGGAAGAGTCACAGAAAACCCGTGCACAACCACACCAACGCACTCAGCGCTTTCAAGAGGGGTTTCGTCTCGCGGTCTTTTGCTTTTTCTCTCTGCAAAGTTGAATGTCCTTGGGGCAGACATGGCTCATGTTTTCTGAATGTGACTGCCCCCCACCCCTACTGTGAGGGTTCCTCTGTGACCCTCATCTGCCCCAGATGCTATTAAGATGCCATGATGAAACTTATCCTCCCCCTCCCACCCCCTCACCTCCCTGCCAACTTTTTCACCTCCGGAAACATCTTGCCAAAGTTACGGCTTGGAAGAGGTCGATGGAATCAACCTGCCGGGAAGCAGGACCACATTTTAACACCCAGATAAATTCTTTCCTTTCTCTTTTGCCATTGCGAAAACTGCTCAGAACGTACCCTCTATTTGTCGTGGTGCTGGGTTCAGGTTTTTGTTTAGGAGGAGCGGCGGGATAGATTGTGCACGGATTTTTGCATGCAGTCGGGACAGGGGAAGACAGTGCCCAGTGTTGACAGAAGATAGTCGTGGCCATTACCGTAAAGCCTAAAGGCTCGGGTCTGTGCCAAGGGCTTTACAAAGCTTGAGGGTTCGTTCCAGACATACCAAGCCTTGTGTGTGTGTGTGTGCATGTGTGTTTGTATCTGGAGACTGATGGTCTGCCGGCAGACTGGGACTTGAAGCAAGGTCTAGCAGGTGACGACAACACCAGGCCTGGTAGGAGATTTCTTTTGAGGGGTTGGATGAGGGATTTAAGTGCTAAGACTAAACAAACAAAAAAAACAAAACAAAACAAACAAACAAAAAAAAAAACGGTGCATTTGACGACGCTCGTCAAGCAAAAAGATAACTTGAACTTTGACTGGAGGGCTATCTGTGACCGTCGGTTGTCCTGTCCAACCCTACTATCACCGATAATCCTGTTCCATTTTAGAAAACTGTAGAAGTGCCTAAAAAATGCTCATCAACAACACATGCATCCAGAGTGTATCACTAAAAGTCACAGACACAACACACTGGCTGTCAGAAGCTACGTGGACTTTTTGGAAAAGACATCACATTTTGCGAATCGTTACCGGAAACAGTTTTCCGGCAACAGTTCATTAACATCACAAGTGACTTTATCGAAACAAAAAGAAGTTAAAGAAACGACAAATCAAAAATAGCTTTGTAGAATGTTTGGTGACTTTCATGGTGTACCATTGTTTCCTACCATGGTTTGAGTAGTTTACATGAGGAACGTGAGTGAGAAAAAAAAATGTATTGTAAACTGTGTAATGTATGTAAAGTGTCTCTTATTTTGAGAGTTTCTATTCATGGTTCTAGAAATGTATTCAAAGTTATTTAAATTTTGTGTTGTCTACTATCAAGGTATGTTTGAATCCCCCCAAAACTCCTCAACCACCTCCACCTCCACCTCCCAGAACAATCATTTGTTTTTTTTAGGCAAGATCATAAAAGGTTATTTTATTATTTTAGCCCATCCCTCTTCAGTTTTTGCATTTTACGACTTTTAACTCATGATACTAAATCTTATTTTCCATTTTTTCAAAATTCTGATGTAATTTCATGGTGCTTGATTAACATTGACAATCCACAATCATACCTTTTGGAACAAGAGTGCTTCATCACTCTGGTTTCACATTTTGGTTTCACTCACTATGATTGTCTTCACATGCATTATGATTTGTATGTAATATTTGTGGATGGTGGTAAAAGTTCTATTTTGTTGTAATTTATCTTATGTTACTCTTGGTCAAATTTTAGTCAGAAACAATGTTGTAAACTATTCTATTTTGAAATGAATGTAATTTATTGAGCTGTGCTACATTCTGCACGGTTGGTCATTTCAAGGTCTAACCTGTCAGGTCAGCGTATGAGAAGTCGCACATGTCTGAGGGGTGGGGTTTCAAAGTCGACCCACCAACAGAAAGCTACTGGATCTTTCTTGCCTTCTCATCGATAAAAAGATCACGGTGTTGCAGTAATGAGCATAGTTATAGAGTTGCTTGTGTTGTTGGAAAAAAATGTTTATTGTATAGATGACATTTTACCAAAAAAAGAGAAGAAAATTTCAAAAAAGATGTACTTTTCACACTAGTATAATAGTATTTCATAACAATATTAAGTTGTTGCTGTGGCAACCAAATGTTGCAATTACTAAAGTTCGGTATTTTTGTAAATGACATTGTTAAGTTGATTTTTGTTTCTTTTTGCTAGAACACTGTACACAAGGTAGATTGTAAAGAAGATATGAACATTTCTTATTCTTCACTGAGATTATGACAATGACCTAATATTTTCATTAGCAAATAACAGCCTCTATAGTGCTGTGACTGTAACACTTCAATAGATTTAAAGTCATCAATGTTACATAGATTATATATAAATATATATAAGAACTAAATAATCTATAAATTAATAAGTTGAGATGTACAACTCTTCCCCTGACAAAGGACCTTTAGGTTCCACACTGAGACATTTTATTCGAGGCGTATGTATCACTAGAGTTAAGGATTGCACTTTTCATATTGTTTAAAGATGTGATCTGTTTTTCATTTCCTGCTAGTACAGTAAATCTGTTTATCAATCAAAAGCAGATACTACCGGTAAATAACTTTAATTCAACATGTTGCATGGGAAAACAATATTTTCTTTTCTTACTAAATGATAACGTACTGAATGTTTCTAGTGAAAAAAAAGTCTGTACACAAAATGTCCTCATTTGGTGACCCACGATGCCCTTGTGTATGGAATCCTCTTGAAATGTAATGTTTTTTGAAATGTGTTGGCAATGATTGACCGATGGTAAAAAGAAAAATGTAAGCACTTTCTGAGCAGTTGGTCAGACTGAGCAGACTCAGCTTATCCAAACACTTTGCCTTATCTTGAGTCCATCGTGCTTAAGGTTTTATGTTTTTAAGAGCTCTTATGAAAATTTATTAAAGAGACTTGAACGGGTCTCTCTTCTCAAATCCCTCCTCAGTTTCATTTCAAATATATATCTTTATATCTAAATCATTTTTTAAGGTTTTCACGTGCGCATCACAAGGCCAAAAGGGGTGACTGCAACGGAGTGAACAGTCACCAATATTTACTTCCGGTCTCCCAAATCTGTAGTGAGATCTTTTCGTCCCATTGCCTTACAATGGAACCGTTCAGAGTGTGTAATTCACAGCTTTAGCCAGCAGAGGGCACTACACTGGAGACTGCAGGTTGTGAATTGTGACTGCTTGTGCCATCGTTTGTTGCAGCATACCCTACCAACAAAGTAAAAACATTAAGATAAATTGATAAGAAGACCCTCATCGAATTTATAGTTTCAATGTAATCATTTTTAAATGTATTCTTTTTGCATATATTTTGTGCTATTTTATGTTTCTATAGTCAAATGTTTCTTTGGTTCCAGCAAGATAGTGTAAAATCTATTGAAAGAAAGAAATAAAGAAAATCAAAGGAATGTTTTATGTCTGGACCTTTTATTTATGTAACATATAGGAATAGCATTTTATATCATTTATATGGAAATGTGCATCTGAAAACTCAAATACACAAAGATATATGGCAGGATTTAAATCCTGCTTGTATTTAAGTCTTTCAGACTTACGTTTTTGCCACAGATGATAAACATGGTGATAAGAACTAAAGACTGGGACAAGTAAACGTTGCCCAATATTTATTTTCTATGTCATTTCCTGTCACTGCAGTGAGGCATTTTATGAAGTTAAGTTAAAAAAAACATATGAGGGGTCATTAATACCACAACGTAAATGTCTGTCCACTTGCCTGTTACAGGTTTAGCCACTGCGTTTGTCATTTTCTTCACTATGTTGAACATTATCTTATTAACGAACAGCTGCGGTGTGTAAATCCACCGTTATCATTTAACTTCAGCGCTCCTAGAAATGCCAGATGAGATTAATGAACACTGTGTTTCTCACCCTTTCATTGTTCTGTATGTTTATAAAGTATTTATGATCCTGATTAGGATATAGACAATACAACAGCAGATTTGCAGACACATGGTTGCACATTTTGAAGATCGCTGCTCTAATTCTGTTTTCATTTTTCAAACCTCCCAACTGACTAATCACACAACTTAACAGAAAAATATAACCCTTTTGCTCAAGAAAACAATGACTAAAATCTCCAGGCGAAGGCGTGTAGAGACTCCTAATGACCTTGCTGGTGTGCAGATGCAGGAGACTTGTCTGGAACAACTCCCATCATCTAATGGATGCCTAACCTAGTTTCCACGGCAACTGCAGAGACTATCCTCCCAAGAAAAATGACATCATTAGCCGAGTCGGCAAATACCCAAAAACAACACGTTTACGCTTGAGTGACAAAGACCTCTAGCTAGCAGCCATAGCGAGTATGACTCCTGTCGATCGGGAGCAAAGGAAGAAATAGCATGACCTTATTACAGACCCACATAGCTCACAGAGGGTGGAGGTTAGGGTGGATGAGTGGGTGACACTCGAACACAGGACACTGGTCCAGATTTGTCAACATTGGTGTCGTTTAGCCATGACCATGACCATGACCACTCACTAACCAGTGCCAAGTTGTGATTTGAACTCAAATTACAATCTTTGCTAGCATACTTGGGACATGCTTCAAATGTGTATGGTTTTGTAGCATAGTTTTCCTGTGTAATTTTTGTCATTTGATATCTTACTTAAAAAAATAAGATGCTTTAATGCTTATGTCTTTTACTATTATTCTTTTAATTAGTTTATTAGTTAATGTTTTTTATTTTACTTCCATGGTGATTCTCTTTGTTTGGTTCTGTGTGGCACTAATCACCTCCCATACATTCCAGGAAATAGTAGCATCCAGTGCATGCACCGATTCCAGAGGCGTGGATTCCCAGCACTGTTGTCTCCTTAAGGATAAATAGGCTGTTTGCCTTTAACTCCACTGTACCCCACTGTGCAGAGAAATGTAGTGCTAGCCTCCTGTTTTGTCGGCACACAAAAAGATGTGCCGTGTAGTTGTTTCTAATTATAGCCAATCTTATTTTTACCACATCGACGCCTTATTGCATTATGGATGCCTCTGGAATGGTGTCCCTTCGAGATAGCGTGGGAATATTTCAGTAGAGGCTGTGGCCGTGCATCTCAGGGCTAAATGCTCCAGCATCATCTCAGTTTGCCCGCCTATAACTGCAAGAGCATCTCATTTACCGGAGGCTGTTACTGTGCCATGCCCGTAGTCTGAGTCCAGGCTCCTGTGCACGGGGATGCGTTTGTTTTATCCGCTGCTGAAGACTTTATTTTCTGCATGCCGGATTTAACTCCACGGGAGCGCTAATGCGGGAGTACAAGGTGGTGGTGCTGGGCAGCGGCGGGGTGGGGAAGTCCGCGCTGACGGTCCAGTTTGTCACCGGGACATTTATAGAGAAGTACGACCCCACCATTGAAGATTTCTACAGGAAGGAGATCGAGGTGGACTCCTCGCCGTCGGTGCTGGAGATCCTCGACACGGCCGGCACCGAGCAGTTCGCCTCAATGAGGGACCTTTACATCAGGAACGGCCAAGGCTTCATCCTGGTCTACAGTCTGGTCAATCAGCAAAGTTTTCAGGACATCAAGCCCATGAGAGACCAGATCATCAGGGTCAAAAGGTGAGATACAGTCCACGTTCGTGTATAAACCACCATTGTAGTCTGATGCAATAGACGGGAGGTGATTGGTAATGTTTTAGGCCCCTGAAATAGTCACATCCCAAACCCCATCAGTTGGTTGTGAAGTTATTTCGCTTTCATTTAATCATGAAATGTCAGTGCAGTTAAGTGTTCCTAATCTTTCTGGAGTGCACCCTGGAACCCTTCAAGAGCCCGTAATAGTCAATTTGGAAAGCACCAAAAACAGTCTGTTTTTTTTTTCTTCTTCTTCCAAACTCTCATCCTCTCCTCTCCCTCCTCTCCCTCGTTCTCCTCCACTCCTCCTCGTGAGAACCGGCTCATATGTTCTTCATAAAGAGCCCAGCTGCGGCTCACCTGCCATATATCAACCCGCTGAACTCTCCGCTGGGTTTGATATTCCCTGTCTCTCACACATGACTAACCCTGGACGGCTTTGATCAGTTCGGTCCATTACTCAACAAATCCACTGAGCTCATCTCATGGCCTGGAGAGAGTGAGGGTGGAAGAAAAGCTGTGATCTTTCCTTTCTGGTAGTGACATATTGGTTTTTGTTGGCTTTGAGCCTTTCTTAATTTCTTTAATGACACTGACTGACTGACTGCAGGCTGCAAGTCGAGAATCTTTTAGTTAACAATTAACATGATGAGGGCTTGAGTTGATGTCATGGGATAGTTTTGGTGCCATGTCAAGACACTGCAGGACAAATATGATGAAGTCACACCACTGACAAACGCCAAGGAATGTTTGCTTTAGAAATCACTTGTGTTGAGACATTTATGTCTCTGATTTATGCTGTTAAATTTCATTTTTCATTTTTTATTGTGACCATGTGACCACAGCATCCACAGTTTAAGTCCAGCTGGGGACCTGTGTTGCATGCCATAGCCTCATCTCTCTACTGTCAGCTTTCAAAATAAAATCCAGAATACTTCAACATAAAACACTAAAAAGGATCAAGTAAGTATTGAAGGGTGCATTTGATTTTCTATAAGGTTACACGGGTGTTCTACGAGGACATGCTTGACCCTTCAGGGCCCCACAACAAACTCCCAGATCCTCAAAGTATCTGGAATACAATGTGTTTTCTGGTCCTGGAGTATTTTCTCACTCACACTGAAATGACCGCAGTTCACAGCCACTGTGAGGAGAGTCTGCATTCTCTCCACATTTGTGACAAATTTAAAGGATAATTCAGTTTTAGTACTTAGGAAAAAATGTGAGCACACAGCTGCAGATTAGTGCGGCAGAATCAGATCTGAAGTTGGTCTGGGTCGTCGTATTCAAAAATAAAAAGAATACGGACTTCATTAGGAAAAAATCATGTGATGGCTCATGTGTAATTTAGGAAAAATTGCCCCTTGTCTCTCTGGTGCAGCTGAGAAAGTACACTTGTCAACCTCACACGACAAGGCCGTGCCACATTTATTTACCTAACTGCACACCGTGTTATAATAATTTATAATTGACTCTGCGGAGTTTGGTGCAGTGCTTTCCAGCTCCATCTCCCGGAGTGAGGCGAATGCTCCCGTGGCACAGACGTCACAGGCCGAGGGGAAGCAGGAGAGCGTCACGGCTGACGAGGCACGGCAGGGACGAATGCACGAGGGAACTCCTTTGAAATGAATAATATAATGACGGGTAAAACTGCGTTCTGTCGCCTCTAGTCAGCCGCCACCCAAAGCAGCTGCCTACACTGCGCCAGCCACTGCTGTCCTCAAGTGTATATCTATAAATAATTCATACTTTTATTTCACACTGCTCTGCGTTTGAAGTAGGGATTGTTACTGTATGTGCAAGTAAGGAAATGCTCTTAAACACATACAGTGACCGAAACCCATGTTATCGTCTCACAAAAGTTCCTGTCATTGATTACTATACAAGCATCTTAAGAATACATTCATAAGTCTGGACAGAAAGTTCGATAATTAGGTCATTATCTTTGGTTTCTTGCCAAGCAAAATATACCAAACCTGCTCTGGTTACAGCCTCTCAACTTTGAGGATTTGGTGCTTTTCTCTGTTATGTAACCTTAAATTGAATATTTTTGGACTTTGGACTTTTTGAAGTAATTTCAAGATATCACTCTTGGACTCTGCAGCAGCAATAGTTTTCAGAAAAAAAATATTATCACACTAAGAATAACAGTATTTGAGCTATTTCCATTTGCTATTATCTACATAAGTGTACAATAATAACCTCGCTCACTCAGTTTGACTTGCTGTGTTTGCCAAACAGACAGCGTGTCCATGGAAAAATACAGGAAACAGACATATATACATACACACATAAAACAATGCCACGTACCACCACATTTATAGTCTGAGCTAGTTTGCGACATCCATGAGCTTTTAACAAAATAAAAACTCTCTCTCTCTGAAATGGTGTCACAATTCTGCGATCAATTACTCATCAGTTCCTCATTAGGCCAAGGCAGCACTTTAATTGCAAATGATTGCAGCGAGTGCCAAATAGTGTAGCATACACATTTTAAATTTGGAGAAGAGGGTTAATGTATCAAATTAATTCAATTTTTGAATGTTAATAATTTATCTACAAAATCTAATTGATGTGCTTACATTACATACACACTTCATCTGCCTTTCAAACACCAGTTGAGTTGCTTTCAGTCGTTAGTGCTTTCATCTCCTTTTTCTCCCTTTAGTGTTTACACTTCAACTACTTTCGGCGCTGTAACGTCTATGCTCACATTTAAATTGACGCCTCGGCCTCATTCATTGGTTAAACTAAAACATTTTTCTTCCTTTCTCAGTCTTTGCTGCATATTATTATGCTTTAGCTTGTACAGCTCATTTAACAAATTGTATTGTCACACATGGCTTCAAGAATTCCCGCACAGTGAAAACACATGCGTGTAATGTCAGTTCATTTGAGGATAGAAAGAATAGGCCATTTAAACACATGCAGACCGCATCCACTCAGTGCCCGTCTTTAATAAAACGAGCAACACAATCAACTCCTGGTCTCCATTAGCCGTCTCCAGGAGATCAGCCTCCCTCCTCCCAAACTTCTTGCTGATCCAGCAACAGCAGCGGCAGCAGCAGCAACGAGAACCACAAAGAGATATAGCATGTGCCCACTCACTAGAACTTAATGGGATTGTGTTGGGTTGGAAGCCAAGAAGACATCAGGCCTCCATTAGGGAGTCATATAAACCAGAATGCTTATGCAGGGCTCTTTGTGGGGGAAGCATAGGAAAGAAGCGAGATCCTATATGTTACTGTGTCGTGTGTGGTGCAGGTGGCTCCGAGGCCATCGTCTCCTGCTGCGATGGCTAACCCTGCTGTGCAGGAGTCCACATACAGCTCCACTGTGTTGACTTCCAGGCAGGAGGTGTGGAGAGAAGCAGGAAAATAGTTGAAATATTTGGGAAATGTGCTAATTAGCTGTCTTGCCGACAGTTATATGAGATTAAAACCACCGATATGTCTGTATGATGGATATGTAGCAAACAGCCAGTTAGCTTAGCCTACCATAAAGGGGAAACAGTTAGCATGGTCCTGTCCAAAGGAAACTAATTCTGCCTACGAGCATCAACAATCTGTACAAAAACAAAAGAGTAAATATGACAATGCCCTGTTTTACTAGGGGTTATGTGCCAGACTGTTTCTTGGCAAGGAAATAGTAAGGCAAGCTGCTTCCCCCTGTTTCCAGTCTTTCTGCTAAGCTAAGCTAACCAACAGCTAGCTCCAGCTACATATGTCTTGAACAAAGCACTTAAGTGTATTTCACAAAATGTCAACCTGTTCTTCTAACATGGTTAGCATTTACCCCGTCATAAATGTCAGCACTTTTGTCCCAAGTGTGATCGACCTTACTGTGCAAATGAATTTAACTCCACATGTAACGCTTTTAATAGTTTTGGGCAGTTGATACGAGCTTAATAAGAACAACCCTGCTATACTAAATTGATTGTTAATTGCTCAAATAATCATTATTATTAATCATTATTTTTCATTAAGCAGAGTAATGTTAAAGGGAACCTGTATTAGATGTTCTGCTGTGATCACATTTTGCTTTTCATTATATTTGTGTACAATTTGTGCATATTTGTGCAAAAATACACCATCTGTTTTACTCTCCATAGATGCCAGCACCTCACAAACTCACCATATAAACCCCATGCCAATTGCTATCAGTGAAAACAACATCTGGGTGTAGTCCAATATTCCCCTCGCCCGCATGTAAAGGTTTAGAGTTCTGTCGGCCCAGGAGGAGGAGGCACGTTCAAAGTGCTCGAGCTGCGTTTTCACGCTGCACTGATGCTGTGTCTAATAGCAGGCGGTGAGCATCACGCACTGCTGAGTGGGAATAGGGTGGAGAGACCAAAACTACGTTTCCCAGGGGGCAATTTGGTGTGGGCATAAAGCAACTTCCTGACCTCAGGCTTTTAGTGTTTGCCATCAGGAAGAAGAGAGTTGTTAAAGCAGCCTGCTTGGTTGAAAATGTGAGCTAAGGGGAGCCACCAGCAAAGTGCTCGTTGTTGGTGCGTAAAGTGCTTGGACTTAACATATTTACCGCACTATGCTCCTGTAAGTGTTTTCACCAGACTGCCATTTATCACATTCAGAACTGACATGTAGCTGCTCTCAAGTATCTGAAAACACATCTGTGTGTTGTTCCTGTCCAACCTAATGTGCACTAGGACAGTCATTCCCAGCCTTTTCGAGGTGTTAAAAGTGACGTAATGTTTTCTTGCCACCCCTTTATCACAGGGTGAATATGTCACTGAGTTGCAAGTAGTTCAGCCAAAGAGGTGTGTTCCTATCCCAGACTTTTTCAGAAGACAAGAAAGGTAAATATATCACTATAAAAAGCAAAGATCAGAGGAAAGTCAGAAGTGTTCTTTTTACCTAGCATGTTTCTCATCCCCTCCATCAACCCCTCAGGAGCCCTTATAGGAAAAAACTGCTTTACTTTGATCTGTATCTGGGGTTTCCCACATGAAGATGAATATCACTTGTAGATTCCAGATCCCAAGGGGACATTTAGAGAGTGACAACATCAGTTAGAAATGTATTTTGGTATAACAGGAAGTTGACAGAGTTTTTCAGAGGACAGAAGTGGCTGTATTTTCTGCACAACTGCACAATTAGTTTGCAGTCTAACATTGCTGCTCACAGCTCCAGTTTGTTTTTTTTTTCTTTCTCAGCACATGAAGTAGGCTTGGTGTGGTGAAAACGTTGGTTTGGTTGGAAAAACAATCAAATCAATGAGAGCTTTGTAGGGAAAAAAGAATGACGAGTTTGTCTTCCTCCTCTCCAGAGCCAAATGGTAAATGGTGACAAAAAATTGCGATGGAAATGGCAGCGGTCCAAGCTGTTGTAAGCTGACTTACAGAGATAACTCTTAAAATCATTATACAGTATTTGGTCGGTTGACGTGACAAAATTTAAAGTCACCTTGTTGAGTTTTTTAACCTCTAGAAATGCTATGGAGAGATATTTTAATGATTGTTTTGTTTGTATTTTGCTCGATTTGACACATTCCTGCTGCCAGTTTCAGAGTGGGTGGTGATAATGTGCCAAGAAATGTAGCAAAACGGCAGGAAAGGTAAGGAAGAAGAAGACAGCCACTTAGCAATAATGCAAGATTTAAAATATTAAAAGTAATGCAGTTTTTAAAGGTATATTTGGTAAGAAACAACACCATCTTTCAACAAGACAGTGCAGATCCATACACATTGGCCAAATAAAATTCTCATCCTGTCTGAGATCCTTGCCAAAAGTGATAAATCAGAAGTTAGGATAGCATTTCTCTCTGCGGAGAAATCTTTAATTCCCAATCTCCACTTAAAACACACTAGGGAATACATTTTAGAACATTAATAACATTTAAGTTTTGTCAAAATCCCATTTGAGTGTGTTATTTTTTGTGAAACCAGTGCAAAACTCACCTTTTTATCTCTCTTTGGATTTTTGTCTTTCTTTAACTGCTTACAACAGCGGGAATAATAAAACTAATGAGGACTTTACTGCCATACTCCCTATACAGTGTTTGCATCTGAAGTAAAGAAAATGAGATAATGTGGAGGAGTTGGGCTGCACCATTAAAGATGAAGCTAGGGGTTTCATCATAAAAAAGAAAAAAACTTCTCCATCTGCTATGCAGGCCCTCTCTTTGTCTGTTTATCAGAGGAATGTTTGCGGTCAGTTATTTTGTTTCCTCGCTTTCTTCTTCATGTAGCCGGGATGCCAAGGCGCCACAGAAACATTAGCTGGGCTCTAGAAGCTTTGTTCTCCAGCAGTAACACCCTCTGGGAGTTAACACAGTGTAGGCGCTATAGGTTCTGTGATTTTTCTTTCTGGTCATACAAGCAGATACACGCGTTAAGCTGTGTCACACAATGTAGCTGCTCCAACTGCTAATTAACAGCAGATGCAGAGAGCAGAGGCGGCTGCAGGGTTGGAGGGCTTCGCCTTGGAGATGCCCGACTGATCTTTTGTAATTTGTGTGCGTGTTTGTCGGTGCTGTGGGGCTCGTGAAAATAGGTGAGTGAAGTCACTGTAGCTATTTAGCGCAGCAGGTAGCCTTAATAAGGCTGTTGTAGCCTGAGGATAAGTGGAAAATGTTGAGGCCATCTTTTTTTGTGAGTTCTAAACACTGATCCTCCGTATGTGGGAGGGTTTGTGTGTTTGCCTTTTTCCCAGCAGCTGGAATAACACCCTGCAGAGGCAAATGACAGTAACTACTTTCTGTGTGCTCTAATGGCCAAATGTTATTCAAGGTTTCACATGCATTAGGAGGATGCAGCATTTCGAGCTGTGGATTTTCACATTTGGGGGGTGCAGATGATGGCATCAAAACAGCAGAGCTCAGCATTTTGCAGTGTTAAAGTACTGCAGCTGAGCACATGTATCATTCTGAGAGTTTTTTTACGGCAATATTTTAGGAATCACTACAGATTTTAATATCCACATCTCTGTATAATTTCATAAGCTGTCAGCCACCTGCTGTTTTCTGTCCCATAAATCCAACGCGACTTCTCTCCCACTGCATTTTGAGAACAAAAAGCTGCATATTCATACAGCTGGTGGTTTCAGCCAAGCAATCCAAACACATTCCAAGTGTGCTGATAATTCCCATGGTGCACGGTTGCCAACTCTGGTGTTGGACCAATAACAAGTTAGAAATGTTTCTCATTTTCCCCTGCTTTATATTCATACAGTAAAAACACTACAGGCAGAGTATAAACACTGGTAACCAATAGTTGAAAAGCCACAACAGCCACGAGGGCACATTTTACTGTGAATATGGGTATAACAGCGAGGACTCGGTTTGGTGAAAGTAAGTATTCATACCATTGACTTTATGTCTTGTATTATTACCATAAAGGACTTAAAGTTGCCATTTTTGGCCACTTGGGGGCAGCAGAACAAGATGAAAACACAACATTGGCTTATTAACACCTTTTAACTTGATTCGGTGAACACGCTAACAAACAGTTGCTAATTTACACATCTGGCAGACGTGAAGCAGCATTAGCATTTATTTGAGGTCATGTTTCTAGCCACCTGACGTATTCAGGCCCTGTAATTACTCTCCTTTTAGCTTTGTTTGTTTTGTTTTTGTCTCCACCAACTCCCTAGTAAAATGCTAAATGTTTGGCTTTGTCTGTCTCTAATTTGGTGCTGTTCAGGTGGGGAACAGTGGGTTTATCAGAGCTTTTTTGTCGCCTGCTGCTGTGACAGGTGAAGCTGATGAGAGCAGTTAGTGTCAACCAAGCAGCAGTGGGCCATAAAACCAAAACAACAAGCTGCAAAAGGCTAAAGGGGTAGTTTTTAAAGCAGCACAGAGCTGTGGGTTTGTTTCCATGAGTGACCATTTTCATAGTACACATAGTTTTTATTTATGTAAACAGTATTGTAATGTTGTAGCTGGTCGTGACTGAGCTAATTCTGCATACTGTACTGTTAAGAAGTTTAATGGAGTAAAAAGTACAATGTTTTCCTCCAAAATGGAGGTACATAGTTGTAGAAAATGGAAATTCTACCAAGTAAATCAACTTACAGAAATAAAGAAAAAAACAGCTGACAAAGAACTGGAAAATCCTCTTCAACTGCATAAATTAGAATTTTATTTCTTATCCAAAAGATGACAGAGTAAAAAAAAAAGGTGAAAAAAAGAACATTTCAGTCATAAGAGATGCTGAGCACCCCATGTTTAACCCCAAACACTGACTTGACTGACATATTCTTCAATGATACACGATATCAGTCTATAAATCCCTGTGGGGCGACTTTTCCTCGTGCTGTGTAGAGCAGGTTCAGTTTCTCCCCATCTGGCGAGGAGCGAGCGGTAGTTTGATGCCGCAACAAACGATCTCTACACAAACTCCCACCCCGCCCTAGAGACGCTGGCTCTCCCTGCGTCTTTGTAGTTATATATAGAGTTTCTCCTGCAAGGCTGTCAGTTTGCATTTGTCTGCATGGTGCTCTCCTTGTTCACACTTCACACCCCCTAGACTCCAGCTTTCCAAACACACAGGCCATGCGAGATGTTTGTCCTGCTGAGGTCAGCTGCTGTTTGTATGTATGTGTGTGTGTATGTATGTGTGTGTGTGTGTGTGTGTGTGTGTGTGTGTGTGTGTGTGTGTGTGTGTGTGTGTTGTGAAGTGCGGTGGCTGTGAGGGAAAATGTCAAGCTGCAGGGAAGACATTTGAGCCTTTGTGAGCAAGTTTTCCCTGCTTGACAGTCGGTCGTGTTCGTCGACCAATTAGGGCAGAAATCGCTGACATGATATTTAATCATTTGCACTTTTTGGGAAGCTTTCCCTCTGTGCTGAATTCCTCTAGAGGGGGGTCAGAGGTCAAGCTCAGCCGCAGAGCAGCACCCTCGAAACTTGTAGGCTCTCGCTGTCCCACTGAAGTGTCCTTCAGCGGGTCCAGCAGGTGCTTCTGTGCCCCTTCATACCGGGTCCTCCCTCTATAGGACGCTCTCCATGCTCATTTCTCCACCTCTCTGCTTCCTGCACTCATTGCCTCCAGCTCTCTGGCCCTCTTTAGCTCAGTGAGATGGTTGCCAGCTCTTTTCCACGCCTCAGTTCTTCTCCCAGCTGAGCAGCGTGGCAGCAGGCCACCAATTTGTAGATAAGAGCCCATTTCTCAATAGCACCAGCAGATCGATAAGCCGGGCTCGGAATGCATTTACGAATGACTGATGGTGGAGGCTATTAGATGGTCTGTGCCATTACCTGTAGTGAGAATATATACCCTCTGTAATTGACATTCTGCAGTTATTTAATCAGAGAAAACATGAAGGGTGAATAACTGAAATGAAATACAGTATATTGTACTGGACAAAGTGGGATCTTGAGTTACAAGAAGACGAACACTACTTGGTTAAAACTGTGCGGACACCCAAAGACTACACCTATAAGCGTCTGATTCCAAAACTATGGGCATTAATCTGCCGCTATAACACCCCCCCACCCTTCTGGAAAGGTTTTCCCACAAGAGAAAAAAAAACCTGTCTGGTGCTGCGTGATAAGGTTTAGCTTGCAATTGGCGTTGGAGTTCAACCCAAAGGTGTTGGCTGGAGTTGAGATCAGGGCTGTGGGCCAGAAAACCATTTCCGTCCAAACCAACGTCCAAAATATCAGTGTATGTTGTTGTATTAAACCTGCGATAACAAATTTCTTTTGGCCACTTGGGGGCAGTGGAAACAAGCCGTTAACACAGCTTCGACTCATCATTGTAAACCTTTTAACTAACAGTTGCTTACTTATACATCCAGCAGTTATGAAGCAACATTAACATTTATTTCGAGTTGTATTTCTGGCCACCTGATGAGTCTAAGTCCAGCATTAGCTCTCTTTTTAGCTCTGTTTTTGGTCTCCACCAGCTCCTGAGAAAACGTATCTGATATATCTTTGGTGCTAAATGCTCCATAGTTGCTAACTTTGTCATGAAAACACCAATTGAGAAAAAACTTCACCTCACTTCATGTGTGTATGTGAGTGAATCAGAGAGTTTAAGTTTCTTATTACTGAACTGCGGGTGTTTGCTCTTCCTCAAAATAAATAGATGCTCTGATGATATTTTGGGATGAAAGTCTCTGTGTCAACTAAAGCACTGTAGAGTTTTAAATGTAGTAGCACGCAGTAGCCAAATCTAAATATGAAGTAAAAAATGGTTGTTTCCAAGGTTCGAGGCCAACGTTCACGTCCCCCCCATGTGAGAGCAGCACATTAGCTTTATTCAATTATTCAATAACCTGTTCCATTACTCTCCCCAGCCTGGTTTCCTTGTATTGATGGCTCACAGGGAAGAGGACTGGGATCGTCAGCCACACGCTGGGGAAGAAAGCTTTTGATCCGTTAAGACATGCTTAGTGCATGATGGAAATGATGCAAAGTGGAGAGCTACCGATTTTAAACAAGAATTGGAAACCATTAACTGTACAGCTCGCATGCCTCGCTAACACATGTATAATGTATCCAGGAATAAATAGAGCATCAAAAGAGGTGTTTTTCTTTTGATTTTAAAGTGACAGTTTTCTAATGGGACCGCCTACTGATATTAGACACCCAGGGAGTGATGGAGGCCTCCTGGGAAGCTGGGACTGAACGTAGCTGTGTTTATCCCCCTCCTCCCGCTCCATTGTGCATTGTTCAAACCCTTATTGTTTCAGCATCTAACAAATACAGTATGTAGGCCAACAATGCACACACGCACACTGGCTGTCACTGAGTTTTTCTCTCCCATTTACTCCCTTAGATATCAGGAAGTTCCTGTAGTCTCAGGCTGTAACAAAACACACCCAGCGGGGGAGAAGGCAGCAAATTTCAGACGTACACTCCTCTGATATGTCTTCTCTTTCTTATTTCCAGGTACCAGCAGGTGCCGGTGGTGCTCGTGGGTAACAAGGTGGACCTGGAGGAGGAGAGGGAAGTGTCCCCCAGCGAGGGCCAGGCGCTGGCCGAGGACTGGGGCTGCCCTTTCATGGAGACATCGGCCAAGAGCAAGACCATGGTGGATGAGCTTTTCGCCGAGATCGTCCGGCAGATGGACTTCTGCCCTCTGCCGGACCGGAGAGAGACCTGCTGCCCCGCCTGCAGCATACAGTAGCAGTCGATCGGTCTGCTGGAGGGGTGATGGATGGGAGGAGGGTAGAGATTAGAATGCAGATTAATTCATGTTAGATAGATTGAAGATGGAGGGGTTTAAAGCAAACATCCACTTTTGCTTTCACTATTTCTACCTGCTTTCTGCGTCTAACAGTTCAGGCCTTTGAGTTGGTTAAGAAGCATTCTGGGAAATGTAGGAAATCACGTAGCAGAAGCATACAGCGCAGATTAAGGGAAATTTAACATTCATCGCTCCTCCGACAAAGGTGGATTTTCCCTTCAAAGAAAAAAAAAAACAACACTTGACCTCCCACGTCTATCACCACCCTCCTTGATTAACGAGATTGAATTTTCGGGGTTTCCCAAAGGCAGCACGGTGCCAAAACCATCTCAAAAGCCATTGACAAAGCGGATCATAGCGCTAAATGCTTTTGGGAAACCAGCCATAGGTCTAAGCAGGGATGGCAGTGCGCTCAGCAGTGTTATCGGTCCCGTTTTCTTCTGCTTGTGTTTTTCCTTTAGCACTTTCGAGACTTTTTTGACAGTGCAAGACCAATCACCGAGTATCTGAGGGGATGTCACCACTGTGAAGAAGTCGGTTAAAATGCAGGCCCACCTAACTACGAATGAATGAACAGATGAACGAATGTCTAAAAAGGAAACTGCACCTTTGGGGAAATTCATTCAGAAGATCCCAAATGTTGACATACTGTGGATGATGTGTGCATGAAGTTGTGCTGTCACGCTGACACTGAGTACAATCAATCTCACCCAAAGAGACACCATCAGTCAATCAACCTATCAGTCAATCAGTCAATCAGACAACTGTCTTTACACCTTACAGATGATACAAATGCCTTGTTACATTGTATGAAGTGAACATCAGTGTCAGTGTGTAGTTCATTTATCTTAAATCACGTCAGATATGTTAGCGGTTCAATGTCAGAAACACTTATTTTCAACAAAAATAAATCTTTATGCACAAATGTGTCACGCTTTTTTCTTGTTGTACAATCATTCGTTGAATCTCGAGGGAAAGAAACTCCTTTTACTTCCCTTAATTTGAGTTGTTTTACAAAAGCATTTGCCTCCTAAATGCCATTTACAACTTTGAAGTCACCTCGCTCATTTCACTTTGACCTCCGTAGGTCACGAGATATGCAGTCATTGTGAAAACAGCCTTTCAGCTTTGCTATTTAGCAGCAATCTGGCTCCATCTCTGGCCTGCGTCGAGATGATTTATGATGTTTTGGTCCTGCGGTTGTGTTCTCTGGCCCGGTGTCCCGCTGCTCCCACTCCAGCCATTAGTGCCAACACTTAGTGCTGATTCTGGTCCTGAAAAATCCAACAAGCATTTGTTAAATTCTGAGTGCCATTAGAGTCCATTAGAGGATGAAATTGGGGACATGTGAGACTTTAGAGCCAAGATCATAATTTTGGATTCCATCCAATTAGCATAAGAGCAGCAGTCTTTCAACACTTACGAAGAAAAGAAAAGAGACTGAGGTAATTCAGAAATAAATTGAGGAGGCACACCATAAATATGAAAACTTTATTAGAAGTGCCTATAGTAATATAAAGAAGTATTATTCAGTGATATGTTGTTAGGAACTGTCTTGATGAAAACGGTGGTGATACACATCACGATTTTTTTTCTTTCTGCAAAATACAACAATTATTGCAGGGTTTCCTTTACATAATCCCCATTGAAATGACTACCAACAGCGCCCCCTGCTGTTATAAACTAGAATCCGCAGTTAATTTTGTAGGTCACGTGGAACTTTTCACCCTCTGACTGTGGTTTCCGTCCGGACGAAAAAACCGTTGCACACGAAGCAGGCATGGCGTCCTTCACTCACTGGATTTTGTAGCAGACATTTATCCAGTTGAGCTTCTGTATCCATTTTAGTTTGTTTTTTTTTTATGTAGCTGTAGAAATATTTGTCACCATGGCGACTAGGACCCTGTGTCAAGTTTTCCAGCGCCGTAAGTAGCTGTTAGCCAACGTTAACCGGGTAGTATTAGCATGTGAGGTAGCGAGGTTGCAATGACAGTTTGTAGCTTCACATTGTATCAGTGTGGTAAAAGAAATGTTTCACATTTTGCCTTGACACAGCGGGAAAGAACGTTTGTAATAAATAATCTTTATTTTCATTAACTTTTAAGTGTTAGCTATTCTTGATGAGCTGGCACACAACACCTGGAGCTCCGCTAATTAACGAGACTAAACGCACCTGTGCATTTTCCTGCTGCGACATGTGAAAATATCTGCCTCGAAAACGCTCTGTTCCCCAGCTAAGGTAGTGTAGAAGTTGGTTAAGATTTGAAAATTATATGATTTATAAACTCAGGGATTTTGGTCCCAAATGTCGCTAAGTTAACACACTTCGAGTTAGCTGCTTCGTAATTTCGTATTTATCTTAGAAGTGTTCTCCGATATTTCCGGTGTTAAATACGTTAACCAACGTAAACTGTTGTTTAAATGTGCAGTAAAATTATCCACAAAGCCTCAACTTCAACTTAACTACCAGGCTATCACTAGCTTGACCTTTGATAGCGTGACAGTAATAAAGATTTACACACATCATGTCCCCAAAATTAGCTAAACAAGGTTGTGAATGCACTTCGTTTCTCTTGATGGTTGACCTTTCTATTCAGTGTGTGGTACAATGATATAGGCTGGTGACATTAATTAGGAAGTTGAAGCAATTACATATCCCTTTTGGCCCCTAATACGTCTGAAAACACTGGAGCCTACATTTCCCATAACGCAACTTAGTACCTTGTTTGGTGCCCATAAGTTCCCACATCTTTCAAACTCCACACCCCAAAAATACAGATTTCCAACCTGCTGCCTCAAGCCCAGAACCCTATTGACATTGATATGGTGGCATCTGCAACTACTACTATACAGCTGTATCTACATGTAAAATGAGTAAAAGGCCCCCTCGAGAAAATAGTGACAATTAAACAGGTGTCATAGTTTTGAGCTTGTGTCTGTTCCTTTGCTGGGAATCTATACAAACATTATATATTCAGACATTAGTGAATCCTCTGCTGCCTGTTTGGTTCATTTTGGTTCCTGGGACCCCCTCCCCTCTCCTGCGCAGGCTATGCATCTGCTGCAGCTGCTGCGCGTCCACCAGTGGCTGAGGTCCGCAGCCAGCGCAACGCCGTCTTCTCCAGAGAGCAGGCCAGGCAGAGAGCTCTGTACCCTCGCATCGAGAAGATAGAGGTGTCCGTGCGGGGCCCGGGGCTGGATGGTATGCTGCTCATCATGAACAGAGGGATGTCTACTCCACTGAGCTGCGCCAGACGTGAGTGAAAAGTGTTCTTATGTAAACACGGTCCTCAATTTGTGACAAGTGAAATGCCTCAGTTCCATTTGCATATATTGATAAAGTATAGCTAAATGTTTAATTATAAATGAATTGTTTTGCACTTATGTAAATTAAGTCTTTTGTTCTTCCCTTAGACTTGACAGAGCATCACGTGACCAACTCAGCTCTGGCCCTGGTAGATGGGGAACTATGGCCTCTCCACCAGCCCCTCACGCAGTCGTGCTCACTTACCCTGCTCACGTTTAAAGACAGCGACCCAACGCTGGTCAACCAGGTACAAATTGTTCTTTTGTTTAATAGAATTGCTGGTTGCGTGTATTTATCTTCAGTTTATTTGAGAAATAAAACATTTAAAAAAAAAAAAGTCAAAAAATTTAATAAGGGAATTTTAGAATTAGGTAATTGCCATATTTTACAGTTTCCTCCACATGCCTGTACATTGTAGTGTGTTTTAAGATAGCGTGGCCACTTAACAGTAATGTAAGAAATAGAAATGTCTGATCTGAAAACATCAACCAGCCAGGAGGGAATTGGGTTTTTGGGTAATAAAAATCTTCTGATTTAGTTACGAAAAGTCTTGGTAACTGATGGAAAAACACACAGCATGTGTCCTGTTGAAATGCACCTGAAATACAGTCGTTCTGGAGTGGAGCATCTGTGCTACATGGCTGAAATCCAAGCATATATGGATGAATGCAGTAAAAGGTGTTTAGGCCACCATCTGCATCATAAATTCACATGGTATGACATCCCATATGAACTAGGAAACTGACTGAAACTGTCCATTTGTCTGTCCAGTCTCAGTTTCAACAAATACACATGCAGAAGATTAGAAATGCTTCTTTAAAGCCCCTTCGTGTTAAGTCCATACCTAAGTTCCTTCTCGTATGTATTCTTGCAATCAGTATACTGTTGATCATTTGTTATCAACATTTGTTAGATTTGTCTCTGCTTAACAGGAAACAACATCCATATGTGACCGCTTATCTTAAGTTTGTTAGTCAACCAGTGTTATTTTACCTCCTGAGATTGTTTTATTTCATCATGAAAAGGTAAAGCTATGCATTATTTAGACAAAAGACAAAAAGGAATAGAGTATGCAAAAACTACATTTTTGTGTTTATGTTTATGTAAAAATCTGTTTTAACCTGTTTGGACAATAATTAAGTCCTCTTGTCTCGTCCTCTCAGGCCTATTGGCGGTCCTGTGCTGCCCTGCTGGGTCAGGTGCTGGAGACTGCCTTCAAGGACGATTATACTGTGGAGCTGCTCAGTACACCAGAGGTGCCAGGTAGAGGAGTTCCTCTTCAAATCAGAGCAGACGTCAGAGAACTGTAGAATTTGTCTTTGTTCAGTAAATCAGTCAGAGTTGGTCGCTACGCTGCCAGGACCTTTTTCAGACTGAACTGAAAGCCTCAGGTGGATGTAGTGTGCGGTCTGGCCTGTTCTCAGACTAAAAGCAACATAATGAAAAATATTGTGTTACTGTTTCAATAGACATTGAAACATTATTTAAATGTTATTGTTTAGACATTAACTCCTGGCAGGTATTTTTGTTTTTTGTTTACGTAATTGAAAAATAAGCGTTTTTGAGATGCTGTTGTGTTGTGCTAATTTGTTTCCACTTCATGTGTTTTCCCTGCAGTCACTTTAGGAGCTTTCTGCTGTGACGTGGCACTCGACCCTCAGCTGGATTCGTGGACTCCCTCTGAGGTGTGTGCGCACAGTCAAAAGCTCAGTTAAGCTTCTGCAGTCATCGTTTGGCCTAAATAGTTGCGGCCGTCTTGTTGCACTAACGTCTTCTTCTAAACCTCGTCTAATCAGTCTGTCGGTATTAGGGCCAAAAATAGGAGTGTCTGCATGTAGATGAGTTTTTAAAGTATCTCTTATATAAGTTTGTGTATTTATTTACATGCATTTATGTGTGAGAAAGATAGAAAGCTGGTGATGTATTGCAGTGTGAATTTTTGTTATCACCTTTGAAGTGAAGCTTTGTCTCCAGCAGTTGCAGAGGAGGAATGACTCAGAGCTTTTGTTGTTTTTTTTAATCTTTGATTCCGGGACTCTTAAATGTCTTAATCTACCTGGTCTTATGCGTGTGTATGAGAAATGTGTTTGCAAAGCAGCGCGGCTGTTTTTCTCTCCAGGAATCGTTGCGCTCTCTGACGCGAGGGGCCCAGCAGCTGATCCACCAGGACCTGATCTGGGAGCCTCTGGAAGTGGCGCCCTCTGTGGCGCTGGAGGTCTTTTCACACAGCAGGTAAACTCACTGGTCTTGCTCAGTACTGTTCATCTCTTTTCACTGCTCTTTGTACTTGCTTCATACCTCAGGCCTACTGTCTTTCTTTCTGCGCGTTCTTCTCTTTCTCCCTCCCCAGTATAACCTTTTTAAACACGCTGTTGTCGAACACAGCATTGAAATCTCTCTGTCTCCTCCAGGTTTAAACAGGAAGAGGTGGAACAGAAGGCAGCACAAAGTCCCAAAGGCACAGTGATGCTTTACAGGTGACATAACATCCATACGTTTTGTTTTAGAACTAGCGTAGTGTCAGTTTCTTATCACACATATGTATGTATGTATCTCTCGCCTAACTTCCCATAACCGCATACCTTTTTTTGTAGATGTGGTGATCATGTGCTGCTGAGTGGGGGCCCTCTGGTGGCCAGGACAGGCCTGTGCTCCCAGTATGAGGTGACGGCCCTCCACAGCCTGGGACAGGGACCCTGGGGCCTCCGCCGTCGCGCACAGGGCCTCTCCCTGCCTCTGCAGCTGCAGGTAGGGACGTGCGTGTGGAATAAGATGACATAACGGTTCTTGGGAATTGCTCAGGAAGTTCAGCTGACGCACTCTGTGTTTGGTTTTTTCCTCTTTTTTTCCTCATCCTTTTGTCTGCCTACGTGACAGTCTACTGAAAAAACTCATGACTCAGTTTGATCATGAGTTTTATTGGGCAGGGACCAAATTTTGTCCCACAGTGATCTAGATTTTTATGGAAGACTATGATTATACCTAGGTGTCTGTGATTAAAAAAAAAAAGGTCAAATTTAAAGGTGAACAGTAGTTTAAATGCCATCTGCTGTCACCTTCAGTTTAAGAAGATACAGATTTCATTGTCACTGAAAAAAGTCAGTTTATTTTACAAACACAAAGTGACGCAGTGGTTTCTGCGGTGGTTTCCTTTGAGATTATTACTAAAATCAATGTTGCCTGACACAAAAAATAGGCCATATGTGACGTTTAATGGTTGTTCTAATATCAGTGCTTGTGCTTTCATTATCACACAGAAGTGTGTGGTGCAGTAAAAGTTCTTTATTGGTCTCTACATGTGCCTCCAAGTCACGTTTTCTCTTTCTCTCTGCAGGCACACCACACAGTCTGGAGGAAACTGAGGCAGCGGGCAGAGAAACTGGTAAGAAAAACAAATATCTCAGTTTTCTACCACACACACTCATCCAACAGCAGCGGCATCAAAGCTGAAGCGCCGAGGCCAGCTCACAGAGGGAGGGCTGTTAGCGTTTTGGGGCATTGGTCCGGTCTAGATGCTGGAAACTTGTCCAAATTACTGTCTGTTCCACATTCAGCCAGCCCCGCTCCCTGGCTGCAGCCATCGCTTCAGATTGTACAAAGTAGCCAGAGGTTAGGATTTAACACGGCTATTTTTATTGCTTTGCATTTATATTTTGGCAAAAAACAGAGAGGAGATGCAGCGTGGGCTGTAGTCTTCAGTAAAACGCAGGTCTCATCCTCCTCATGAAGGACAAACCGCTGTTTTCTGAACTCGACATCAAAGACACAGATACTAACTCAAGATCCAAGGAAGAAGTATTTTTAAATCTCTCCAGGTTCAAGGCTCTTATTCTAGACGCTGTGATTGATGCAAAGTTGAATCCGCTCTGTCTGAGCATAACCAAGTTTGACTCAGGCTCTAAAGGAGAAGCATAAATTCTTCAAATTCAAACTAGGCTACGAGTTAATTTTGGATGGAGCCATCTAGGCGAAATATATTTTGCTGCAGCCTTTCTGGCATCCTCTGTGCATCACTGATTGCGTAATAAAAAAAAAAAAGAAAGATGTACTCATTAATAGACACACTTGATTTGGCAACTGATGACATACTGTGCTCTGTGGCCTACATTTTATTTTCAGGGATTCAGTTATTCAGGGAATTGAAACAGCACTTTATTTAAAACAAAAGTATGGACGTCAGAGTTGGAACGACATTAAAAGTGTAGAATATTTGGATCGTGTCTTTCTGGAGTTTTTACAAGCACAGAATTAGCATGCAGAGCTGCTGCAGCGGCGACTGGACATCAGTTTTATGGCCTGAGAGGACACTCTTCCATATCACCTGACACGATAGCGTTTGCCACGTTGAGCGCGCACACAATGTGTACAGAGGGCAGCTGTCTTGTCCCTTTCGTCCCACGTGTTTACCGAACATCGCGACTACTGATTAGGAGAGGAGCAATAAACCCCAACGGACGTAGAACCCATCTGAAGGACATTTATACAGCAGCGTTTGCAGTACGTGTAGGAAAACCAAGCCTAGTGCTTTCCCCTGAAAGCACAGCACACTCTGGCAGACAGAGATCATTCAAACTTACATGAATGTTTTCAATCTTCTTATAAAACCGCAGGCTGGTTTGTCTTGTCATGCAGAGTGTTGCGTTTTCAGATAACTGTCTGTCTTGTGGCAGACATCAAGCTGCAGTATCAATCAGCCACGGGGGCTGGATTGAAAACACACTTTGTAACTGGGGCTCATATTTATTTCATATGAGAGTTTTCACACAGGAAAGTTTTAGGTTATTACAGCTTGAGCCTTGCTCTCGTATCGGCCATCGTTCGACTGAAATCGCAGAGGAAGATTAACATTCTGCCCGCACGTGTTGAAACCCATTATTGGTGAATTTGTTCTGAACTTTTAAAAGCTACATTCTTGTATTGTGCACCCTGAACCTGGAGTAAATAAACTTAATTTGAAAAGCCTGCTGCGATGTCACCTATTCAAACGCTGTATTCCAAAAACGTCTGGTAACGCTTTAGATCTCAACCCACGCAGCACACTGTAATTATTAAGTATGTATGGAGTATCAGTAAAATACCAATACTGAGGGAGGGAAAGTGCGGTATGAACGGTAGGCCGAAATTAACCGTGCAGGCAGTGTGTAAACTGTTATATAATTTCACAGTTCAACTGGGCAAGAAACCTCAGCAGTCGGACAATCAGACGGGTCATAAACAAACCAGAAGTGTAGCCATTCCAAAATGTCAGCAATAAATTGTCCAAGAAAACCGCGTGCGAAAGTATGGTGTGAACAGTAGGCCCAAATTGAACCATGCAGTCAGTGTGTAAACTTATAATTACAGAGTTTGCTTCCTACTCCAAGTAAGTTTAGAAGAGAGAGAGAAATATCAAAGAAGCGTAACAGTTTTGAATATCAGCACAGCTGGTTCATCTTAATGAAGTGACTGAATAGAGAAACACTGTTAGTTTGCACAAAAAAGAGAGAATGTTTGTTTTCCCAGAAGTTGAATAAGATGTTTCAAAGTTGCAAAATGCCTTACTGCGTCAGCAGTTTTTAAAACTGGATTACATATAACGCGTTTCCCCAGCTTGTTTAGATCTAGGGACTCAACAGAATAACAGCAACACCTCACAATCTAATGCAGTTCTGTACAGTATGAGACAGTTTTAAATAGCTATTTATTCAGCTTTCTGTTTTTAAGCCTGTGATGTTGAAATGCATTGAACTGTTAAAGTTAAATAGTTAAAATTGTGTTTTCTTGTCCACTGTGTAATTCAGTGTGTGTTCTTTTGTGCCACCGTACAGACCTCACCAGAAACAGGTTTATTAAAGCAGCGAGGCGTGGGCGGGCGCGTTTTTGAGCCGGCTGCAGGCAGTAGGGAAGCATGTCCCCCATCTGCCTCCAGCTGGCGCTCAAACGCGGCCGCCCACACTGCAAACAGATTCTCCCAAATTTTCCCTGTGGGGATCATCGTGCCCCCACACCCCTCTAACATCTCTGCCTTTAATTTGTAAGCCAGGAAAGACAAAAGAGAGGTTTGAGAGAGGGCGTAACGACGATTAAAATAACTGTTTAACTGATTAACGCGTGGATTTTCTCTTGTTTTTTCCACAGGTGGAGGTGCCGAGACCAGAGGTAGCAACTCCACCCTCTCCGCCTGCTCTTCCCGACTCCACCTCCGACCAGCCAGTAACAACCTCTGTGTAACCTTCCACACACACACACACACACACATACACACTTTGCCATGTATCTGATTGTGTTATTTGTTCAATAAATGTGTAAAAATATGTGACAAATCACTTCCACTTATCTCTTTCTTCTAGAAAGCGTAACACATTGAAGGGAATCATTTATCTTGACCCCGTTATTATACAAAACACAGATGTCTCTCTTGTGTGTGTTAAAAGAAAGATTTGAACACTTCCTTGAGTGGGGGGTGGGGCCGCCCGGGTTTCTAACTGTTCAGCTGATTGTGGATACGTAGGAGTGAAAAAGGAAATGTGTCGACGCGTTTGTGTGCACGTCAGCAGTTTGCTTAAGAAAAAAAACGGCGCGAGTGTGTGTTGGCTGAAGGTCAGGCAGCAGTGCAGCTGTTGCGTCTGTCACTCGACAAACAGGTGGCTCTCAATCCTCAGAGTGTGTTCGGAGGCAAGTGGGAGAAAGTGTGAGCGAGCCTGAGGATTCAAGGTTTCTTTTTGACACGTTAGTGGCAACAGTTTCTGCCAGAGATCACCCCTTGCTCTTCTTACCACATCCCTGCTACTGTACATCTTTAGTGTATTGAGATGCTGCAATTGCAACCTTGACTCACAGGCTAAAATTGTTTTGTACCACTTTCTAAATATACACTCTTTGGGATTTGTTTATGGCTTTTTTAACCTTGAGTGATAGTACGCTGAATATCTTTGATATCTCACTGTTAATTCAGACTAAAAATACACAATTGACACCGTCAGCGTTCTTTTTTCTGCTTTCTCACATCTTTATAAGCTACATAATTAGACCTAGGCCTTTCACCCAGGCACCGTTACCCAAGAAATAGTTACAACACATAATTGCCCAATGATCATTGTTTTTAAATGTCTGAATGTCTGTTGCGTTGGCTGTCTCTCTGTGTTTCCAGTCTTTATGCTAACCGACTCCTAGTTCCAGCGAATAAGTGTGTTTCCCAAAACGTCTGACTGTTCTTTCAACAATTTGCAAAGCATTAGTGTCAACCATTAGTTTTGATGTCACGCTCACCATTTGTGTCGTCGTACAGGTGGTAACGGACAGCTGCTAATGTTTAATGACCACCAACGACATAAAGAAAACTGAGCGGCTCCCGCAGACCTTTCCCCTCCCCCATGTTTATGTTCCAGATCCCTGTTTGACCTGCCAGCCTTTAGATGAACAAGGAAAGTGACAGGCAGGTAGCATAAAAGGGAGTGTGAAACCTTTTTCTGTTCAGATACTGTGTTGTAATGTGTACTTTTTTCCCTGCACGTAATCACACTTTAACTCCATCAGTCAGCATCAGCAGACCACTGAAGTTTGAGCAAACCCTCAGGTCAGAAAAGTTAGCTGACCTGCAGCTGTTGCTCCCACTCAAGCATCCCAATACCACCACCACCCCCCACCCCAACACACACCGACAACGCGTGAGACACACCCAAGCACATATGCCCCGGCCTCGCAGCCAGACACACCACCGGCGCAGATTGAGATGTTTGAATCACTGCCCCAAATTCCTCGCAGCCGTAGCGCTTGAAAGATGTTCAGGAACGACTGCTGCGTCTGTGACGCTGCTGCTCAAATGTGATTAAACTTGAATAGCTACTAAAACACTCTGGAATAATGCATTCCGTAGAAATGAATTTATAATGTGTTTCTGTTCTCAACTTTATACCAAAGAGCTCGTGCGGCACTAGGCCTGCAGTGCGTTTACCCCAGAGGCTCCCTCATTTTATTTCATATCAGAAGAAGTGAAAGAATTCGTCAGGTGTTGATGCGGCCAACCCAGCGTTCAGTCCAGCGCTTGCTTAGTCAATAATAATTGACTTGGGAGTCACTGATGTGCAGGACTTGGGTTAATGAAACGGTTGGTGGTGTGTTTCACTTATCTCTGTGCTGAAGTAATTCAACAATTAGTCTGCCATAACTCCCATTAATCAGCACTGAGCTCCTTCTCATTTGAAATCCCTGAAAGCACAGATTCATGTGCTTTTTTTGGTCACAATTCCACATTTTATGACTACACCCATCTTCAACATGTATAATGGACAAGTTGTGCGTCATCCGGATACAAAGTCAAACCAAATAGCAGCAACCACAAATATATCAAAGTGTCCACTGCAGTCCATACCTTAAAGAAATACATGGTAAAAATAACAATAACACAAAATAAGGAAAAATATCAAAAGGCATCCATAGGTTGAGAAATAATCAAGAAATTAAGGAATCACCATCACACCTGGATACACAAAAAACACGTGTCTAAGATCTGCCCAAAACACACCCACGGCTTCACATCTCTTCACGTATTATCTGCTCCTGGAACAATTGTGATAACTGTTCAGCGAATAACTTCTTCTTCCTCCCACGACCAGATACGGAATCCATTTCTTTGCAAGCAATTATCATTAGTCTCCCACATTTATCGGGAGACAGATCAGGCGCTGAATACATTTTCTGTTTTTGGCCTTGAGAGCGTGTCGAGCCTTAGCTTCATCTCGTGAGCCTTTAATTCTTGTGGACTGCACCTCTGATGTTTTTTGCTCTAAGCACCTCATTTTGATCCAAGGCTAAACGTGTTTTTGTCAATTTTTTGTTCTTTAAAATTTGAGATGGTGGAATACAGGCATACTGTATGGCCAGATTCACAAGGAGACAACTAGTGTTTACATGCAGTGATGAACTGTGGGCTTAATGCTCCAGATGTCAGTCAAAACAACATCTGGGCTCAATCGGTGCCCTCCAGTAATACCGAAAAAACCCCTGGGGTCATACCGGGTCTCGCTCCAGCTAAGGTATGACGTTTGTCACACCTTGTTGCCAAACCCAGTTGACTCCCGTTATGTGGCCATTTGGCAGTGCAGTGCGCGTCTTGGACACGGCGCTGCGCTCTCGGCGCTCCGCCGCTCTCTTCCTCTGAAAGCACACCCCGCCCTCCCCTCCACCTCCATCTCCATCTCCACCTCACTCAGCGCCGAAAAATCGCACAACCAGAGGGAGAGAGGACGTTCATCCGCTACCTTTCGTAGCAACCGAGGCACGCCGTCCACCCCAGCCCAGACTTCTTATCAGCCCGGGACACCGGTTCCTCTGTAGCCTATTAGCCCCCCCCAACCCCGTCCGCGCGTCCCGCTCATCAGCTCGCCCGCCAGCCACTCCGTTCCGTGTAGTATCGCTCAGCTCCGCGCCGGGCCGGTCCGGTCGCATTCCTCGCCCCCCCCCCCCCGGAGAGCAGTTTATTCCCTGGAAGCTGGATGAATTATAGGAGAGTTGCGAACAAGTGCGAGAAGAAAGCTGAGGCTCGGGATCTGCCTCCTCGCTGCGTCCAGGGAAGACAAGACTCAGCCAGAGTTGTGGACAATAATGGAGGGGACGTCACTGTATCTTCCTATTGTTATTTTACTGATGCAATGTAAGTGGCAAATTGAAACTATTCATTCAGAACAACCAACATTTGCTGTTTGTATGTGTTGTTTTTTTTCAGATTACACTCGGGAAACGGCTGATTTGAGTTTGAGCTTTAATATATTTGAACAGATCTTGTTACTTTTTATTTATGGTGTTTGATTTCTTACAGTTACTGCTCGTGGTTGTCCCAGAATCTGCAAAAAGTTTCTTACTTTTAATTCACTACTGTTGACTCTTTAGAGCTTAGTTGTTCTTCTTGTTCTTCTTGTTGGTTGAAAAATATGTCCATTGGAAGTTTGAGTTGCTTATTATAAATGTTAAAGTTCAGTATATAAAGCAAAGGGATCTGTTTTCTGGTTGTATTTTGTTGTGGAGTGTTAGTTAAAGCCCCTCCGTGAGAGTGGGTTGAAGGCTGCAGCCAGGCTGGGTTCCTACAAGTTGGCCCAAAAGTTGTACTTGGCAGGCCGCCACCTAAAAGGGTGTAGGCGGCACAGTGGTGGCGGGTGGCCGCCCGTTTTGGCAGAGGAGGTTTTAGAGCCGCGCGTGAGGTCAGCTGTTGGAATACCACCAGAAACTTCAAACTGTTTTCTGTCGTGATGAGGTGTTTTCGTAGCAGGAGAGCAAAAGGTTGCGAACAAAACAGGAAAATACACATAACATTCCCGGATTACCCTGCACGGAAACTTGTGTGACATGTGGGAAAAGAGAGCAGGATAAGTGCTGTTAGGACACCAGGGGAGCAGCAGTAGCAGTGTTAGATGGATGTGATGAGACAGTGAGAGTGAGTGACGCACATTTTACTCTGTGTTGTCCACATTTTGCCACCTGTCAAGCCCACCAGGTCACGGGTTCACAGAGGTTTGTGTGTGTGTGTCTCCAGTCCCACTGTGGACAACCTGACAGAAATCACTCATCGGCCCATTGATAGATGTTAACAGTTGAGGGGAGCAGCATCTTATATGCTCCCTTACACGCCTGTGGACTGTATTGTTTAAGAGAAATGTCCAGGAGGAAATGTTTTGGGTGGGTCTGATGGTAAGAAAGCCAACATCCCCCATCCAGTCTCTCTCACAAACACACATACACCGTGTCTGACTGAGACAGCTGTTGCTCACAGGGTTACAGTCATACAGAGAGGCTTTGTTCAAACAGAGGACACACACTCACCCCCTCCTCGCCCTGTTTTTCTCTGTGCCCCCACAGCCTTGAAACGTGTGTGCTGTCCACGTTATCTATACACACAGCCAGACAGGACATTTCCTATGGGTCCATCTTCCTTCCTCTTTCATTTGTTCCCTGTTAATTTGAATAAGTGCCTTAATTATGACTGCGCTGTGCTTTTGACCTCGGCACAGCCCTGGCAACACCCACCCCAGTCTCTGTAACACTCTGTACGGACCACGTAATGAGAGTAAAGCTGCGTGCCAAGGAGCGAGCGTGCCATCTTTCTATTTTTGCTCAGGCAAGGGGGTGGCCGTCCCTCTGTGAGTTTAAGCTGTCGCAGTGTTTGCTTGATGTTGGTGCCACGCACAAGATGTGTGCGTGCGTGTTTGTGTCTGCTTGTCTGTGTTGACGCCTTTGTCTTACATGTCTCTGTCTGTCAGAGGCACAACAAGCTCCCTAGCAGAAGCATGATAATTAGCACAGTGGCCATATCTGATGCTGTATTGGAGGACCACCAAATGCCTGCTGTGGCAAGACACATGAAGAGTTCAGTTTGTGATTCATACTCATACTGTTCAGTGCGTTAAACCTAACAAAAGTAATGTTACGCAACTTGATTAGGTATTTGGCTAGAATGTTTTGCCTGCCGGTGGCCTAAGTCCAGCATCCTGATGGGAGATGCACCAGAATCTTGGGCTTATTCCACATCCCAACTCTGACCTGGGTGCTGCTTGTTAGGCCAAATCGGTCCACACTACTGGCACCTGATCAAATCTGACAGCTATGCCGCGCGCGGGCCAGGTCCGGCTCACGATCGGTCTTTACAGCCAAGAGTACGCCAGCGTTGGCCTCCAGTCGGCCGGTAGACATCTTGACCACAATGAGGCTCAAGGGAGCCATTTGTAAGTTTTGCTATCGCTACATAGCCAACATGAGCTTTAACTGTTTACTTAGTGTCCAAGAGCTAGGGTTAGGGTTAGGGGCCAGCCTGTCCCGTCACTTTCCGATAGCAACGCACCGTTGCGTCCAGATTGCCCCGAAGAAGTAGCGCTGCTCAGTGGATGTAGTCTAACCCTTTGTGTTGTAAACCAGACAGTGGCTGAAGCTTCTGGGCAACCATTGCCACAAAAAAGTCACAAATGCCCCCTTTAAAATGAACAACATTTTCCCCGAGATCTACATCTCAAGGCTGGAACAGGCAGCTTTCGGCCACAAGCGCTGTCTGTTTCTTCTATTCAGTACAGAGTCTGTGTTATTTACACGTTCGGTCTGTTCTGTTACGAACTCACCTGTCAGCGTGAGTTCGATCAACCAGTCCTCTTGCTTGTCACTCAGGTCAACGCAATTAATTCTTGAGATTAGTCAAGAGTGCCCATGGGCTCCTACGATCGCCCATCATCCAGCCTTAGGGTATAAGTCTTGTAGGCTTATATTTGACATTTGGAGGTCTCGTGCATATTTATACAGCTGCGTATGTGTTGTTTAAATCCACGTACTGTATTTAGTGGGCAGTATAGATACGGAAAACCAAGCAACAACACCGAAGTGACATCCCAGTGCTCCGCGTGTCAGCTTTCGCTTACGAGACATTTGTCTCTAAATGTGATTAACATCTCTTGCTGCCTTCTCGGACAGCAGGCCTTTTATTTGGAAAGCGTTACACCGTGTGAACATTAGCCACCACGCAGTCGTGAAGCGATCCGAACGGGCCATGTGTTCGTCATCTGCCTCGACGCCTTTGTAGTTAATTGAGGCCATTGAAGCTGACAGCGCTCATAGTAGCGAAGCGAGACGAGTGGGCAGTGGGACCTTGCGCGCAGGGCCTCTTTGCTCATTTTTTTGATGCGTGTGTGCTTTTATGTGCGTGCGTGTGTGTCAGTCAGTTGCAGCGGTTAAGTGCAGGCATGTTGTCAGCCCTGTTACATTTCCTTTTTCTCAAAGAGACACCCTTCAAGGTGGCGGCAGGCCTGGTCTCACACTACTGTGACAAGAGCTTCTCCCATTCACAGTTCCACTGTCTGAGAGGATCTCCCTTGCCTTCAATCCCACTCTCTCTTTTATTCATGCTTCTGCGGGTCTCTCGCCCCCCCCGCCTCACTCTCCTCCACTCCATTTCATTTGTATTCTATTCTTAGGGCCCTGCTCATCTCTCCTTTGTCGCTTCTTCTTGTCCTCTTTTTAATCTCATTGTATCTTCCTCCCTCGCCTTGTTCATCCTTTAGCGAGACAATGCTCTTTGGAGGGTGTCGAGGTACGCAATCCAAGGCTGCCACGATAATCCTGTTACAGTGCCGCAAGTCGACGCACGGCAAGGCGAGGGGAAGAGAGGGCGTCTGGAGGGAGAGCGCGTGCAGTTTTAATTCACTTAGCTCAAAGTTTGACCGAGCGAAGCTGGTGTAAATCGAGCCAACTCGAAGAGAAGCTTTTAAAAAAACCTGGGCGTTCTTTATGCTGCATTTGGCAGATGACATTATTATTGTACAGGCAAATCAAAAATAGCAGCTGTCGTGGAAACCTTTGGGTCTGCTCGTGAACTCCACAGTTTGAATGGCCATCCAACATGACGGCCTTCCTGTTCTTTTTCACACTTCCTGCCCTTTGTCCCGGCCTGCTCGTCATTCTTCCGCAACTCGTAGCAATGCAGTAACAATGGGTGCGCTCAGGAAGTTACTGACAAACTGGAATCTGACTACCTTTTATCTCTCTCCCCCTTTGTTCGCTTGTGAGATTTTAATCTGTGTTGTTCCATTTCCAGAAACAACGGTGGGTAAATGCGTGTGCGCGAAGGTGACACGTTTATTAAGCTTGTTGTGGAAAGTTTGGAAGTTCTCTCAAAGTTTTTCATCGCCCTTAATGTTCTGAGTCAGTATCCCTGAGGTCCATTCAACATTTATCGCGTAATTTTAAAATGTTCCCTTTTCTTAATTTACAGACTTTCTGGAGATGTCAGGCTCTCTGCGCGAGAGCATTTAATGTGTTTGTTTCTAACCCATCTCTCCCTCAGGTAACCTTCACCTGTGCTTAAAAACAGGACAACCAGACAATAATCTGCCCCTTAAACCAATCAGAGGGCAGGAAAGGCCGTTTCCTCTTCCTGTTTGGATGAGGTTATCGCTGATACACAGACAGTCTGTTGGGGGGGTGAAACAAAGAAGGATGCCTTGCCGTCTGCCTCTCGCTAATGCCCCTCATACATCAGGTTAATCTGGACAGGCTGCCGGTGACCTTGTCCTAACCTGCGCTTAAACAAACATACGGCGGGCTGCTCCTTAACTCCCCCGGTGGGATTAAAGCAGAGGAGGGAGTAATCCTTCCTTTGCCTCAGATCTGCTCTAGGAAGCGTCAGACAGTAGAGCAAGAGAGACTAAAGATGGCCATTAAGCATTCTCCTCTTGCAGTTGGTGAGCAGTTTGCCCAAATGACCTCGCCCCCTAACGGATGACAAGAGATATTGCATTTTTAACCACACTCACCCCCCCACCCCCCAATCTCCTCTGTCACCAGGTTCTTCCTCTGTTCCCGTCACAGTATCGACCAAGAACCACAAGGTGGAGGTGCGCGAGTTCTCAGGTGAGGTGGGAAAAAGCAGCCACGTGCTTCTTCCTGACAGAATAAACAAGAAGGCTATAAATAGACTGAGCAGTTAAAACACAGTACAGAAGGTTTTCGTGCCATAAATAACTCCCTTGTCACATTCTCCCCCCATTTCTAGATGCAATACTGTCCTGCATGTTCCACACAGAGCGAGACTCGAACCCCCGCATCGAGTGGAAGAAGAAGGGGAAAGATGTCTCTTTTGTGTACTTTGATGGACACTTCAGAGGTGAGAAAGCCGCCTGTCTCTCTTTATCCCCCAGGTGACAAACAGGGCATTTGTTTTAATCAGCTTGCAGCACCAGCTGGAGAAAACACCACCCTGAGTCAAGGTGTAAAATCTTAACCCGTCTTTCATCCTGGATCTTTCACCTTTTGTGGTTTGGAGTGGGGATTTAATGGGTGAGATAAATAACGAACGTAGCGGTAGCTTTCACGTGGGCAGTTTCTGCTACATTTTTGTCAAATGCGTCAAGGCTTTGAGGTGCCTCTGACCTGTCGCCTCCTCTTCATTGGCAGCTCCACCTCGCAGCTTAAAAGGTGACCTAAATAGAGAGTTACTGCCTTCACAATGTGAGGCCACAAATTGTATTGTGTCTCTGCCACATTAACCAGTTAGGATGCTCTGAGGCAGCACGCTGTAACTGTACCTGTACCCTGGCAGAGGCCTAAAACACACCAGCTGTCTTATTTTGTCACAAACAAAAACTTGAAGTTGCGTTAATCACATAACAGTCTAGTCATATTGGCTGTAGCCATCAGCAAGAGAAGACATTTCCCTCCTTCCTGACCTTTTGTTCTGTCCCTCTAGGTCCCTTTGAAGGCCGGGCGAGCATCGAAGGGGCCACGGTGACGCTGCATAGGGTGACTCAGGAGGACGCCGGGGAGTACCGCTGCGAGATCAGCGCTCCTCTTGACTCTGTCAGCCTCGGCGAGACCAACGTGACGCTCAAAGTCCTGGGTACGTCTGAGAACACGTGTGATGGAAAAAGAGTGGCAATGTTTCTCATAAGCGTGTCTAATTCTCGCTTCCTCCTTTAATCTAGTGCCCCCCCACACCCCGTCCTGCGAGATCCCCAGTTCCGCAGTGACGGGCTCTGTGGTGCAGCTGCGCTGTAGGGACCAGCAGAGCATTCCGCCGGCTACTTATTCCTGGTTCAAGGACAGCCAGCCAATCAGCCAGCCCCGATATGCCAACGCCACCTATTTCATCAACTCGTACACAGGAGTGCTGGTGAGAGAGAAGATAAGGCAAATCTTAGAATCAGTCAAGGACATTTGAACAAAGCAGGGTTTCTAATAACAGTTAATAAAGTTTTCTTGTTCTTCTCCGTGTCTTCTGCAGGAGTTCAAAGCTGTAGCCAAAGAGGACACGGGTCGGTACAGCTGCCGGGCATCGAACGGGGTGGGGCCGGCGAAGACGTGCGAGGGCAAGCACATGACAATAGGTGTGTGTGCATGCTTTTTTTTTTCTGTCCCCTCCACACTTCATCCTGCCTAGCCTTCCCCCACAGCTTTCAGCACAGGAGAAAATCAGAGGTGCAGTGGAGAGGAAGAGCACACTAAATTTACTTCACCCTGCCTCTCAAAATGTGAAACACCTTCACAAAGTATTTAAAGTGTGACAATTCAGGACAAATTACACGGTATAAAACGACACAGTTGTGTATGGCCAGGCCAGGCCTTCAGCTTAGCAATAAATTATATAAGGTGGCCTAGGTTAATGCAAGCAAGCATTTTATGTACTTAATAAATCATAGGAAATATTGCTAGAGTACAGAGAGAGGCATTAGAATGAGATGCATTAAATATGGCCCTGCCACTTGTGTTGATGTTTAGCGATTTTCCCATTTGAAGTGTTTATTGAGCGTTTACCACTTTATATGGGAAATGCATCACAACTTGTCCTTTTCCTATTCACAGAGGACATCAACATCACAGCAATAGTGGCAGCGGTGGTAGTGGTCTGCCTGGTCGTCGTGATCTGCGGCTGCGGAGGGCTCGTCTTACACCGCAACGGTTTCTTCAGCCGTAAGTTCATCTTTTTCATTCAATGTAATAATGTCTGTGTGTTCTCACATCAATTGATAGAGACCTCATTTTGATTGTGTCCAAAAAAGTGACTGACTTTCCCCCCCCCCCCCCGTCTCTCCTCTTTCATGGTCTTCGTGGGTCATCTGTCAGCAGGACACAGAGGAAGGTAAGAGCTCTGTGATTGCATTAACATTATAAGTATAAGTATAAGTATAAGTATAAGTATAAGTATAAGTATAAGTATAAGTATAAGTATAAGTATAAGTATAAGTATAAGTATAAGTATAAGTATAAGTATTGTTGTTGTTGTTGTTGTTGTTGTTGTTGTTGTTGTTGTTGTTGTTGTTGTTGTTGTTGTTGTTGTTGTTGTTGTTGTTGTTGTTGTTGTTGTTGTTGTTGTTGTTGTTGTTGTTGTTGTTGTTGTTGTTGTTGTTGTTGTTGTTGTTGTTGTTGTTGTTGTTGTTGTTGTTTGTTGTTGTTGTTGTTGTTGTTGTTGTTGTTGTTGTTGTTGTTGTTGTTGTTGTTGTTGTTGTTGTTGTTGTTGTTGTTGTTGTTGTTGTTGTTGTTGTTGTTGTTGTTGTTGTTGTTGTTGTTGTTGTTGTTGTTGTTGTTGTTGTTGTTGTTGTTGTTGTTGTTGTTGTTGTTGTTGTTGTTGTTGTTGTTGTTGTTGTTTGTTGTTGTTGTTGTTGTTGTTGTTGTTGTTGTTGTTGTTGTTGTTGTTGTTGTTGTTGTTGTTGTTGTTGTTGTTTGTTGTTGTTGTTGTTGTTGTTGTTGTTGTTGTTGTTGTTGTTGTTGTTTGTTGTTGTTGTTGTTGTTGTTGTTGTTGTTGTTGTTGTTGTTGTTGTTGTTGTTGTTTGTTGTTGGCATGTGTGGCTCACCATAACATTGTTGCATGTCTGAATAAAGTTACACTTCAAACATTGACTTCTTCGTGCCCTTTAATACAAAGCAAATGTACAATACAAACTTAAGTCTTACAGCACACTGCATCACTACAATTACCCTTACCTCACAAAAGCATGGTGTGCAGTGAGTTCCAAGTCGCACTGTGTTGTCGACATTTTTTTCAAAACTAATGACCCCCGCAGGTCCTTTTGGATCTCCCAGTGTCATGGTGCAGCCCACATCAGCAGCCAAACCCTGCACAGAACAGATGAAACGTGAGTGTGATATAGATGAGGCAACAGACACATGACAGCAAATAACATTTGGAATGATTTCAGTCTATAAGCTACTCAATACTTACAAGGACAGTTGTGGGACGCTATCCTGTCAGGCACCCAACTTGGAGACACTTCAGCACATCGCAACCTGTAAAACCACAAAACAACAGTGTCCATTAGTGAGCAGTCAAACTTTGTGGATCGAGAATCTAATAGATTCTCTACAGCCCGCGTACAAATTGCAGCTTTACAGGGCTTGTATTTACCTGTTTCTGGATGGACTGCTGGGATTTCCTGAAGTCAGACTGATCTAGAAGAGAATAGGAAACATGAGTGACAGTTTTTTTTTTTTTTTTCCCCCCCAAATATCCCATCTTAAACACTGCTCAGACTTTCCTTTTTACCCAAAGGGAGGTTTGCCGTGTATGCTGTGCATTATTTATGCAGGGCAAGATATGACTCAGGATACAGCTGTCTGCCTCGAGTTTCTTCTTTGCTCTGTGACTGTGTCAAACTGTCCGATGCACTTACAATGCCTTTGTCTTTCAGGTCCAATGTCAACTACATCCCCCCGCCCCAAGAAGTAAGTCTTTTTTTTTCCTCCCTACGTCTCCTACTCCTGTTGAGTACTGGAGTGGTGACAAGGGCAAAATGCTGATTAGAGCACAAGCGTGTCACACTTACCTAATGAATGTTGCTCTGTTGGATGAAATCATTGAAAGGCAGTCGCTTCAGGGCGTCAGTGAGGAGGCCAGAATTCTGAAACCAATAGAAAAACAACAGTTACACTCTAATGCTTATTTTTCTGTGTCCCACAGCCCCAGGATTTTAAACACACCCAATCATTCATGCTCTGAGAAGCTGGACTCTGAACGAGCTCTTGATCTTCCACTACGTGCTGATTTCAATCCTCCTCTTACCGCTCCTTTTGGATGGGTTGTGACGAGCAAATTTGCGAGGCTTTTTAATCTATTGCTTTGCTGTGTGGTTTGCCTCTGTCATTGACATTTTCTGCTCTTATGGGATTAAGTACAGTTTTGTGGCATTCTGCTCCCCCCTGGTGGTCAGATTTTGAAATACCAGGGACCACTGGAGACTTTTAAACATTTTGCTTCTCTCTGCAGGCCAATTATTTAACTCTTTTTTTTTTTTTTTTTTTAACCAAAGACTGATTGGGATTGTTTGTCGTTTTGTTTTGAAATTTGAATCGTTGCGAGGGATTTCTCATTAAAGCCATAGGGAAAGCAATCTACTCAAATATAAATGCAGTTTACCTCAGCCACTATTTTGTCTTTGTAACGCTGAGGCCACAAAAGATCCTCGTGATCTTAGTGGGAACAGGAGGCCGATTCAATTGAGACCAACCCCGTTCCGTCCTAATGTGCCTGCATGGTCTTTTGATATATACCTTGTGCCTTTTTAATTTGTCTGTCATTTAACTATGGATCACAATTTTTTGTAAAGAACTTGCCTTACTTTTTTGTCTTTATATTTTTGTGCCACTGTTTATCAATGTTTGTCAAAAATGGAGTGTCTGTTTTTAGACTGTGTGAATGGGTTGTTCAGAGTTTTATTTCAATGGTATATCAGTAATAAAGTTTTTCTATTCAAAACTATACCGCCGTTACTGTCATTACTAATACACAGTGGTGAAAAATAACTAGGTACAATTGACTATTTTAATTTTATGCTACTTTGACTCCACTATATTTAACTTCAGTGACTAGTTTGATTAACAATGCAGTATATTTGACATAAGTATTTCATTGCCAGTCTGTGGAAAGTTAAAAGCTATTCAGCAGTACATTAATTAAAGTTACCATTCTAAAAACAAAGTATAAGATTGACATTTCCTATTTTGATTCTACTGCTATTGGACTTACATAAAAATTTGAATGCAGGACTTTTATTCACAAACATTACTCTTACACTGTGATATTACTTCTTTATTTTTGTTACTACTTCTTTTAAAGTTCTGATTAATAATATATGTTTTACGTATTATGAATATTACATTGATCTCTATGGGAGGTAATTTATAAAATAATTCAAATTAGTGGCAAGATATTTTGAAATAAATCACAATGAATAGTTTTGGTACTTTATTTTTATTCTACTACAATTGTACTTGCATTACATTTGGAATTCAGGACTTTTACTTATAACAGTACTTTTACACTGTGCTATTACTAATTTTATTTTTGTTACTACTTCCTTTAAATTCACATTAACACTATTTTACATGTTTGATTAATCCTAAGGGAACATTTACAACTACTCAGCAGTATAATTAACTGACATTTGTAACAGTACTTTTATATTCTGATATTTAATTTTTTTTTTAAAGTACTAAAAATGTGTAACATCTAGAAACACGTCAATCAAATTACATCTAATTGGTTGTTTTTCATCTTTTTGGATCTACGTTACATACATGCTGAAAGTCTGCTGTATTCTCAGAGGGAAATACTCAAGCACAGAGGCTCTGGAAGCAAGACAGTACATTAATCTTTCAAGTGCATTTCTTGCTGACATGTAGCATTAGAGACATGGTTGACAACACCAAGTAAAATGCTTTAACTTGTTCTGCAGATACTGATTGAGGAGGATTTGGGCAGACATTCACATTTTATAGAGTTCCTATGTTGATCTAAGGCCTTCATAAAAATAATAGATTTAATACTGAGCCAAATTATTTGTATCACACATTTGCATTTTGTTTTTTTAATATCTATACTGGAGGCACAGTCCACAATGGGTCAAATCTTGCTAAGTTTTCTGAGCTGGACATTAAAGCTTGGCTGCGCAATCCAATCTCTAAAACTTCAGGCAGCAGGTCAGATGGAAACTTACCCTTACCGACGCTATTTTTGGTTTCAAATATTCATCCTAGAGACTTTAATGCATCTCTGACCTTGTCACAATACAGCACTCTCAAAACCAATTCAGAGTGAAAGCCAATTTCCATCTCGGTCAGCCGACCTCTCAGCAATTTAACAGTGAATTTCAGTTGCCTGGATACAAGTGACACAATACATTGAAAATTTACCATAGTTCACCTTTTTGTGCTCTTAATGCCATCATTTAAGTGAAACATGACCAAAAAAAACCCACCACCTCTTAGTCAACAAATGTACACTAGTTTTGGCAGACGCTTACCTTAAATTGATGATCCTGATGTTCAAACTCAGAATTGACTGGAAAGCCTTGGATCAGTTACAACACAACAGACTCATCTAGTCCACAATGTGTGAAAATAATGTCATAGCTACCTTAGTAACTTTCACTGTTAAAAATACTCATAGAGCCAAGTGCAGCATTACCAATGATACGGTGGTAACCACCAGAGTGCGCTTAATTGATAACCAGTGCAACCGTAGTTCAGTCTACCATCTTTATTAAATACAACATATTGGTGACATGTAGGAGATATACAACATGGACAGCATTCACTTCGCCACTTCATCCAGTTTGGGCTCTGGAAGAAAACAAGAACACAGAAAACAAAGACTTCTTAGTTATAGGTGTCGCTGCAGATTGAGTTTTGAACATCGCAATACTTGAAATAAGATTTATCTACAGCAGAATGTAGCAGGCAACTAATTGTAGCTTTGTCGAAAATGATGGGACACTCAGAAATAAAAGCTTCAGAGAGAATGGTCCCGCTGTGACAAGCGTCACCATTTATGTGCTAAATATAGACGCAGACAAAGGCTGAAATCACACGGTTTAAAACACGGTTGTGCCTTTAGAGCAACCACAGCACGCAATGTAAACCAACCTGGGAATTTGAAGTCGGGGAACTTGGTCATGTCTCCTCCTCCGTATAGCCTCTGTAGTTTGGTTACCTCTTCAGACAGGTTCTTCTGGTAAGCGGGCCCGGCGTCCACGATGCCACCAGAGGCCCTGGAAATATATAAAGAGAGTTGAGGTTTAAATCTGAGCTAAAGAAGACAAAAAGTAGCCTTCCCATTTCTCAAGTTAATATTTCACTAGTGACTGAACTCTGATCAGCCGTGGAAATCTAAACGTGAGGGGAGTTGTGTGTTATAAACTCACTTGCTCTTGATGTTGTAGTCGCGGATCTTGTCCAGGAACAGTTTCTGGACGGGGTCGAGTTCCTTGGCCTTGTTGAAGACGACAGCGGAGATGCCGAGGTTCCTGCGCAGGGTCAGGCTCACGGCGGAGCGCACCACGGAGGACAGCTGGAACAGCCGATGAAGTGCCATCTGAAAGAGCAAACGAACCTCTGATTAGGCAGTTATCGAGACATGAGCGGCCTGGAGCTGATTGTATTAGGAGGAAATTATTACTAATAAACAACGAGAAGCGTGGTGGAAACTACATCCTACATTAAACATTTAAACGCGTACGCTAAAGTAAAGTGTATTAAACTCTGTCACCTGCTGAACACAACCTCATTAACGCAGGCGCTGCTGCTCAGCTGCAGCAAATTAACATTAGCTTCATCCTCGACTTCAATTAACAACCTTTAGCCATCTTCGACGGGTAGATGCCTGACATTGGGTTAGTTTGCTTTACAACCGACTTTTAAAGCCATTCGGCGGAACGGTCGACTTAATTAACCAATTTCGCTTTAAACGAGCTCGGTTTGGTTCCGGCTCGCAGCTAGCCAGCGAAATGTTTGCCTCTTTCACTCAACCGACGCTGAAGAGCTATGCTAGCTTCTGCTAACGCGACACGGGCTTCAAACAACATCCTCTGTAGGTTGTTGCGTCGCAGTGTCTCTTGCTAACGTTAAACTCAATAGAGAAACAAGTGTGCGTTGGCGAGTACGCAAGGCAACGACAATCAAGGTGAAATTAAACTCGTTTCTGACAAAAAAGCAGCGCTCACCTTGGGCTTGACACTCAGAGCTCAGGATCCAAATGTGGAGGACCTGCGGGGAATTCTGGGAATTTAACGGCGTCGGCCAATGAGCGGGCATTCGCGGACGTCAAAATGCGCAGCGCTGCGCATATCTAGGTCGCCCTCTCAAACCGAGCAAAGCCGCATGTTTAACGTCCCTGAACTGGAAAAATCATGATTATTGTTCTCGCATTGCGTGGCTGCTTTCCCCATGAGAACTGCTACTACAGAGAGTCATAGAGAAGCAGCGAAGGAAAATAATTCAGCACATTTACTCATGTACTATACTTGAATACTTTTTTTTTTTTTTTTTTTTTTTTTACAAGAAACTACATTTATCTGACCTCTAACACTAACCCTGTGGAGGGGCTGAACCCTGGGTTGGGAACCACTGAACTCAACTACTTCTCTGTATATTACGTAGTTAAAAGTAGCTCATTCTTATCAAATCTCTATTTTTAGATTCATTATTCTTATTTGACTTAATTTTATTCTTTTTGTCACTTCTATATTCTTCTGACATTAAATATTTATCTGTCATTGTAAGAGTTGCTAACTGGTGTTTCATTGAAAAAACAGTGACAATAAATCTGTTCTATCTATCTAGGGTCAGTATTAACCTGTTTAATGCATTGAAATACATAATAATACATGAGTCCCTTGATATTTTTTTAATGCACAACTAATTTGTTTTATTTACCTCTGATTCTTGAAGTAGGCCTACACTTTGCTGATGACATATTATTACTTTTAATTAAAATGGAGTGTTGTTACAGCCGGGTACCAGCACTTACCCTATGTAAAGGATTCAGGTACTTCTTCCCACACTGCAGAACAGTACAGTATAGGCATTTAATAGTGGAACTCATTATCTAGAGTGTGGATGCGGTTTGACTAAAATGTTGTTTGCTTTCTGTGTAATGCGAAACCTTCAGAATGACAGTCAGGAGGCCCTCTGATGTGTCCTGGGGCGTCACGCTGCGGCGCCTGTCAGCTCCGGTCTGCTGTTTTCCATCTGACAATGACCTCTGACCTCCTTACATGAAGCTAAAAAGCCAACAGCGGAATATCAGTTTTGACCAGATTATTACTCTCTGATATTTAAGACCACACGTAAACGCACATTATTAGAGTAAAACAGGATGGCTGCAGATCTGAACTGTGACAAAACATGAGGAAGCAGCATCTGTATGTACATTCAAAACTTTATTATGGAATACAGTGTAGAAAGCGTTTTCCCAGTCAATGCAAATGGCCTGCACAATATTACACAGTGGAAAACAAAACCAATATATAACCCACAGATAAAGATAGAAAGAAAATCCTGCTTCCTCTTCTACTCTACTGCCCTCTGTTGGGCTTCTAATGAGCACCCTCTGAAAACCACCACCCCGCCCCTGCCTCCGAATATACATCCCACTTCGACCGCTTCCTCACTTGCCATTAGACGTATTAACAGAGTGAGAGGTCACGCTGCTTTTCTTTCTGTAATGTTGAGATGGTGACAAATGTTGAACATGAGATGTGTGAGGATGAACAGGAGAGGGAGGGGGTCTTGCCTACAACTCCCTCTCAGCTCTCTTCGATGGTGAACGCCTATTGGGAGAGGTGAGCAGCATGCCTGAAGGGAAAGGAGGGGGAAGGAAAGGAAGGAGGGAAGGGAAAGGAGGTTCTGGGGGGTGGGTGGGTGAGGGGCAGGGAGGACTGAAAATCCATTATATATACAGACTGCATGCCTGGCTGGCTATCCATCCGGAACTGCAAGTCATTTCCTCTCTACCTCTCCCTCCTCCCCCTCCTCACCCTCCCTCCTCCTCTGAGCACTTCACCTGTTCTATCAGCACAAAGCGAAATAATTACAAAACCAAAAAAAAAAAAAAAAAAAAAAAAAAGACGAGAGAGAGAGAAGAGACGGTGTCGGCTTTCGACTGGACAAAACACCAGACTGAAAAAAGGACAAAAAAACACACACACACACACGTACATGGCCAGAGATAATCCCAACTCCCGTCCCTGCCAATCCCGACCTCTCGCGCATTTCCCGCTTCCCTGTAACCTTCACCCCGCCCCCGTGACGCGCCCTTTTCAAACACAGTAACATGGACCCGACAGAAAAGCAAAAAAAGAAATTAAATAGGTTGATTTCTGAAAGCCCCTACGCACGAGGGTTTTGAACACACAATATATTTCAGTGAATCAGAATCATGTACAAACACAGATGAAGCTGGCCCCCCTCCTGCAGCTTCGAGAACGTAGCATGGTAAAAAAAAGAAGAAATCTAATCAAATAATAAAAGAAATGACAAACACGCTTAAATTCCAAAATCACAGATCTCTTTTAAATGTGTATTTTACATGATATCAAAGCAGAGCCTGTTCATCTAGATTTATATATATTTTTCATCATTGTTTGAAGTCACGTGATCACGAGAAGATACTAAATGTACAATCTTGCTAGAATGACAATCTATATGTGAGAAAGGATCTCGAGAGAGAGAGCAGCGTTAAGATCTTTTTTTTGTTTTTTTTCTTTTTCCAAATCCAGTTGTCATTGTTGTCATGCACTACATAGGAACGGCTAAGACTTGAGCATTACTTCAGTAACATTACACGCAATTTAAAAAAAGGACTTTACATTGGTTGACTCTTTTTTTTCTCTGTTTTCATTCTTTTTTGAAAAACAAAACTGGAAACCATAGAGAAAAAACTCAAATAAAAACAGCTCGTTCAGAATACAATAGTTACTACCGTCGTCGTCGACATATTCGTTATCGTCAGCATCTCCGGATATCCTTAAGAGCCTTGTGTGACTTAACACAGCCCAGCTGTCGTAAGAATGCGCAAAGAAAAGAGGATGGAGTGAGGGAGGGATGGATGGAGGAGGGGAAGGAGAGGGGGCTCACTTGTACTCCAGTGTAGACTGTAGAGTGAGTGCAGTAGTGGTGCAGTAGAAGGGGAATCCCTGGGCCTCATTTAAAGACCACGTCGCTTGATTTAAACCTATGTCATTATATAATCGTGGTAAAGAATGCAAAGAGGGATGATTTGAATTGACTGAATCATCTGCTGCAACCAGCTCTTCCAAATGAGGCCCAGGTCAGCGTGCGCCTCTTATCCCACTGATCAGTGGTCAGATTTGCCTACACAAGCCCACACCTAAAAAAAACAAAAAAAACAACCCCAACTATACACTGGCCCTGAATCAGTGTGGAGAGAACCCGCTTCTTCGCCCCTATAGGTGGGTTTGTTTCGATGCACTGGGCGGGGGCCTCTTTTTTTTTTTAACCCCCCCTGTACGTCAGCAGGCCGAGACAGAGCAACGTATTAAAAAAAACCCTTTCTTTAATTAAAAGGCGACTTGCTCCAATAAAGTGAACAAACTTGGTGCAAAACTGGCTTTGGCCCACGGCGTCCAAAACCACCATCCCTCCCCTCCCCCCCTCTTGGCTGCGGTCGCTCTGGATGCTCGTAACTGACTGTTTCAGTCGCTCGGTGATCTGCCTTTTTTTGGAGGCGTGGGGGCTGGATTGGAGAGAGGGGAGAGGGATGGGGAAGGGGTGGGTGTGATGTATGGGGGGGTAGAGATGTTTACGTATGTGTGTGTTCATGTGTGTGTGTGTGTGTGTGTGTGTGTGTGGACGTTGTGACATTTCCCTCAGTTCTGCATCTGCTCAAAGAACTTGTAGGTCGGGTTCTCGTAGCCGTTCTGCTGCATCTTGGACAAGGTGGCGCTCCTCGGGGGTGACAGCTGCGTCCACCTGGAGGGGAGCCGGAAGGGGGGAGGTGAGGTTACGCACGCAAACGCTCATATAGTGTACACAGGTGTAAGATAATCTCTTAAGACCTTTGTAATGCTTCCTGGATGATTGTTTTGAAAGTAATTCACAAAAACTTCCAGTTTCCAATTCCCGCTCTTCATTTTTAAGGCTTTTTCAGACACGTGTACCCTGCCACATCCACACATACACCGATACAAGGGCTACGCTGGCAGACAGATTGAACCCACACGTGCGTGCGCAGCATCACCCTCACACACCAGATTGACTGCCGCGCAGAACAGCTTGTACCGCACACGCGCACGCACTGAAGGTCAGCTGTTTCTCACCTCGATGACTCCGTGGTGGATTGAGGTGTACTGCTTCTTCCTCAGCATCACCAGGGTGATGACGATGACGGTCGCGATCACGACACCTCCGACCATCAGGCCGATGATGGCGCCCTTGTTGGAGCCCACGTCCTCAGCGAAGAAGACCTGTGGGAGTTGAGAGGGGAGGGGGGGGAGTCAGTCACGTGGCAACGGCCAATCAAAACCTGATAAAATTTTCTTTTACCACACCGAGGTCTTTCCTCTACACAGCTCTTTTTCTGCCACGAAGATGATGTGTCTTTGTGTAAATATATAAGTGCAGCTTTGTTTTCAACGCGGCAGGAGAGTTCACTCAGTGTGCTCAGAAATGTTCTGATGTCACTTCCCCTCTGGGAGACAATGACCTCCTGTAGCCGCTACTACCCACAGCTCATTTACTTCTGTTTCTTCCCTGTTTTCATTTACACAAGTCGTTTTGCGGGGCATGTTTGCGTAATTACATTTCCCATCGCGTGTCTGCTTTGTCATTTTTTAAAATCCTGTCGTTACAGAGGGGAATTTAGCCTGAAAACAACTGCTGGGGAAAGATGTGACATGCGGACAGTAACAAATACAGTAAGGCCGCTTATTTTGGTGGGATAACTTCCCGGCGGAGGCTTTAATTTCTTCTTGTGACTGTCTTGTGATTTACAGAAAGCGGGGCCGAGCACAAAGAAGCTGTGATGCAGCATGACTCAGCTTCAACACAACGCGACGCAATACTAATACACGCCATTTAAAGAAGCACGAAATCCTGACATCTCCACCTATGCCGTTGAGTGGGGAGTGGGGATTCGAGCCGGAGAGCCTCCTCCGTGATAATCCTGCAGGCCGCTGATTGGGGTTACAGAGAATGTCAAATTAAGTTAAAGGGGCTGCTCGACACACTGACTGCTCCTTGCGAATTAAAGAAATGTGATATGTAATAAAACGCAGGGATTAAGGGATTAAAGCCTTTAGGTGAGAGGAATAAGGTACGCAGGATTATAATTTGACTGAGGGTGGATTGAGGGTTTTTGTGCCAGTATTACAATATTGGATGAGATTAATGAGTGAATGTAGAACTGGGTTGGAGCCTTATTATGTTTAGCACAATAACCTGTGGCTGACGGATACAAACGGCACAAAACTAAACTCTGATGAGAGGACAGTGAGATTTTTAGAGAGGAGCAGCCAGGCGTGACGCACGCGTTATCGCCGTAGTCTCCATGGACACCTGTCTCCATGGTGACAACCTTGGGAGTTTACCGAGAGGACAAAGTGGAAACGTGGGCCTGACTGTGTGTGTGTGTGTACTTGTGGGCAAGAGTGCAAGCTCGCACGTGTCAGTGAATGCATCTTTGTGCGTTTGTTTCCCTGCGTTTCAAATGAGCTTATCTGCGTATCTGCACTGTTTGTTTGCGGTAGAGGGAGTTTGGTTTGTGTGTTTGCGTGTGTGCTGCTTTACCAGTTTCTGATGGTGAACTTCGTATTCAGTGCTCTGTCTGTCCTCCGTCTCCATCCGCATCTCAGGAATAGCTTCCATCTTCATTCCAGTCACTGGCGAGGAGAGGAGAAGAACTATCTATTATGGATGGTGACACTTTTCTCTTCCTCGCTCACAAACTTACTGAAATCAAACTCCGCCGAAGCGGGACGGGCGGCTGAGCTCTGGGTGTGACGGCGGTATGAAATGAACGTGACGCATATAGCGGAGAGTGTGCAGTATGCCTAGACCCTGCAGCTGCGTCACAAATCTACTAACAACCGCAGCTGGAGCCTTAATGGAGGTCAAGTGGAGTTGGCTGTGTGCAAATAATAGCTGAGAGAGGGAGGCATATTTTTCTTGACTTTCCTTCTAGTCTTATGATGGATTTGAAGTGGAGACCTTACTTAACCTGAGCAAATATGTTTTGTTGTCCCGGAGGCTGCTTTGACAAAGCGACAAGGAGCATCGGGAAACCAGGGAATACGCTTTAATGGCTGAGAATGAGCCACATACGCTGGTTCCTAATAAGGAACCTTTTACTGAGGTTATTCAGGTTGTAGCTTTATCGATGGTTAATGAGTCATTTACTTCATCTTTATGGATCAGCTGTAAACAAATATTAAATTAACCCATTACAAAGGTTGACTTATCATAAAGTGGTTCCCATACGTTCAATTACATCGGGTCTGTAGAGCCCTAGAAGACTTTTCCGGACACTTTTTAATTTAATCTGATGTTTACAACCCCTGTGACCCTGTGACTCATCCTGTGTGTGGCCAAACGGATTTATGGGGACGTTCAGTGTTGCCACCAGAGGGTGCGTTCCTTCACTGGGACCAATCTGCACACTTCAGTGAGCAAACACTGATAGGAGACTTTGAATAAAGTGCTGGTCAACACTTTTACACTCGGTAACCTAGCAACCTGGTATGCAGAGTGTGAGAAAGTCAACAGCGTAAATATCTGCAGGCTGTCAACTCCGTCCGCCTGGTTTTCTAACAACAACAGGATAAGTTTTTCAACAGTGGCACCGACCTGGCCGCGTGGGGATGCCTCTGTCAAGGTTAGGGCGAGAGTCCACGGGCTCGACTAGAGGGAGAAAAAGAGAAATTTCAATGTCATTTTAATCGACATTCAGGTCAACAAAACGTAGCTGCTCGTCAACAACCCAGCGTGTCGGTGAGTTACCCTGGTTCTCGGTGTTGGGCTGGTTGAAGATCTCGGGGTGGATGAAGCCGACTCCGGCCAGGCCCAGAGTGTCCTCCTGGGGCAAAAGGTCGGTCTGGCCGTCTCCCAGCTCCTGGTCGGGCATCAGGGCGTCGTTGCCGTAGCTCACCCTCACGTCTGTCTGCAGGTTGGCCAGCTGCTGGGCCATCTCCGCCTGCTCCCTCTGCAGGAGCTCTGGGTAGGGTGGGGGGGTTTTAGGAAGGAAAGAAGGAAGGAGTTCAGAGGAGATGGAATAAGGAAATGGAAACAGGAAAGAGGGTCATGCTTTCAGGCAGTTTCATTATTAAACGCTTTGAGATTATAAAGTTGCATCTTTTCTATTTCTGCATAAAGAAAATAGTATATCCCACGCAATGACTCAGACTAATGTCTCTCAGTCAGAGGGGGCAGACAGCCGGCGAGAAATGTTTATCTCAATTTCTTTATTAAACCTGCTGCCTAGTAATGACTGAATAGTGCTTCTTCTGTGTATGTTTGTTCCTGTGTGTGTGTGTTTTGCCGGCCAGCACAGACTGTGACGGCCTCCGAGACAGAGACACAGATGGCTGTGTGACGCACGCAACTCCAATAAACCCCAAAACCCACAGAAACCTTAACAAATGCAGGGACGTGAGGGGAGGGAGGGAGGGAGGGGGATTTATCTTCCCCGGCAAACAGTTTCATTTGACTCCGAACAGAAGAATTAGGCCAAATGCCTCCCATGCCCTTATCAACAAAAAAATATTGTATTTTTCGGGGCTGGAATTCGGAGCATTCAATCTCTCTGTTACATGCGGCACAATCGGGACAGCGCGTCTTCCTCTGTATCTCACTCACGCCAAGGTCAGCTGTCACACTGACTGAACGAGACATCTAAAACTCACATTAACAACAGTCATGTCATTCTGTGATTCTTATTTCCTTCGCTCTCTATTAACAGCTCTTGGATTAAAAAAAAATCCATCCATCTTCCATCTTATCTTTCTGGGTATTTTAAAGGCTGTGATTTCTGCCTTTTAGTTTTTAACGGTAAATGATTCAGCGCAAGTGTCTTGACTCACCAACTTGGTCCTGGATGTCGTCGGCCACGCCGGGCACCTTGTAGAGAAGCCCCAGAGACTGGTTCATGCGCTCCTCGATGACACGCAGGTGGGTCAGCACCTATTGCGTGTACACACATACATATATAAAAAACCTGCAACAGCTTTCCTTCAGCAAACAAAAGCAGCCTTGTACTCACACTGTACAGGTCTGTAGAGAGAGAGAGAGAGAGAGAGAAGAGGAAAATTACCTGAGGTCTAATCTGGGCTGCCTTCTTAGGATCCACCATGCGGACGTGTTCAAAGTGTTTGAGGGTGTGCTGCCTGTCCTTTTGCTCGGCGCGCACGTACTTCTTCAACAGGCTGAAGACGTGGCGAGGCTACAAAAGATGGCCGGGGGGTGGGGAGACAGATGGTTAAGAGCAGAGGAAGGACGATGTGATGTATTTATGTGTTGTCTGGATCGGGAAACAAACCAGCTAAAGCTGTAATTTGTTATAGTGATAAAAACTAAATGGACCGTGATTGACAGGAAGTGACTGGTCCTCTTTTCTTTAACTGTCAACCTCCTGCATCCGCTGTACGAGAGACGTACCCTGGGCGGGTCCTGCTGCAGGGCGGTCAGGTAGCTCTCCAGAGCCAGGCGACGGCGGTCGTTGAGCAGCGCCTCCACCCGGGCCATGTGAGTCTCCACCAGCTGCTGGCGCTCGCTGGCCGCCTCCTGCTCCAGCGCCTCCACCTTCTCCTGGAAACGCTGCACGAGCGCATACGCAGAAAGATGAAACGACACCGTCAAAAAACTCACTCGGGTGGTTTTGTGTACGTCCAGCTTGTGCGCGTCTTACCTGGATGACAGCCTTCTTGTCAGCACGTGGGAGATTCTTGGCCTCCCTCTCAGCCTCCTCCCACTCCCTCATCACCTGAGTACAAGAGAAGGGAGGAGAAACATTAATTAGACTTGTCAATCTAGTTCATCTTTTCACAGGTTCTATTGCAGCTTGATTTTACACTTGAGTGAAACATCTATTTTCTCTTTGTGGCACAGGTCTGATCTTTTCACGACTGTCTAAAAGGAAGAAAAGATGTCATTTAACGCGGCTGTGAAACGATAACGTCTGGGCTGCGGAGGGTAAATATTAGATTCCTCCAGCAAGTAATCCTTTCAGATTGTGCGTGTTGATGCAATAGAGTTTTCTGCTTTGTAAATCACATTGGACGGTCAAAGTGACGGTATGATTAACTGTAGTAAAAGTCTGAAATCAACAATTTCAGTTCCCTTTTTTAGCCAGTTTCATCTTCTTTGGAAGGATGATTGTACATCCTCCATCCTCTCTGACTCACCGGGGGGATATTTTTCTAAATCAGCTCGGGCCTGTACCAAAGACATGACCTAACGGTATCTGTAAGGGTGAAGTCGACTGTGTGAAATCGCAGCGGCGCGCAAACTCCTGCACAAAGAGAAAAACGTTGCCCTGAGTGCCTCGCTGAGGTCGTCGGGCGCTTCTCGTCTGGAGCTTTTCGGAAACGGTGACATTGCCCAGGACCATCTGGCCCCTCTGCCGGAGAAGGAGCCGGTTGATTAAAGAATACAATTAAAGTTGAAATGGCTCGACTGGCTTACCCGGGAGGGATTAACAAACGCACCTATTCGTTTTACTTGCCACCCCTCTATTTTCTATTCATAGACATATCTTTATCCTCTTCCTGCTACAAAGAAAATCCTGCTTTCTCTTCTCCCTGCATGCCGTACTCGCATGCGTGGCGATGCTCATAACTTAAGCTGTAGATACAAACAAAAAATAAACCCATCAACAGTAACCTGGGACATCCTCTCGCGGTGCTTGGCCTCCAGGCTCTCTTTGGCCTTCTGGAAGTGGGCGTGTTCGTTTTCGTCAGTGGGCGTCTCCAGGTAGTGGTCCACGGCGTCTGGGGAGCTGGGTGTGGCTGTGGGTACTGCGTGAAATGGAAGTAGACAGAGAGAGAGAGAGAGAGCCTCAGCACACACAAAAACACGAAAAAACACAGAGCCCGAGATGGGTTAATAGGGTTAGTGCGAGGCCGAGAGAGAAAGAAAACTAGATAGTAGCTGTAGCTGGAAGCCAGCACCCTCCAAAAGCAAACAAGTGAATGCCTCAGATGACCCGCAGTCCTTTGTAGTAAAGAGACAAAACCCCTCTCTCATTTATATAACTTCATTCAGAGAGTGATATGGCTCTCCTGCCAAAACACTGACGCTGGAATTTATCCTGTGGGCTCAGAAGCACAGAGCAAAATGTGCTCCATTCACCGGCCAGAAATATAAGTGGATCGTATTATATTATACTGCGTGAAACCTTGAATTAATCAAAGTGGAAAGTTGATTATCTCTCATAAGTGTTCTAGAAAAAGTGGTAGGTATGCGAATGTGTGTGTGTGTGTGTGTGTGTGTGTGTGTGTGTAGGGGTGAAGGTCGCTCGTCATGTGAAATTGGTTATGTCTGATGAGAGCGCATGACTGCACAGGACACGACGACGACGGCAGAGATGTTATTCGCTTTGACCTGAGCCGAGTGTTTTGTTGCCCTCTGGTACTCAAAGTCATTTAAAGGATCAGTTCACCCAAAAAAAAACATATTTCCCACTTAAACCTGTACTATCACCTAGATAGTTTTAGTTTTATTTACCCGGGGTTAGAGATGTGTCTGTCTCAATACAATGGAGGTCAGCTTGCGGTGCTCACAGCACTGAAAAATTACATTTGAAAAAAATCCAACAACAACGTCCTTTTTCTCTGTTTTCAGAATTAGTGTCCTCGTTACTCTAATAATCCCCAGAGCACAGTGTCAACTGTTTTCACAAAGGGACTTTTTCTTGTCCACAGAAACGGTGATATTTTTCAATGCTGTGAGCACCACAGATGAAATTCTATTCACTTCTGTTGTGTCGAGGAGAAGGCAGATATCTCAAATCTGGCTAAATAAAACTATTTGAGTGCTTAAATAACACTGGAGGTAAGCGATAATGTCGTAAATGAGTGAACTCACCCCTTTTAAAAAGATTTCAGTGTTTACATTTTCACATATTTCCCCTGGAGTTTCCCTTTCCTCGTATACTACCTATTTGCCATCTAGTTCGGTGCATTTACTTTGCACCGTTTCACCCGAGTGCCCTCCAAAGGTCACAAAATGGAGCGAGCAATTTAGCATCCACTATTACAGTACTTCTTGATAAAAATGCCACAATGCAGTGCTTCCCTTATGAAAGATGTGTAAAATAGAGCTGTGCGAGACACTGCCTGTCAGTGATGGAGCAAAATGGTGTATCGCAAATGTTATTCCCCACTACTGGCTGTGAACGAGAAACAGATGTGAAGGAGAGTGTTTTTCAGTCGTTTAAGCTTTGTGCTATCTACAAAGTTCCTTAACTTGCAAGAAACAGCCATCTGAGACTGACTGTGACCGACCGCACGTGCGAGTACAGAGTACGTGTGCACGTCCGTGGGGGTGTGTGTGCGTTGGCTTTGGGGGGAGAAAAAAAGACACTGCGCCACTCTCTCACCTCCACTACTCTACACAGAGCAGAAATCCCCCCATCAAAACACACACGCACATAAGCATGCACCTCCACTCTCGCTCACACTGTGGATAAAATTAGATCAAAAATACAGAGATGGAGATAGCATGACTCCATTTTGCTGCAGGGGCAGATCGTGCACGTCGTGACTGAGACGCATGCGCACACACACACGCACATATTGAGCAAGGTCACTGAACCTTACACAACACTGACATCAGCATCACAGCCAAACACTTAAACTGCCTTCTGCTCCCCCACTGTAACACACAAGCCCCCATCTGTACACACACACACACACACAAACACACACTCATATACACAGTGTCCTGGCAATGCAGGGGGGAAAAATAGATTGTTAATGCAGGAGTGAGTTACTGCTTAAAATCCAATCAGTTCACTTTGTGACTGAGTGATCGCATCTACTTACACAGAGCGATTGTTAAGAAATTCAGTGGATAAATATATTAACACTGTGCGAAAATCATCAAGCAATCATCCCCATTGTCAGCGCTGCCGCTGATAATCAATCACCGTGATGTGATATAGGAGGCAGGTATGCCCGGAGAGTATGTAATGATGTATTGATGAGTTTGCCACTGCCTGGTTTCACATTTTCAAAATTGCACCGGGGGGTAATTTGACACTCGCGATTTAAGTGAATTGGACGAATTAGCCAGAACGTATTTCCTCGGCGACAAGGGTGGAATAATGCAAGCAGGCCTACCGCGTGGCAGGGATGGGAAGGATGGTGTGCGGCGAGGTGGGGATTATTGCGAAATAACTCCTACCTGGACGGTTTTACAGCTCATATTCATGCTAAAGTAATATATAAGATGATGCCCATGAAATGACTGAATCACTGAAATTATGGTCGTTATCCTACGTGCTTTAAAGGGCATAGACACTGTAACCGTGGTAATGTAAAGAAAAATCTAAAGTGCCATTCGGCCTCTGAAGCAAATTGTCCATGAAAATGAATCCTATGTATCTAACCAGTGTTATTGGAGCGTGCAGCTTTTGGCACCGTCTTTCGCTTAATTTATAACAGAAATAAATAAACTCCAAAGCTAAGAGTCTCTTCACTGAGGACTCTAAAAAGCAGTGTAATATAATGTTTCCTTCAAAATAAAACTAGATCCAGTGTGGCTCAAAGTAGAATGCTAAAAATAAATGCTGCACAAAACGTCTCACACCAGAAGGATTCCACCTACAAGTGAGAAAGCAAAGAGAACAGAGAGCGTACAGGTGATTAGGCTGCTGGTTTCAAGAATCCACAAAGGATTATGGGAAAGGTAAAGTCTTGTTTTTGGTGCAAACGTGTTAATTTGCTTGACAGACACGCACACACACAAACAGGCGGGGAGGAAAAGGTAAATGTTAGCCAGGAAGAAGGAGCTGACGGGTAGGGATCGTCTGGAAGAGAGGCACACCGAGCCAGAAACCTTTGAGAGGCTGTTAATGATCATCTAGTGGACAGCCGGGAGAGGCGGCGAGTTAAAAGTGAGGGTTAGAGACAAAAAGCTGCCGCTCAGACCGGCGAGCCGGCCGGCTGAGCTTAGCCGCCGCCGACGGGACTTACTGACGCTGCTGCAGACAGACAGGCAGTACTCCTCTGACTCAAAGTTATTCCTGTTGCCTCCGCAGCCGCCGTAGATAAACTGAGCACAGCGGCCCTCCTGGCGGTCAAAGTACCAGCGGGGCAGCATGGCCCGGCAGGGACCTGTCTCTGCGTTGGCCCAGCACACATCTTGGAGGACACATACACACACTTGTCACCAAAGCTACCACAAAAGTCTCACCTTGCAGAAGTAAAACACTTGATGCTGCGTAACAGGGTATGTGAGGAACGTCAGGTATGAGCGTTATTAATGCTGCTTGCAATTGAATTTAATGAAGAAACAAAGCTGGTACAGTCAATTCTGATTCTAATGGAACGTAGCTAATGAAAACTGTGAAATGACAAACGAGCACAGTAAGAAAACTGACAGCAGGAAATTAATTGCTGAGGAACATGAAGTTCGACTGTGTTTAGCAAAGCATAAAAAACGGGGAAAACGCATCTTGTATGTTGTTTTACTCAGCTTGTTCAGCATTAATCTAAATGTAAAGAAACCTGTCGTCTGTGTTAACATTTCTTTAAAAGGCTTAAATTTGGAAAAGCATCCAAGCTTTTTCACACACCCTGTTAATGAAGCCAAACAAAGATATGTAAAATGGAAGCTGTGAACCTGAACATACACACACACACTCCCACGAGAGAAACGCTCCTCACCCCTGACAACTTCCTCCACAGACTCGGTGGTGGTGGTGGTGGTGGTCGTCATGGCGACGTTGGTGGTGGGCTCGTCGGCGTCATCGCTGTCGTCGAATGTGTCGGCGACGTCGTCGTCTCCCTCCTCCTCTTCCTCCTCGTCGGCCGCCGCCTCCTCGTCCTCCTCTCCGTCGCCGTCCTGGTCGTTGTCCAACATGTCCTCCTCCTCCTCCTCTTCCTCCTCTTCCTCGTCATCATCCTCGGCCGGCGCCTCCGCCTCCTCCTCCTCCTCCTCTTCCTCGTCGTCCTCAGCTACCACAGATGGCCTGGTTTCCTCTTGCTGCTCCGCTGGCTCCGGCTCCCGCACCATACTGGGAGGGATAGAAAGGGGGGTGGGAGGAGAGGGAGAGAAGATGAAGGTGAGGGGGGAGTGAAGAGACATATGGAGGCAACGTGAGCAATTTGGAGAAGGAGAGGTGTCAGAGAACGAGGGATGAGGAAGACAAGGAGGATGAATGAGAAGGGGGAGGAGGACAGCGACTCTAAATTATAACCGACCTGCTGTTTGCTTTCAAGGAGAGAAATTTTCCCCTCATGGCGATATTGAAAATGAAAGTGGTGGTATCTGTGATCATCCGAGCGCTGATGTATGACTCTGCCTCTGCTCTGCCCTCATTTATCTGAGTGTGTGTGTGTGTGTGTGTACCTGTTGTCAGAGTAGTCGGTCTCCGCTCCGCCCCACCAGACATCGGAGTCGTCTGCGTCCTGCTCGGCGCTGTCGGCGTCGCGCTCCGCCTCGGCGGGGCAGCACACGAACTCCACTCCCCGGAAGCGGTCGATGCCGCACGGCAACAGCATCCCGTAGTCATGGAGGTTCATGGTGCGGTCGCCGCAGGACTGCAGCGAGAGAGAGAGAGAGAGAGCGGGTCAGAGACAGAGATCAGGATTCATTCATACTAACAGTTGCAGTGGCGCAGGTGTGTGTGTGTACTCACCTCCTTGGCTACGGTGTGCCAGTGCAGGTGGCTCTCGCACTGGTCCATGCGCTCCTGGTGCAGGAACTTGCACTTGTCAGGGACGAGCAGGGCGTCACTCACAAACTCTCCCACTGCAACAAAAAAAAAAAAAAACACAAACCAAAAAACAATATCCATATTTATAATTCATACACAACAGGCAGCTTCAGCCCCAGCCTTCTGACTGACTGAAGACACCAACCAACACTGATCTCCAAATAGAGCAAAGCTGACTAACTCCTTGGTTGCCATGGTAACTCGTGAAATCATGCCTTTGCTTCTCCTGCTCTTAATACCCTAAGAATGAACACTGCTTCCTAGAAATCTTTGTTGTCCACTCAGTGGAAATAGAAACCGGACTCACCCAGGCAGCGGTAGGGCACGACGATGTGCATGTGACTGCGACACTGCTTGCGCCCCTTCTTGCACCAGTTCTGGATGCTGACTGGCTGGTTGGCCTCCACGACGTTGGTAATCTGGAGCTCTGGGTACACCTGCGCACACAGGAGTGCACATTATAATGCTGTCGCAGCACGACCAAGGACTAACCTTTTTAGCACCTGATGGGCAGCAGGAACCTCGGGTCTTGCCCTCGTGAGACTGATTATTACTTTGGGAAGTTTGTGAATACATTTAGGAACCTTCTTTTCCAAAATACCCTGCTCTTCACATTAGAGGCTGTTTCTGCTTGGCAGACTCTGCAGTGTTTACCTCTATGTTCTCCTCAGCCATGCGTGACATCTGCCTCTGCATAATATTCAATGTGTCATCCCTCTCCAAAGACCTCTCCCCTCATCCTCCTCCAAGACACCTCCTCTTCTCTTTTCGCGTGTTTGAATTCAGGGACCCGTGACTGATTTGTTAAATATCTGTTATTAGCGGTGACACAGGAAAGATGAACCCATCCTCCTTTGAGCTTTAAATGCTTTTCAGAGAAATCTCACTATGCATCGCCTCCTTTTATCAGACAACTCCCTTTTGGTTTACACAGTGATTGTCTACGCTGCTGGAATATTCCCCAATGAAATGCTTTCTTGTGGCTCGAGAGGACTGCAGCAAAGGAAAAAAATCGGTCAGTTTCTAGATATAAAAAAAACTATGTTTCCTGTTTTGCACACAAGCTTCTACGTCAGAGAAGTTGACCGTGTTGTACTGCTACGTCTGGTCTGGTTAGCCTTCGCCTAATAACAAAATAACTCCAGCCTGTAAAGTAAAGTCACATGGACTTAAGCAGCTTGTTTGCTGAGCAGAGTTTCGGTGTCGTGTCGTCCTGCCAAATTGGGGGATTTTGGTGAATAAAGACAAATCTCTGTAACACACTCATGATGGACTTGTGTGCTCTATATTTCCAAAACAAATACCTCAGTCTGCCCCTTAATACACATCATACTTTGAGGTAGTTTGTGCAGTCGGTTGTAAAAAAAAAGAAAAAAAAGAAAAGAAAAAAAGACAGATATTCACATTTTCAGGCGTTTTCTGGCACTGCAAATGTTTGAAAATGACTCACACTTGCCCAAAATAAAACTCTAAATCCCCTAGAAGATTAAAAAAAAAACACAATCCAGTCTCGCTTGGTGTGAACTCCCCTACAGTGCTCTCAATAAAGAAGCTACGCCGCTACCTGCTCAATCATTGTAATTTACTGAGAGAGTGTCAGCTTAATGGCTAAAATGTAAATTATCCCACCCAAAAATGTATCATCCGAGCTTACTGCTCGCTCAAACCAAAATAAACACTGGGTAATTACGGTTCAACGCATCCATATATTAAAGCGCATGTGGCCAAAGTAGAGCTGTTTTCAAGCCATGATGAATTAAAACATCTCTTAGTGCTGCTGCTAAATAAACCCTGAAATTTCACCTTGATAATATTATTGTTTTAAACCATCCTTACATCCAATATCTGCATTCCCTATCTTAACTACATCCTTCCAGCTGTTACTTTTTACCTCAATGTAATTAAGATTCATATCAGCTTTAAAGGTGGATTGTATCGTCTTGTACTATCAGACTTAATTGATTCGGCGGGGGAGATAAACAGTTGCACGTATAAAACAGAAGGCGAGCGGCTTCTGTTGCATCGCCCCGCGCGCCCCTGCTTTTACCTCCTGGCAGTATTGTAGGATGCCCTCCTTGGTGCCGATGCAGCTCTTGGTGCCGGAGGGGTCGGGCTCCCACTTGCCGCTCTGCACGTTGATGTGCATGTTGAGTTTACCGCAGAACATGGCCACCTGGGGCTCCGCCAAGAGACCCATGGAAACATCTGTAGGCACCTAGAGGTGGGAGATGGACGGGAGGGAGAGAGGGGGAGATATTAATGAGATATACCACTCATGTTAAACTCCTTGAGCGCTTGCAGTGAAAAATGCAAGACGGATGCAATTAAATTTTATTACTTAGATAGAGAGGCCGCGACAGGAGAGGAGATTAGTGTGTTAGATGAAAAGTAGGATGAGGTGAGCTGGTTTAAGATGAGAAGAGGGAGAGAAGCCAGAGATGAGGTGTTAGAAAGAGAAGGGAATTTTCCACACTGAATTTCCTCAACATTTTGGGTGTGGTTTCTGTGCTCTTAAATCAAACTCTTAACCTGGCACTGCTAACATCACACTAGCTGCCTCTCTTTGTGTTTGCCATCGGGTGTTTTCAAATGTGCGGAAAAATCCTGCTGAAAAAACAGCAAAGAAAAAGGACGGACACCAAAAATCAATAGCTTTAAAGGAATAAATTGCCTCAAACAACAGGCCTGGAGCAATCCAATACACCCTCTGTTTTCTATGATGTTCATGCACAAGCACACATGCCCACTCAACTGCCCCATGCAATGCCATTTATGGGAACAGCATAGGTCTCTGTGCCCATGCAGGCTGTTTTCAAGTTTTTCCAGGACAGTATAGTGTTTATATAACCCTCTGTTGATTTGTTTTTGGTTCATTTCTCTCCCTTAGTGTGGCACATACTGAGCATAAGAGCGGGTTGGCTGGAGGCGAGGGGAGTGTGTGTTTGTGTGCATGTGAGACAGAGAGAGTCCTGCCTCTGGCGTGAATGTATTAAATTTTGTGTTAATTGACGCTCCTGTGTGTTGATTTGCGTCTCTGCGTGTGTGTCGGCCTGCATAAGGAGGTTTTGTTGCTGAGGTTCCCCCCTAGGAGAGGAGGCGCAGACAAACCACTGAATGTCTGCATTGTACTGGCAAATGAGCTAGAACAAAATAGGAGGGAATACGGAGGGGGAAGAAAGAGAAGGAGACAGAGGGAGGGAGGAGAGGGACTGTTGCCATTGTGTGCTCCCTAATCTTGTTAATGGTTTTGAAGGCCCTGGCAGGCAAACAAATGCTGTTTTGTGAGATGGATAGCATATTTTTTCCTGCAGACTTGATTTTCTCCAAGAGGCCGGGGGCATAAAGTCCTCTTCCAAGATGAGAATAGCCGGTGGGGGCAATCAATTTGGATTAAATCTGAGACTCAAAACTCAAATGTTCGGATCGATTTAGCAGTCGTGTATCTGGTGTATCGGTGGAAAGATGGACTTTATCAACTTCTATTATGTTCCATTTATACACGCTGACTGTATTTACACACCGGTCGGAAGAAAAAGACAGTGCTCTCTGCAGCCGTTAGCTCCTTTTTCTATTTTCGTTCAACTGCGCCCAGAGAATCCAGGCTAAGCATGGGAGAAAGCTTGCTGCTTACCCAAACATGAGGTGCATGTACTAAAATCAACACCTGTGCAACGTAATGGCACCCGATGCGATTGTGCCCCAGGAGGTAAACGTTTTTGAAGCTTGTAATGATCGGTTTGAGGCCGTGGAAGCGACACTTGTTAATTCAGATGTGGCGTTGCTTCACTGCTTTGCAACATTTTGTATAGGTGAATGGATAGGGGGGCTGCTGGAGGTGACGCTGAATCTACTGCAGGCCTATTGTGTTGCATTAACCCTCGCAGGTGTGATACTGTCGCACTGAGGCTATTAATTAGACGAGTAAACATCACGCTGCATTACAGGTAATAACGGTAAAATAAGGTCAAAGTCTTTACCTGACTGTAAAGAACAAACAAGGGCAGAGCTGGTTATGTGATTGGCTGTCCTCTCATTCAGACCAAGGCAACAGCCAATCACATAACTTGTTTCTTTTAATTGACACAGACTTTGTGACGAAAAGTGGTGTCATTGGGGAACAGATTTAGGAAAAAGAACATTTTGGAAAGAACTGCACTTCACTTGATTGCAACACTTTTTGAACTGACAATTTACAGTAATATTGATTGGAGTTTTGACATATTGTATTCATGAATTTTATTATTTTTAGATGTCTAATTCATTAAATTATTATTCAAAACCATAAGGCCTCCACAGAAAAACAGTGTTGATAATACACACCCTCTATTGCTGCATCTGTCAGTTCACATTTCTTGCTTACCACTGACATCGGGAATGCAACCACTAAAAGATTCCAAATATGTGTAAACTCATATTTATATTTTTGTGTGACGAGTTGACACAGTGACAAAGTTCACAAACTGGAGTCACACCTCTGGGTTGTGGGAGCGCATGATCTACAGCCTGTAAACGTATAAACGGCCAAATGATAAATCACTCCGTCAGCACAGGACAGTTTTATTGGTTTATTGGAACTATGTCAAGGTTTAAGCTGTGCAGAGCCACGAGCCTCCACCTACATTTCCTCGAAATGTAATTAGTTCTGCTAATGGCTCTGATGTTGTCATATTCTCATGAGATATTGTGATTTATCTGCTATCAGCGTGTCTTGGCCCTCTCATGTTGGACTGAGGGCAGACTGGACGCTACAGCGACTCACTATCACAAAGTGGTGTTATGGGTAGGGGCTAGCTGATTAGCATGCTAACTTCTGTAATAGAAAAGTGATAGACATAGAGGCAAAACAAGAGTTAACATTGATGTTGATGCTGAACTTGCAGTGTTTCTTCTAGACTGATGAGTAAACAGCTGTGAATGCAAACGTTAGCTATATAGCAATAGCAAAAACGTACATATAGCACCTTTAAGGAAGCGGCTCTCAAAAATGCATAGTAATGAGTTCATAGAGGTAGAGCCACACACTGCAGTCAAATGGGGGTAAAAGCAACTCTCTCTCTCACACACACACATATACACCACACACAGATCAGGTTACACTTGCATGGATCAAATATGCGTCTACAAAGTTCACATCCCTCACAGGTCAACGCGATGAGCTGCTAGCTATGGTAGGGCGGAAATCAGTAAATCCCTCACGCGCAGACTTGCACACATACACACACGCACAAAGTAGGCTGTAAATTCCCCTCTTGTCCCCAGCCCTCCGCGGCTTCAGCACATGGCAACTTAACACTGGTGGCCATCAGTCTTGACACAGGGCCATCTGCACCACATGGGGTTATTTAGGGGTCTGTTGCTCGATTCCTACACTGCCATCTGTGAGTGAGCGCAGATCAAATCCCATCCCGCTCATTAATGGTAAAACCCAAGGCAAACGGAGTGCAGAAAGTTTCTGAACATTCTTTAAAAAGTCGTTTGCGTGCGTGCTATCTTTTAATTAACTCGCTTTCTTGGTGCCCGGTTTCATTCTGACCTTATCTGCCCACCCTCTGGCCTCTCCCTGTCTCTTATTCAAAGAGATAAACCAACTTCCTCTCTGCTTGGGGCATAGGTAGGCAAATCTGTGCCAACTGCTCGCTGACATTCAAATTCTTTGTGTCATTCCTCGATCCTCTCTTCTCGTTCTGCCTCTGCTGCTATCTCTCCACCGCTCTGTCTTCTAACTGAGGGAGGAAAGCGGGGGGTGGGGGTCGACCGAGCCTTCCCCGCAAGCTTATAAATCTGAGTCCCAGGATGATGGCGAAAGGCAGGAGCGGGAGGAGAAAGTGAGAGAAAAGAACAATAACCACAATGGCGAGAGACGGGGAGAGATTGGAGAACAGATGAATTGGACAATAAGCCTTCGGGGGCTCGAGCGGAAGGTCAAGCGCTCTGTAAAACAGAAAGGATGTCGGGATGGAGGGCCAGAGACAGAGAGGGAGGCTGGAGGAAATAAGGGAAGGCTTAATAGAGAAAAGATGAGAAATTGTGGTGTCTGCACGATCCTACTGGCAAACAGTTACGCCACTTTGTGCAGAAATAACCTTTACACTTCCCTTCTACATCTTGAAACAACTGGAGAAATAACAGATAACATGCAATTTGCATTTTGAGAATCCTCCCATAAAAGGAAAGATAAGAACACGAAGAGTAAAAGGGTTGGTTTTTGTTTTCTTCTGGCTCTGGTGACAAAGCTGGGAAGCTAGAATCTAACCCAGAGCAAGCAACAGATGGACTAAAGAAAGGCAGACTGACAAATGGTGAAACATGCTGTTCTGTGCAAATGTATATTATAGAAGGGGGAATCAGGCTTCCCTCCTCTGTCTCTCTCCCTGTCTTTATCCTATCTCAGCCCTGGTTCACAGTCCTGCCAGTCTGCCAGCCGGTCATCCTGCAGGGGAGGGGAGCAGTAATCTGGGCACTGAGGATTAGGATGGCAGCCTGGTCGGGAGAAATATCCCCCTTTGCTCTCAATCTGGCATGATAGCCATCACCGTACCAACGGCAAATAAGCCAGGGGAGCGGAGGCCGATGCCACGTGAGATTGACCCCGAAGACGATAGTTCAACTAAAGTCAACAGACACCCCAGTCGCATATTGCTTGGCGTGCTACTGCTCCCAGCAGACAAAAATGTTTCCCAGCTTCTTGCTACTTCTTAAAATTGCACTGGCTGACGAAAGACCTTTATAGTTTGACAAAAAAATGAGAGCAAAAAGCTGCAGTCGAGGAAGCTAGAAAAGCCAAAAGCACATTCCGCAGTAAAGAGAATTGTAGCAGGGTAAAGTCTGTGAATGTTTTCGTGAGCTATTTGCAGAAAACAGGCAGCGTCTGTGTCCAAAAATCCAGTCAGTCACGGAAAGGAAATACAGACTTAAGCTACTGTGCCTGCTGACCCATATAGGAGCACAAAATTAAGTTGCACATAGCCCTTGTCCAAGTTGTTAGAGCTCGGCACGCAATGTTGGTTTATAAACCATAAAACGCGTTCAACATCGCCACAATAATTTGAGGATGAAATGGAATTCAGTTTACCCCGAGGGAGGCACATAAAAGACGCTAAAAAACACAGACAGACAAACCAACAATCTCATAATGTAATGCAATAACATACAGGTTTGTTGTAGTAAAGCGATTAAAGTGAGATTATTTGCTACTGCAATTTGATAAAGTGGTCTGCTACACCAAGGAGGGTTATCATGAGGATGACAAGCTCACTGCAGCACCCTCCACACGTGTGTGCGTGTGTGTTTGTGTGTGTGCGTGAGTGCTTTTGTTACACCGTTGTTCGAATCACACTTCCCGTCTCAGCCAGGTGACCTATTTCCACAGCTGGAAACTGTGACCCAAATCACTCCCAGGCAAACCTTAGACACATGCAACGTGATCACTGCTTCATCATCGTGTGTCTGACTGTCATATGTTCTGCCTTAAAGGATCATTCCCACAACTTTGGTCTTACGTGTGCAGTTTTGGAAGTCGCTGTTCAGGTGCACTCACTTTTGGCTTAACCGTCTTATGAAATGGGTTAGATTAGAGCTGGAATGATTAGTCACTTATTGATTAGTTGATCTACAGAAAACTACTCTGCAAATATTTTTTAATATTCTAACTTCCAGCTTTGTTTTTCTTTGTTGTATGGGACAGCAATCTGCTACTTTAGCATTTTTAATAGAATTTTTAAATATATTTCTGAGCTTTTAGCCCAAAAGATTTATCATAAAATCAATTACTAGAGAAAAACATACATAATAATCAGAAATGAGAATAATCATATATTCTAGCCCTGTCAAGACTTTGTTGTAGCAAAGTTCCCAGGATTCAAAAATGAATTTGTGGGCTACAATATTAGAATAAATGGTAACGATGTAAATAACAAACAAAAACAGAATCATCCTTTACAAGCTTGCGTCTCTTGATTATCTCGACTTTCAGATTAACAAACATTCTCATCAATCTACAGCGCTCCTCCTGTGTGGCACTTTCAAAGACATTATAACTCTTCTTCCCCCCCTTCGTGTAAATTGCCTAAGCATCCCCATCTCAAAGTCATTGTGTAATGGGACTTATATGTGAACGAGCCCGCTCATGGCTGCTGCATTCAGAGATATGATCAGAAGCGCTAAAGAGCGGGGAGAAAAAGCAGGAAAGGGTTTATTACCCATTACATGTAAATGGGGGGTTGTCAGAAAAAGAAATATTGCATCACCAACGTGCAAACTGCAATAAATTCTTACATTCTTACACTTACACACACACACACACACACACACACAATGTATCTTCTAACTCACACAGAGGCTGAGAAACAGTTTAATGTATTTCAGGGCACCGAAAGGACACACATACACACACACGTACACAATCTTTGAAGTGTCCCTGTGGGTGCTGGTCCTGCGGTGCTATTAATTGTACAGTCTTATCTGAGTGGCCCAGGCCTGCCATGGGGGAGCTGGGTGAAGGTGGTGGAGGAGGGGAAGGGGGGAGGGGATAAGGAGGGAGGGTGTCTTAGATCAGCTCTCGTCCCAGGGGGAGACTCCCTGGAGAGCGAGATGTGTCGCAGGAGCTCTACACACGCATGCACACACACTCTCTCGCTCACACACATCTTTCGCAGGCATCTTTGGCTACGTCCGAGCTAGTAGCAAACAAGACAGGGCTTTATTGTCCTGGCTGGAACATACTGTATCACAGGCAAGATAATGTCGACTGGTGAGTGTTACAGATGGTTAACAATGGCTCAGATACACAATCACTATGTAGAAGAGAAAGAAAAGGCTTGTCCTGCGAGCGCAGCGTAACACAATGCCAATAAGGACTTTATTGTGTTATCCTTGGTAGCCTTTAAACATTTATGAGTGGGATAACGTGTTATGTGTTACAGTAAAGTTATATTGCTTTCCTTGGAGTCATTAATCAATCAATTGTGGTGGGATCGAGCAGAAGGCCGACTGTCTGCGGGTTGTTTACAAGATGCATCGCTGTGGGAATTTGTTTGCTTGGCCAGGGAGGATATGTGACGGCTTACTTAGATAAGACCAGGGAGGTGACAGAGCGGCAACGCTTGTGCACGAGGCACGTGCGTGCCCACACACACACGCGCCGTGTAATCACCTTGCCAAGGAGGCCCCTGCTGTTACTTAAACCCCCTCAGATCATCTCTGACCAGACTTAAAAGTGTGTGTGTGTGTGTGTGTGTGTGTGTGTGTGTGTGTCTCTATCCCTCTCTGGTGTGTGTGTAATGCTATCTGAACTTGACGTTTGGGAAGCAGATCTAGTGGGTAGTGTGTTTCACTGATTACAGGGCAGCTGGACCCTCTTCCCTTCCCCTAACACTCCCTGTCGGCCGCAAGTTCAATTACAGAGCAGATGTAAAAACCAGACACCCTCATCCCCCCAAAAAAAACCTTTGGCCTGAATATGTGACAGGAAGAATAAAAAAAAGGTGTGGGGTAGAATTGATTGCCTCGCTCATCCTCTAAGCATTGCTGCCAACGTTTAAAGCTGAGGTAAAGTGAGGTGAATCGGGTTATGGTGAAACCCGAGCACCTCGAGAAACACAGGCCCCACTGCATCCCGTTCATTCAGGCATTTCTTGAATCAATAGATCTAAGTCGGTCTGGGATAAACATTGATTTCCTGACTTATTTGAGCTTAAAAGGTCAAACCGACACACTGAATCACTTCCTCCTGGTCAAACATCTTTCAAACTGTAAACACGTTTGTCCATGTCAATGATTTCTTCAGAAGTTTTCATTGACTCTTTGAGGAGAATTTAAGTTTGTTTGAAGAATTATCTTCATTCATATTCAATGCGATTAAGCTTTGTCTCGGGGGTTCCTCTGGAATTAGCATCTCTGACAAATCTGTTTAAAATCTGATTAGAAGTGTGTAAGAAAAATTGTTGCAGACTTTCTGCCCACTTAATTTGTCTAGACGTGATGGAGGGACTCTTAGTTTCCTTAGTTATTATCACCACGGATACGGAGTCTGCCCTCAACCTCTGGGGACCTGCCTGTTATAACCTCCCTCTGTCATCGCTACGGCAACCGGAGGCAACACCATTATCCAAGTCACCTGGGAGCTGGAATTTCATCATCGGGTTAGTTTGCTTTCGTCAGGAGGAAGAGTGTATGTGTGTGTGTGTGTGTGTGTGTGTGTGTAGATGTGTAACCTGCATGTACAGTAGCTCTGTGTGTACGCAGGTGTTCTTGTGTGAACGTTAATCCAGTGTAATGGTCGGCTCATTCAGGACCAGCACGCTAAACTGGCTCTGACCTCGTTGGTATCCAACCGGGATTTGCTCTGCGGTGGACCGCCAACATGCACAGATGGAGCTGTGATCGCCTGTGTGCGCATACACAAACACACACACACACACACACACACACACACACACACACAAGGACTTAAGATACACTCAGTGATCACACCACGAACTGTGGCTACTCAGATCTGAAATTATGCAAATCTGTTAACAATCTCGCCCAAAAATATGTTAATAAGGGCTGTTTTTGTCTGTATCATTAAATATAGTAACTGCATTCTGTGAACAGCATCTCCATGTGGTTCTGACGTAAAATGCCACAACGTTCTATGACTCGGTTATTTTAATCAGGCATTTTCTTGCCTCTTGTTGTAATGTTTATCTCTGTGGGAGAAGAAATTCTGAAAGCCATCACCACCAACAACTTTTCACACATGCAAATACTCCACTACAATCCCAGCGATAATGTACTTTGACTGCAGCCTGTTTGCATCATGTTACGTCATCTGTTCCCAATGGGCCGTGTCACAAAAACAAAAAAAAAAACAATGCTCAGCAGGTTAGATCCTTCTTTGGTGACAGACCGGCTGGATGCATATGTATCAACGCTGAACATAAGTTTCAGCATCTGGAGCAACAGCATCTTCCTTCCCCAGCAGTGTTTGATCACAACATGTTTTTGTTTGTCATAAGCGTCAGACAAACACTAACTGTTCACTAGCATCACTTTCAGAAGGAGGCTGGTACAACTCTGAGTTCTTCCCTTCTAAAACAATGCCAGACTTCATTCAAAAAATGCTGAAATTAAGCACAAACCAGAAGCCTTGTAACTACATTTGCAGTTAAATAGAAAATGATTTCATGGCTGATTGTGAGTTGAAGTCATCCCTCATCAGCGTTGTTACTGGGAGTCATTTGTGAATCAGCGCCCTGGGGCTGATGGGTGTGTATATCTGAAATCATCATTAGTGGTTATGGGCAGGTAAACTGGAGACACAGTCAGAATTTCATAAAGGAAAACAATCACCAGTGGAACTGGTCTTGAAGACGCCCTGTTTTCCACCTTCACCTTTAATTTAATTGTGCGTTAAATTACTAAATACTGGAATAACTGTTGTGAAATAATGTTGTATATCTTAGCAAGATGAGAAATTTCACAAATCCCAAATGGAAATTTACTGTACGTGACTTGGGTATTTTCCACAAAGCATACTGTCACTTCAAAAATGAGGGGTTTCCTACACAATGACTTCCAGTCTCGCACACAAGATAGCTCTGCATCGTTTCTCTCGAACAAACACAGGAAGTACGCTTCAATAATGGAGACCAAACAGGAAACTGATCCAGAAATAGCAGGGTGCAGTCAAGAGTACCTGTCCGCTTTCCGGGCAAAATCACTCATCGCTCTCATTTGCAATCCCCACCTCAGCCACACACACACACACACACACACACATTCTCGGGACTTGGCATTTCAAACAAGCGTTGTAATTTCACTCTTGGACTCCGACAACTGATGGTGTGTCGCCCGACTCAGAGAGGTACTAGTTTCATAAACCCTGTGAACTGTGAATCCCAGGCCGAGGGCATGCGGCACATCAGTAACATGCTGTGTGGATGACACAACCTTTCAGTGAAAAAAAGGAAAAGTAAGAAACTATTCTGGTGGAAAATGGTGTAAGAAGAGAGAGAGGGAGGGACGGGTGAGAGGAACGACGGGAATAACACACAGCGACCTAATTATAGTCCAAGTAGCAAGCACCTGGGGAGGACTCCACTGCTATGGCAACCCTGAACACCCAGGACGGTGTTCGGTGGGAAGACGAGATCATTTCTGTGTTGAGGAATATCACCTTCGAAAACAAGGACCCACAGGGGTATTTTCAAGTTGACGGAGGCGGCGAAACGAAAGCGCTTCATCATTAAGAAGTAACTTGCTCAGAAAGATTGCCCATCTTTAAAATAATGAGTCAGCAACCTCTGCAGAAATAGCAGATGTACTGAGGCAGAGTGGATTCTCGGTACGCATCCGTTTAATGAGAAAAATGAGCGTTGAAGGGATGAAAATATAAGAACGATGGAAAGTAGGGGAGGAAAAAGAGAGCAAAGACAGTCCAGCTCCACCGTGGTTGCAGGAAATATTTCTATGGTTCTTCTGGAGGAACTCTATTGTGTTTGTGAATAGCTTCTATTTGGATCTGTCCTATTAAACTGCAGAGATATAATACATTTTAAAGCAAATACATGTCACATTTTCTCTACACAGGTCATGGACCAAGGACAGAGCAAATACTTAATCCAAAAATTGGAGTGTGATAGATAAGATACAATAGGACTTTTAATTTGTAAATCCTGCCCAGATACATACATTTTATGGTTATTTTACCCTTATTATTAACAGCCAGTGGCTTCCCTGCAAATTGAACCTGGGGTGCTTCCACTAAACCACCAGGACACTCACAGAGACGTGCAGAAGTAACACGTGTTGTGTGCCGCACTAGTTTCACTGAAAGTATATACAGGCTGACTTCATATCACTCTTTATTGCACAGGACCCAGAATAAATGTCAAAACTCCCTGGCACAAAGGTCCTCCGCTGGGCCCTTCTCTTTTTAAATGAGAGCTCAGAGGTGAGCTTGAGTTTCTTTAGTTCATTACACTGCTCCAGTCTGAACTCCAGCAGAGAAGCCAGGAGGATGCACCATGAAACTCGGGGCAGGTCTGAGTCACAATGCCAGACGACTAACGGGTATTATAATATACTGATTGTGGCACCGCCCCTTAGTCACGTATGTGTGAATCCACACACACACACACACACAGAAATGTATATACTACCTCATCCACCACACACTGATAATCAGTGATGAGTAAAGCCATGATTAAAACTTGACTGTATTGGCCTCGGTCAGATCATCACACTCTCAGGGGAAGGTCAGTCACACACACACACACACACACACAGTGACAAGACATATACAACACACCTTGCCTGTGACACATGACACTTACGATGGCGTCGCGACTATAAAAGCTCTGCAGTATTGATGCCTTGACAAGCAATATCAGGAACCTGCTTTCAAAGAAGGCTTTGTGTGTATGAGTGTGTGCAGCTTCCTCACTGATGAAGTGGAAACTGGATGTACTCTGTGCTGCTGCTGAGTAATTGCGCAGGTCAGGGCGGCTTGTTTCTCGGCTTATTATTCAGATTCTGTATCAACAGCTGCTTACTCAGCAGCAGTGAAATGAAGAGTGTGTCTTCATGGCGCACTGCTGATATTTACAGATGGAAATAACAGCCCAATGGTGATGAATGGTGCTGCCTGGTGGGAGAGCTGCTCTAATATGAGATGTGGGAGGGAGAATGTTGTGTTCCCAGGGACAAGCAAGTAATAAAGCGAGGGTTGTGTACATGTTTGACCTATTAGAGCTAATTATGAGCCAGTCATAAAGAGGAAGACATGAGCAAGATGGAGAGGAGGCTTGGCTTACAACTCTGCGTAAGTGAGTGCTAATATTTTGTACACAGTATGCATAATTCACATTGTGTCTTGGCAGTGAAGATGGCACCCCAAATTGTACTGGTCAAAAACTGCCAAAAAGGGTTTCTCTTTACAGCTTGGCAAGATGTGTGTGGCACTAGTTAGCTCTTGGTGACAGTTGGTGAATAGGGTTCAATCCCGATACTCATCCTGATCCCAGGATGAGCTTGTCAATACTTCTCAAAACTGATGCACCTGCTAGCCCTCCTGCCACTCTTCAGCAAGCTTCAGCAACATCTCCATCTAGACCTCCGCTGTAAATCTGATTCTCCTCTCCAGTCAACAGCAGAGGAAGCCCAGATTTATTCTGATACTATTACATGCTTGTTGGATGTGACCAAACCCTGTGGCGTGTATTCTCAATGTTTCATTCAGAGGCCACGTTGGCCAGGTTGCACTGCACAAAGCAGGCCTTTGAGCCACACACTGGTCGGTTACCACTGAAATCAGCCCCACCAGATTCCTATCGTGCTTTGAAAAGGGGGGACGTTACCTTTCAGTAGGAAAACACGGACACACAAAGAAGACTCAGGACTGTGAGAATGACAACTACTAAGGCAAAAACGAAAGTTAAGATGCTAAGAGGAGGCAAAGGATAACAGGTATAGCTCTTCTCAGTGTCCATGAACACCTTATTTACATCGCTACTGGGGAAACGTGTGGTTTCATTAGGTGGACAGAGGAGAGGGGCGATGCACGAGCAGCTCCAAAAGACAGAGTGACCATGACAATAGAAACAACAGTATCAAAAGGTCAGGAATTCTTTTCTCCAGGACAGACAGAGGGGGATGCAGGGGGAACATTAATTGGGAGCGCCGCGGTGACATTGCTGTTGTTGACACAACTAAGACGGGACAATGCTCGCTGTTTGAACAAGGAAAATTTTATAGCCAACTCTTTGCACCACTGCTTGGACATGAAGGATTAAAAATAGAAAATGGGAGAGAGACAATAAAGCAGGGAGTGGTGGAAAAAAGGGCTTTCATGTCTCATTATGAAGAGGACATTCAGTCCTGAAACATGACAATATTCACTGTTTACCAAGAGGAGGAGAGACAGGGAGAGCGGGACAAACTAATATCATCACAGTCACTGGTGGGACTGGTGCCTGTCATTCTTAATTCTGCAAGTTCTGAGAGCCCAAGGATGAAGCTTTCAGATTGCTGTTTTTTGTCCCAACCAAGGATATTCAATTTACAATGAGAAACAACAGAGAAAAGCATCAGCTTATCACATTTTAGCATCTGAAACCAGCATGTTTGGCATCATTTAAACTTAATTATTATTTTTTAGTCACTATCAAAATAGAAAGTATCACAAGTTCCCAGAAGCCCACGGAGATGTATTTTTGTCTTTTGGTCCCAAATTCAAAGTGATTTAATTTACTATCATAGAAGACCTAGCTATGCTGCCACGAGTCACTATCGGAAAGTGACAAGACAAGCTGGCATGGCTGGGGCTAGCTAGTTAGCATGCTACCTTGAGAACAAGAAAAGAGGTGAGTTTGATGCTGACCTTGCAATCTTTCTTCTGGTAAGTAAACAGCTGTTAACGCTAACGTTGGCTAAGTAGAGATAGCAAAATTTACAAATAGCACCTTTAAATTATTATTCAATTATCAAATAACTGCAGATGCTTTTCTATCAAGTGATGTGACATTACAAGTAACTTGCACATGTCACATTTATGGCGTCAGCCAGAATTAGAGCGTCTCTGTTTCCAGGTCAGTTTCACAATCACAAAAAAAATCCACAGATTGAGAAATTGAATTATTCACTGACATTATCCTGAGCTGACCTGAATACAGCACAGACATAAAACATGGTGAATTTTGATAAAAGGTTTCTGGACCGCAAATAGTCTCACACCGCTTCTGTTGTTGCTGTTCTATCTACAAGTGCACCAGGAGTCTGGGGTAAGCGTAAAGTTCAAAGTCTTTCTCTGGGGGGGTTGTCGAAAGCCATTCTGCAAAATTACTAACTGAGGTAGTACAGGTGAGACGGGCCAAAGAGGATACAATAAAAAGCAAAATGAGAAATTGGAAAGCAAGAGGAGATAATACCATTGTTGGGTGGGGGTGGTGGTGGTGGGGGTTTTCTCCTTTAACGAATTGAAACTGCAGCGTGAGCAGCAGAGAAGGTGCCAGAGAGAGAAACACTGGCAGTGCCAACAGGCATAATGGCATTAAGGCTCACTAATAAGGGGAGAGGGCTAGTCTGCCCCAGGCTGAAAGACTGCAGTATGCACACAAACAGGCTGCCTGCACCCATCCAAGAGCCATTTCCCAAGGATTTACAAACACACAAAGGCTGGCATCCAACTCCCACGCTCCACACTCCGGCCTGCGTGTACAGGGCGGGCCCGTCAGGAAAAGCAGCTTCCTAGGGCTGTGTGTTTAGAAGTGTGTGTGTGTGCGTATGCATGGGGCACTAATGAAGGATATAAACAAGCCCTAACAAGATCAAATACTTGCAACATTTCATTTTCAAGTTCGATTTAATCTTGATGATATACTTCCTCTAATTTTAAACAACTTCTAGCAGATTTCATCACTTCTGCCTTTGATGCTGATAATGCAAATACAGGACTCAAAGGGTAAAGACCGTCTTAAGCAATGTAAGCAATGGATTCTGAGCAAAGCTTATGGTTTGCTTGATGAGCAGCCCAAAGTATTCATTCCAGCTGCACTGATTATAGGCTACATGCAGGAAACAATGAACGTCAGCTGCCACACTTTACCTGATTCATTTGAATGAAAAATAAATAGAAAATGACCCAAACAGCAAAAACAAGAGGACTAAATGGAGTATAACAGCCCCTGTTTGCCACTATTGATCTATTACAAATAACACCTTTATCGTGTACAAAACCAATAATGGTTCCAACTAAAGACAACACTGAACTGCAGCTGATTCTCAACCACGATTGCAGGTCCTATCTGAAACAATGTGGCTACTGGTGGTCACGGGAATGTGTAATTTATCTCCCCACAAGACCACACTGTAAATAATATCCACCTTAACAAGATTCACATCAGTGGCACAAATCGTAGGTGTTAAAATCATTCATTAAAATGAGTGAAAACTTCCCAGTAGGGGAAATCCCTTTGATTCAAGTGGTATTTTATTTGTTTGGGGGATTTTGTCTAAACAAATTTCAGTACCCTGCCTTCAAAAAGAGGAACTAAAACAAAAGATTTACTGGTAGTGTGAAGAGACTGACCTAACTGAGAATGATGACAGGATGTTTTAACAAATCTACCTGCGCTGAAAATGGCTGAATTTGGTTAAATTAATGCGAATGTTGACATTTTCTTTAGATACTACCACAAAATCGAGTCAATGAAATGTTAAAAAAATAGATATTTTTTGCAGTGTATATTCACAAAGCGATATTCTTGGTAAAGACGCTTGAAAATGGATGAGCAGTGATTAGGTGAAACCACTGTAAAGACATTATTTAAAAATTTAATACATCTCCAATGTGACTATTATAACACCAAACTCTACGCTGGATAAAAAAAAAAGAGCCTGAAAGGCAACAATGACAGTCACAGCTCCTGTTGGCTTCCCAGTTTCTCGACCCCTCGATAAATGCTGCAGTGCACCGCCGCCATCTTACTTCTCTATTCTCTACCATCTGACTGAAATATGTGGGAGAGCGTCAATAATGTTACTTTTCCGTGGTTAGGGTTATTTTCACGGGTTTATTTGTTTTGTTTAAACCGGAATCTGGCGTCAAGTCTTCGATACGAGGGAACAAGATGTCTTATTGACTTATTATCATTCCCAAAACACGCCCACTCCCTTAAAATTAGCCCTCGGGATATGGAAAATGAGACAATACGCTTGTCATGTATTCACTGTAATGAGTTTAACGAGATTGAATTAACACGAAATTACCTTTAAATAACCGTTTCACAACCGCACCGTTCAGTATCATTTCCGCAGCATTATTGAGGCTAAATCATTTGTTGACAAACCTAACTTGTTTGTTTTTTAAATTAGAGAAAAACAAGTTGCTTTCTCGGTTTCACACAAAGAAGGAGGACACATGATGGTTTTGTGCTTTAAATCAAGGCTGTCGGACACACTCTCTGTTGTCACACAGTCTCAATAAATCAGTTACCACGGGCTTAAAGGGAGACTTCGCCCGAGAAAAGACATTACGGAGTGCATCGGGAACAGGGTATTTAGATTAAATACGCGGTCTTTATCTACATCAAGTGCTTCTAAGGAGACTCATTACAAATAAAACACTGACAAATACAAAATAAATCTCTCATTGGTTGCGTGATATCGTTATAAACAGTGCGCATTCTCTGGTTTAGAAATATCCGTTTACAATCAGTGCCAAGCTAGACAGATTTTTCAATGATACTTCCGGTTAAAACTTTCAATATAAAACTAGAGGCTAACGATTTGTAGTTTTTTCTTTAAGTACACTGTGTCCAATAGACCAGTGTGGAAATTACAAGGGGTGTAAATTTACATGAATATTATAATATATATATACATTATAATTAAAAGTAATTTCGTAGTCATTTTCTTTGTCAAATTCATCTAAGAGTGACATTGCAAGTAACACAGGCAACAGCAGATTAATACACTAAATATCATATGGGCATAGATTTATTTGTGATCTGGTACAGTTTCATCAGCGGATTTGATAAAATCTAAACTGCCTGATTTTTATTTCTCTCCTTGCTCGTTCATTTTAACGTATCCAAAGCTTTAGTTCTGAAGGTACAACCGCTCAGCTTCCGGTCTTGTCGTATCTAGCTGTAGCTATCTTGACCGAGAGCAACAATATGGTGGAAAATACTACAAATTCTCTCACACACACAAAAAACAGATTTTTCTTACCTCGGCAGCCAGAGTCGAGGCCACCACAGCCAGCAGCAGTAAAGCTACTCGGTACCCCATGTCGTTTCGCTGACACGACGCTCCCGAAAGCAACGTTTTCACCGAGCTGTTTAAACGTTTAAAACGTCGGGGGTGAGAAACTGAGTGTGTTCGGCGCCGGTGACTCCCGTTGTCTGATGGTGAGCGATACCGAGGCTGCACAGCTGCTCAGCGCCGGATCACCTGACCACAGCGGAGTGGGATTAACACACACACATACACAAAGGATATGCGCTCACACACACACACACACATTTTTTATTTTTTATGCACACGCGCGCACACATTGTTAATTATTCATATGAATAAATAGAGACTGAAGACGTCAGTGTTCATACTTTAAAAAAAAGTCACGTTTTAATCACGTTTAATTTACAACACAGTCACTGAAACAATAAGAAAACACTTAAAATAATCATTTACCTGACTCATTATTAATACAGTTAAATCCCTTCCATCATTCACAGTCATCCATCACATGAATCTGTCGTAGCACAGTGAGGTCAATTCACCTCCAATTATAAAACTTAATTTGCCTACAACTGCAATTCAAGTGATGAATGCTTCACAATTTTCAAGCGTCTCTTAAAAGGCAAAAGATTTACAGTTTCTCTCCTTTACAAAGACAATCCACTGTGGTTCAAACTGAACTTGATGTGACCCCAGTTCAGTTTTCACCCTCACATTGTTTCAAGTAAGGCAATAACCCAACTACCTCAGTCCTGTCAAACTGCCCATGCCATTAAAGGTCAGTGTTATTACGCATTATATTCAAGTCTTTGTTTCTACTCATAACAGGTCCAGACCTGACTTTTTTAAAAACAGCTTTAATCATCAACTTCCACCTCAGTTACTGGCATAAATCAAGGAGGTGGTGTATAATGTTCCATAAAAGCAGAATATTCGTTGTCTCCTGGAAACACCTTTCTCCTCTGGTGATGTGAGCTTCCCCTCCACTGCTGACAAAAGTGGTCTTCACCTTCATCAAAGCGGCACACTGGCTTTGATGTGCACAGGCGGGGATGGATAAGGATATTGGTTATTAGTGGGGGAAGAAGTACTGGCTGCAGGCTAGCAGGGCTGCTAATGGTTAAAGTCTATCAGGACGTGCACATGTTGGGGCCTTCTTTGGGCATCCTGACCCACAGCTTTAAATTATTATGCACTTCCCCATCAGTCGGTCCAGACTCCGGCTGAGCACTATTGCACTGGGCCACCCTTTTTGTTTTAATGTGGATATTTGTGTGGGTCCAGCCACCTCCAGGTTCTGCAGAAACCAGGCCAGGAGACTACCCTCTGAGCTGGGCCCGCTGGACGATCTGGGTGGCAGAGGGGGCGGGGGATTCACTTGCGGGCACAGCCGGGGTAAGGAGGAGGAGGGGAGTAGTTGGCCGGCCGAGGCTGGGTCGGGGTGTAAGGCGGTGGTCGCAGAGAGGGAGGGTACATCTCGTAGTCGTAGGTGTATGGAGGTGGAGGACCTGAATTCCAGACAGAAATAAAGAAGCATTTGTTAGCTGAAAAAAAAAACATTTATTTCTTCCCTAAGTTCAAACCTCACATGCTGTTTGGTGAATTTAAAAGCCCATTTAAGCTCAGTATTCCTGCCCCCATTTTATAAGGAGTTAGATGGGATAGTTACACCCTCTAGTGGCTGAACTGAGGAACTGCACTCTCTACAGAAAAGGACTGAAGACTGTCAAAAAAAGAAAGAAAAGAAAAAAAAAAGGCACCAAGGAGCAGTTTTGTTGACCACAATGCATCAGTCTCAGCAGGGGGACTTACATTATTCACTGAAATATCAAAGCAGCAGAGATGAAAAGCAAAGATGAATGAAGTTCCTGCTCCAAACTGAGGGGTTGCATCAGCAAAACCTCACATTTATGACACTATTATTATTAATAACTCACAGTCTAACATGTTAAAGGAGAAGCTTTGGTTTAAAAAGCCCAGTGCTGCTCTGAAACGGCCGTGAAGCTCAGGTGAAAGCAACTTAATGAATATTTTATACCTTTAAAGGCACTGATACTTAAATTAAACCAATGAATAATATAAACACTAATTACTAAATCAGTGAAAAACATAGAGGAATATAATTCATCTTTGTAGCAGTGGAGCGGGAAAATAATAGCACAACAGCACCTCACGTGAAGTGTGAAGTTACAAAATAATTCATGTCACTGTAGCTGCATACATATTTATTCATACTGCAGCGCTTTGTATGTTAGAGCATGTTTATGAAACATGATCAGAGCTGCAGGGCAGAGCAAAGAATGGCGGTCCAGTGTTGCATGAAGGCGATACGCCGAGGAGAATGAAACGTGATAAATAAATGATGAGGCCCAGAAAAAAAAAGCAGCATTCCTGGGGCTGGAGAGTGTCACAGAGTACCGACTCTGATGTGCAGACAAAGTACTTGCGAGGAAAATGCGGGGACATTGAAGTCGTACGCTCCCTTCAACCGGGAATGGGGTGTACCAGGTGTGAAACAGTGAGAATGGAGAGGAAAAGAAAACATGCTAAAGCAAGAAGTGGTGGGGAAATGAGGTGTATTTATGTGATTTTCAAAAGGCAGTTATGGTCTGAAGCCTTTACATTCTGAAAACAATCAGCTCTCTCATAGTAGAATGATGCTCAAGGCCAAGGTGGACCCCATAACACAGAACACCTACTTTTTTCCCCCACATCTACTGTTTTCATTTGTGGTAGCCTGAGGTCAGGCGATAAGGTGTCACTGTAGCAGAATCTGTGTAATGGGCCACTCTGTGTGCAAAGTGTAGCCAGTCACCATAAAGCCACTTATAAATAAGTAGGAACCACTTCCTAATAAGTGATATTATATAAAGAGGGGCTGCAGCTAATGATTATTATCCCTATGAATTAATCTGCCTGTTAGTTTTGGAAAAACACCAAGACCAACCATCAACCAACAGTCCTAAACCACAAAACGTTCAGGTTATATACAAGCAATCAAATTCATGGCATTTATGGCTTTAAATACGACTTGGCTCGGTGATAAAATGATGGTAATTATCTCAATATAATTCTACATGCCGACATAAAACGATGATGTAACTTTCCTTTATAGAAATATAACAAATATTTGATATAATTAATTTCCATGCTTAGATAGCAGTCGCAGAAATGAATCACACACTGACAGGAATGAAGATATGCAGCACACAAGTTAGAATTTAGATTTGTTTGGTTAGATTTCATCATTATAATTGTTTTTCTCCCTCAGATTTGTGAAATGTTCCACTCTTTAGAAAATGTTTGTCATGTTCTGACCATAAAGAAAAAGTCATTACTTTAAAGAGTTCATAAGTTGTACCAAATGCTTTAATAACATAGATAAATAATGTATTGATTCCTAAGATATCAGTAATAAGAACGTTTTAAGGTCAACTGTGTACATCCTTGTGTACATCCTTTAAGTGTGTGTGTGTGTTCCTGTAGACCCACCTGGATAACCCTGGGTCACAGTGTTGATGTAGGAGGTGCTGAACACGCCGACCCGGGCTCCCCGCCCGTTCTTCATGCACATACACACGCACAGGAACAAGGCAGCCACTGCCCCCATCAAAAACACCACGCCGAAAACGATACCGGAGATGGCGGTGCCCCTGGAACACACACACACACACAAACCACACACACACACATCGTGAGCCACCCAGTCAAGTGTGAGAGGAGGCAGCTGTCTCAAACAGACATGCTACCAATACTTCTAAGTTGCTGCCATGGAGATGGACTGCAGCATCTGATGTAACTCAGCTGTGTGATGCGTGTACGCGCAACGTGTGTGACAGTGTGACAGAGCCTGTGCGCACTGGTGTGTGTGTGGTGTGTTGCACTGCAGAGGAGTCTGCGAATTGGCACTATCAAATAGAAAAACACGCATAATTAACAGGTTTGTTACATCTTCATAGTCTGTGTTAGTCAGCACGAAGGATTCAGCGCTGGCTGCTTTCAAGAGCCGCAAAGTGACTTTTTCCAAACCATTCAAGATTCTGCATCTAGAATATTTCTCAGTTGTATCACTTATGTAAACAAACACAGCTTTTACTAAAGGAAACAGAAGTCTGAGAACTAGGTGAAAGTGTTAAAGCAGCTGTGCTGAATCAAGTCTGAAGAGGTCAAAAGGTCAGATCTTCTGAAGAGTCTTCTGACGCGTTAAAAGACAGCTGGTGTGTGACTTAGTTGCTCTCTCTCACTTGAAAGCTACCGACAGAAACAGAACTGCACCAAAGCTACGTGTGTGTCCAGATAACGCAGCTAAATGTTTGTGTGTCCAAATTTTGTTCAAACTAGCACTGTCACAGAACAGAATAACACTGAAAGATCCTTCGTTTGGAAAAAAAAAAAAAAAAAAAACTATTTGGTAAGGGGAGCGGCAGAATTGCTGTGCACTTTCTTCCAAGAGCTTGAATCGCATATTTGTGTGTCTGTTAGAGAACTGAAAAGGTATAAAATAGCAATGTGATGAAGGTAACTTGAGTTCTCTGCCAACCAAGGCTGGTAACGAGTGGGCAGCTGCACCGAGACCTTGAGTCAGTCACTATTTTATCCTCATGAAGGTGTCTGACAAACAGATTCGTCAATGGCAACACCTGTACTGAGTGATGAGCTATACTTAGACACAAAGAAGTCATCACAGACAGAGCTGGTGATGACAGAAAGTTGCCATCTTTATAATATTGCTAATGTTGAAGTTTCTTTCTACGGTGAATAACAAACCAGTTAACGTTAAAACCCTTTAAAAAGGTGATATGTGCATGTTTTTGCTATCACTACATAGCTAGCATTAGCATTAACAGCCATTTATTTAGAGGTGTAGCAAAAACTTCATTCTTTTACTTGCCAAGAGCTGTCTCCAGCAGTGGAAAGCAATGCCAGTGTTGACAGCTTTGCTTCTAGTTCTATCGCTCCCTTTCCTCTACGCAAATTAAGTCTTGTAAATGCAACAATGGCCGAGGCTCTTGGTAAGCTACCCATGTAGCAATAGCAAAGACTTACATATAACACGTTTAATACTTTTAAATAAGGAGCAAATTTTTTTTATGAACTTACGAGAGGACATCCCCTACATAGGCGTAGTAGGAGCAGCAGAAAGGCGGCGATCCATCGCAGCAATACTCTATACAGCCTTCACACTGGGCCTCAGTGCCACCTGCAACACACACATCCACACACTCCTATGAATCTGCTATGCAAGATGTTTAATTTAGTGGAACCACAAGTCGCCAGCGATTCCCCCGAGTGCTGGTAGATAGAATAGAAAACAGAGGAGAGTCATCTGCACAGATGAAGCCTGTAAGAAAGTCTTTAAGAAACACATTAAGCTCTTCAGTGAAATAATCGAGTATAAAATAACATGCTACGTTTTTTGGGTGAACAGGGTTACAAGAAAAAAAAAAAAAAGAACTCTGCAGCACAGATATATTTCAAGATGTTAAGACGTCATTAAGTGTCAGCTTATGGTCTTAAAAGAAACTATTAAGTCAGCACACAACCTTGACCAGCAGCCTCTATTTATACCTTCAAAGAGTTTTAAAAGCATGTAGACAGTTGATTTATTATGAGACGCACTTTTTAAAAAGAAGCTATCAATACCTGTAGAGCAGTTAGGCTTGGGTTTTGTTCCAGTTAACCCAGCCACCACTGCTAGCCTCTATTACCTTATTTAAGGTTTATTTAAATATCAGGTCAGATCAGGATTAAGTTTCCACTTACAGGACACAAAGGCTCAAACTTCAGTCTGCCATCATTGTGATTCTCCCCTTCACTCGAATTCAGATCACGATTACCAATGGATTCATGAGAGCTTTGATCACAAATAATATATAATATGGTATATTGATTACATGACAACGAGGGACCGTTGCCATGTGACTGTTATGCAGCATCTCGCTGACTTAATAGTAGACATGCATGATTTATTTTTCCATGCTCAGGCTGACTGAGGCAGCAGATCAGCCCACATGGTCGACAGGCTGGATCAAACACTGTAGGCAGAAAACTGGCTGAATCTGACAGACCAATCTATGACACAGTCTGAAAAATTAGCATGTTTCCTAAGATGGAATGTCATTATTAATGAGTCTGGACCAGATTTCGTTGCCAGAAGTGTGCTGCTCTTGAAGTTCCGTGACAGAGGATATTTTGTGAATGGTTTTGCTCATTTGTTGGTTTGTCTGGTCAGGAGGTTATGATGAGTATTCATGCAGGGATATGGACAAAACTTGTTGGATTTCAGCAACTGATTTACACATGTACACTATTCCGACAGTCGATTTTAAGATAGAAATCTGAGCTACAACAATCTGTCTACTAAATGACGAGTCATTCTGCAGGAAATGAGGCTAATTTTGAGAACCGCTTAATTGTTTGGGTCGTTTCTCAGACAAAAATGACAAATATAAACTGGTTCCTGCTTCTCAAATGTGAAGATCTGCTGCTTTTATTTGTTTTGTTTGAATATATTTAAGTTTTCAACTGTTAGTCGGACAAAAAAATGCAATTTGTAGATGATGATTTGTGTTGTTGGACATTGAAATGCCCATTTTTCACTACTTTTCTATTCTTCCAAATGTTTAATTGATACGTTGAGGTAATGAATCAATGATGAACATAATTTTTCACTGCAGACCGACAAATATAAAGAACTGACTGCAAACCATTAGCAGAAAGCATTTGTTACAAACTGGAGGTATGGATTTTTGAATAGCATGGACATTCACTAGGCAGAGATGCATTATGGGAAGTGTGGGATCCAGTGTTACTGGAGCTTGGGCCATACTAGAAAACTAAAAATAAGGCTATCACAACCTTTTCTGCTGCAAACTTGCCCTTTCCTGTGAATCCTGTCTTTATGAATAGTAACACTAAGTTGCTGGAGTATCCCTTTAACTGCAACATTAAGCTGCTCAGGAGTTAGAGGTTACTTCAAAACTGTGGCCAGAGACAGTGTGAAAACTGTGCACGATGATGGACGCAGGATCGTGAGCCACAGCGATCCAGCTATTGAATTAATTACTTTTCGAGTGGGAAGTCATTAGAATAGGCCACAGCATGACTGGCGTGCATTTGTGTGGGGGGTCAAATTAAGATGCTTTTGAGAGCTAACGCCACTTGCACACCAACGCAATTCATGATCCGGCATGATGATTTTACATCTAACGCTCTTGTTCCTGCCATGAGGAGACGTGGCATTTGCAGGATCTGTTACATGCCAGTGTGCGTGTGTGTGTGTGTTTGTGTGTGATTAATGTGGTTCATTTACCCCCCTCCTCCCCCCACCAGCTCAGCCAAAGCCTCTACATTCAAAAGCATTGTACACACAGCTGTGCCTCCCTCAGTGTACTCGTCCCAACCTGCTGCCACAAACACGAGCTCCTTTTTTCATCTGAAGGCTTTTACCCCCCCCACCCACCCCGCCCTGCTCTTGAGGCTGCGAGATTTGTGTTTCTAGCCGCCGAGGGTCTTTCACAACCCAGCACACTTCAAAACGAGGGAGGACTCTGCAAAGAAAACCTAGCCCAGCCTGCGCATGTGTGTCTGTCTTTGCCTTGGATCTGCTTTCTCTCAGCAATCACTCACTCAGATGATGTGTGCCCGGAGGCATATATGCACATTTCCAGGCATTGCTTGACTCACACACAGGTAGAAGGTAGCTGAGGAAAGAAAGCAGAGTGCCTCCTTTAATTACTGCAGGAGGGTGCAGTGGAGAAAACACACACCCCCCTCCCCCTGCAAGAAAGTCTACAAGTGAAAATAAAAAGGGAAAATGTGCTTTTTTTGTAACTGAGGCAAGTTTTGATGGATGCTTCCTTTATGATGGAGGTCACAGTCAACCCACCTTTTTAATTGAACACTACACCCCTGTTTAAAAAGCTGTGATATTTCCATGTAAATAGCCATAGGGAGGTCCCCCATGAGCAGACTCCTGGTGCTCTGTCTGGGTGGTCCTCAGAGGTCCTGGCTCCTGTCTCTCCACACGCTGGGAGACAATGGCACTATGTCCTCCACCACCCAACCTCCACCCCCTTTTTACACACACCAACTCCCACCCCCACCTCCTTCTCCCTTCGCAGCACTGTACCACAGACTTGACTCAGTTGAAAAGTTTTCCAGCAGTTTTCATGTTCTGGCTGCATCTTATTTTGAAGGAGCTTTTGGTTTCCTGATTAAGAAATATCATATAATTACTGATTTTTTAAAGATTTTCTCAACACTTCACCTTCTTCTCCAGCAGCTCTTCTCCCAGGCTGGAGGATCATCATTTATTAAACGCAAAGAAGTGCCATTAAAGCTAAACTAAAGGTGAATTATTAACACCTAGGTGGTTGAAAAGGTGGAGGAGCATTAAAATTGATTAGACAAAAAAACTTACCAGTGAATAAACAAAGCAGGAGCGAGCTTCTCAGCCATTTCCACCTCCCCGCCTGCGTCCTCCTCCTCCTCCAGAGGTTTTCCATGACCCTTCTCTCCCTGTGCGCCCACTTTCCGGCTTTTTCCTCTCAGTCAGTGACAGTAGAGAACAAAAAGCGCGTCTTTCCTGTGCCTCCACAGTCACATATTGGGCTCCTCAAGGAGCATTGTTGTGTCTCACCCCCACATCCATGAGGAAGCAGCGATGACTTATTTTTCTAAGTGTTGTCTCCCTCTCTCTGAAGTGAAGCTCCGTTTGTTCCTCCACGTGCGAGGCTGGGCGTCTTTTCTGTCTCTGTTCCCTCCTGTCCTCCCTCTCTCCCTCTCTCTCCCTCTCTCTCTCTCACACACACACCACTGACTGACTGCTGTTTGGTTTTTATTCCTCTCCCCTCCCCCGCCTTCCCCCGTTTGCTCAAATTACCCTGCTGAGTTTACACTGAGAGAGGGAGAGAGAGAGGTATGAAGTCAGCTACAATATGAAAAAAGGACTTCTGGGCGACAATTTCAAAATAAGACTAATGATGAACTATTGGTGCATATATGCCAGTGTAATTCAAATTAATTAATTCAAATTAATTTCTTGCTTTAAAATGTGTATTTATAATATTCTTATTATTGATATTATTAGATTATTTGTGTTCATTGGTGACTCACACAATAGTTTTTTTGCATGTTTATTTTGTCTTTATAATGGAAACATTCGCTGACGTTTGATTGATTTAATACAAAATGTTGCAACATTCCTTTACTTTACATGTCTTTACAAATTAATGAACACATTAGTAGATTCTATCCTTACTACTACTAATAAGAGGACAGCAGTTATCAATAGCAATCAATGAAGAACTTTTATTATTAGTCGAGTGGATTTCAATTTCTTTTAAGCTTTTATTTTGAAGGTTAAATTACCCGTTTCCCGCTCTTGCTCTCTGTATGGTAAGCTTGACTCAATGAGAGAAAAGCACGTGCGCGAGGGAGTTCTACGTATGTGCACGTGCACTGGGCCGTGCTCGCTCGCTCCCGTCATTCTGCTTCCTCCCCCCGCATCACCTCTACTCTCCATGGCAGAGCCCCCCCACCCCACCCCGGCTTCACGCGCTGCCTCCACATCACGACCTCTATTGAGATGAAAGAGGGATCATGGTCGTAATGACCCAACACGCCGCTTCACACAACACTGACACAGGGGATATTTTCAGAGACCAAAACAACACGACCTGCTCCAGTTTCTTCTTGTTGGGTTCTAAATGTCAGAGATAGAGGAACCTGGAAACTTCATCCCATCAACAAATCTGCAAACATGCACTTATACATGTAAAAAACACTCAGACACACACACACACACGCGCGCAAAGGGCACACACTTGATTAGATTAGAGAGTCTTTGTAGTTTTGATACAGGAAAATGAATCCCTCTTATCTCTGCTGAGGAGGAGGGTGGAGGAAAAACAATCCTCCGACCTCTTCAGATGGCCATACCTAACTCTAAATGGGGCAGAGAAGGTTGAGGAGGAAGGACAACATGCTGCTGTCCCTGGTCCAGGTTTACTGTGTGAGAAATGCCCCCAAGCAGAGTTTGACCTGTGCCCAGAGGACGTTACCCTGCACTAGATGGAACAGAATGAGTCAGGGCCAGAGTCTTGTTAGGAACATATTTACTGAAAAGAGGGAAAAGATACCCCCTCACCAGGACAAAAGGGGGATAGGGGCAGACCACAACCCCCCTACACACCTCCCTCTGTGCTGGATCAAAAACACCACTTGTGCTAACCTGTAGCAACTTAACTACAGTCATAAAACTGATCATTAAAGAGCTAAATTATACATTTGGTGTGGCCCCTGGAAGGCTCTTAACACTGAGGAAAGTTCATTGTCCCAAAGTGCTGTCGGTTATAAGAATAATATATAACCTTGCTCTACCTTTGGTAAAATAATGATCATATTCAGAGGATAACATTAAAGATTTTGTTTGAATATGAATGCTGTTTCTTTTGAAGTTAAAAAACTGGATCAAATTTGCCATAATTTAAACAAACTTTTGCGGGTGACCAAGGGTGGCAAAAGGATGAAGATAATTTAGCTCTCAGAAATGCCACCCACATTGAGCAGCAGTGATTCATAATGCCTTCCAGATGTAAAGCTGAAATGATGTGACGCCAAGTCATGAAAAAACAAGCAGGTAAAAAAGCAGGCGCACGTTTCATTACAGGCGGACATATTAACGTTGACATTTTCCTCCCCAGTTTTGTGTTTTTCCTTGTGATTCATAATATCAGAAGAAAAACAAAAAACAAAACATGAAGTATACATGCTTGCCTGCAACACTTGTTTAGACTTACAGAGTCTGATGGCACATTATGCTATTACGCTAGATTACAGAGATGGCCAATTTTCTTCTTAACCACCTATAATTAGAGGATAATGATTTCCTTTGTGTTGCATGGGAGCCGACAAGGCAGGAGATCATCTTCCTTAGGGCTCAACAGGAAGTGCTGCGCGGGCTCCAGTTTTTTAGTAAGGTACTTTGGTCCCAGCTGGAGTCCAGAAAGTTCAGGGTTCAGATGCCTGGCTGCAGAGAATTTAAAACAAAACTACAAAATCAAAGAGAAGACAGCTAGGCAGGGATATAATCATCATTTGTATGACTTGTACAGTTTTCTAAAGACAGCTATAGCTCTGCTTAAAATGGCCGCTTGTTTGTCGAATTTAAAAAGTGCGTCAGTCTATCTTTGATTAGAGCAATTTTAGAGGCGGAAGTAGGGCAGTTGTTCAATAGACTGGTTGATTTGGCATGACGTAAATGCATTCAGCTAATACAGAGCTCACATTTTGTTCTGTTTTTTCATATAGTTGTATGAAGTGGAGTTAATGCCAATTGGGAATAAAAGTGTTATCAGTCCAACCTTGACAGTGACTCACTAGTGAACAAAGAAAGAATTGTGGTCATTCAGTGTATATTTTTATACTTTTCCCCCTTATAATGCACCTTTCTTTTCCAACCCACAACTCTAAATACACATATACATCAGAAAACTATCTTTTAAATGTTAAAAACACTGGAAGCTACCCCGTAGCCCCAGACCCCAAGGGCGTGCAAAAAGGTTAAAGTCATTGTTGCACTCTAGCAGTGTAATCTGGCTCTTTCCAACAGTGTTTAGAGACTGTGCAGTAATTGGCCACCCAAATTGGCTAATAGGCTGAAACACTCCCATCTAGTGGATCAAACCTGAATTACAAAAATGTTTTAATTCCAAAATTATATTAAGTGTTAAGAGACTGTCACACAGTGCCCCCTGAAAAACTTCACCAGAATCCCTCATATATTGTATGTGTGTGTGTGTGTGTGTGAGTGTGTGTGTGTATGGGCTTGTAATGCTATATTTGTGACGACTAACTTCAGTTTAAACAATCGTAGCGAGGACATTTCTGCGCTGATAGGACATTTTGGCTAGTTCTCACTACTTCAAAGGACTGATTGGAGGCTAAGACGTTGTTTTAGGATTAGAGGTAGAGTTAGGTTGGGGTGAGGGTAAGGGTTGGGGTTAAATGTGTGACTGTGATGGTTAAAGTCAGGGTCATGGGCTATGGAATGCATTTAGTCAAAGCGTTGATGATTAGTGCAGGTCCCGAGTTCAAAAAGACAAACCACTCTGGAGACAATAGCTGCACAAGTCAATGTGATACTTTATTCATGAACCTAGGACCATATATATATAACACTGTATAAATACTCTATATATTCTACTTCCTTCTGTGATCTCAATAACAAATAAAAAATAATATTAAAAAAGCCAAGATTATATTTAACAGGCTGTACAAAAATAAATAATGTTTGGATATTCTGTACAAAAGAGAAACAAAACTTGATAGAAAAAAAAACCAAAGTGCCTTCGCAGAAGGCAGGAGAGACTTACTTATGAAGTAGTAGCAGGAGACAAGTCCCTCTTTAGGTCTCCACACACTCACACATTCCTCACGCTCACACACACACACACACACACTCACACACTCTTCTTTGGTCTTTAAAGAGTTCCCTCATTGAAGGTTGTGTAGATGAGGGCAACATATGGCTAAAGGACAAAGTACGGTGTACTGAGGCATTTAGAGACAACTGGGTGTTACAATGTGCCACTGGCAAAAACAAAGCTGAAGTGCTACAGGTTTGTGATAAATAAACGTAGACTGGCAAATTTGAACATAAACACTATGACTATGAGCTATTTTATTTTCCATACCTGATGGGGTGAGCAAGTAGAATATGAGATATTCTCGTTCATTTGTTTCTTTATATACTCTGCAATAACCTTCCCCACCCCAACCCTTATGTGTCTGTCCAGCCCAGCTTGGACAAACACCAAATACATGCATTAAAAATTTGACACACACACAGTCTCACAACAAACACACACACACACAAGCATGACATTGGCACGGTAAGCAGCATGCTTTTTTTTTTTTTTTTTTTTTTTTTTAAGGGAATCGGAATGTCCATGCTTTCTTCTCCTTAATGGGAGGCTAAATGTGCCACTGCTGTGCTGAGAACAGACAGGAAGCAAGCCATAATCAGTCTTTGTTGCTGCAATTAGGTGGCAGTGCCACTGCGGTCCCAAAATGGATGGAGGGAATGGGTAAAAACTGCCAGCTACAGTCACAGTCATCGTGGACCCATTGACATGTGGGACTGTTAGACTACCTGGAGTCCATGAAAACCTGCAGCACTCTTGCTCTGGATGTAAACATTCATTGGCCTCTTAAGATTGTTTTGCAGGAAAAAGGAGGCAGTGAAGATCAGAGTTTTTATCTGATTTCTTTCTGAAAGCTGGGTGGATGACAGGAGGTTAGATTTGAGTAGCAGTCCTTAACAGGCACCCTGATTGCACAGTTCGAGCAGGGGTCGCGGCCGGTCTTTGGGGTCACAGCTGTCGTGGGTGAGCGTGCGCCCGTCGTGGCCGATACAGCGCAGTTGGCGTTTGCGGAAGCCTCGGCCACAGGTCTTGGAACATACAGACCACTCTCCGAGAAGCCAGGAGGGGCAGGCCTGGGAGGCGCAGGACCGTGAGGCTAAGGGGCGCAGCTCCTCTGGACAATCTCTGGAGGGACGACCATGGGGGTCCAGACACACCACCTCTCTCTGCTGCATACCTCCCCCACAGGTCTGGGAGCAAGGCCCCCACTCCCTCAAGGTCCATTCGGCTCCGCCCACCTCTCGGATGGCGTTGATGGACTGGCGGCGCCCTCCGCTGTTGCTGGGTGAAGCAGCATTGTTGGGTCTTGGGGCGAAGTAGCTGTACTTGACCCGAGGCCTTGGGGCTTCCCCTACAGACAGCACCTGGATGGTGAGGGGCTCAGGGAGTGGGGCAAAGCTCCGGAGGCGCTCCAGGGTGGCGGCTGAGCCACTGTAGCGCAACAGTGCCCCTCGCAGGGTGATGTCTGTCTCCATGGTCATCAGTTTGTAATCGCCATTTAGCAAATAGGTTCCATCCTGGCGACGCACTGCCAAGTAGCTGTTATCGTGACGACCATTGCCCGGGGCACGTTGCTTAACATCCAGGTGGGTGGCACCAGCAGGGATAGTTACAACATCCTGGTAACCAGGCCTGAAACAGAGACAGATGGTGGTCAAATTTTGGAATACATGCAATGAGGTTTCATTCAATATTAGAAGACTTTCAGGTTTTGTAAAGCAAAAAAGGCTGTTAGGTGTTTACCTGGCACGCTCCAGAGAGCCAGACACTTTCTTGCAGGTAGAACCATCTCCACCACAAACACCGCACTTATCAAAGCGCCGGTTAGAGCCGATGACACGATCACATCCAGCCTTGACGCACTGGCCTTGAACACATACTGAGGTGGAGTCTGGGCTGCAGGGTGTGCCATCAGCCACCTGGGGGCAGCAGAGAGACACAAATTGAACATTAGAATTATGTCTAGTAAAACTGTTACATAAGAGTCTGAGTCAAAAGGTAAAAAAGTAAAAGTCTTTTCCCCAGCAAGGCTGTAGCCTTGGGGCTGAGAGAAATTACAATAGCTGATCCTTAAACTTGTAGGTCTGCACAAGTAAACAGACTTTTATGAGATTTTAAACTAAGACCCTGAGAATCTTGCAACATCATTCTACCACAGAGAAATAAAAGACTGTTTATTTATAAAATATAGTATCTAGTAACTCTCACCTTAGATTTGAGGACAAAGAAGTATCCAGTTCCCTTGGCCCGGCACACCAGCTTGCAGCGGTCTTTGGGTGAAACTCCAGCATACTTAGGCACCCACTCAACACCTTCTCCTGAACCCAGCGACACTTGGGCTGACATGTCGTTGTGGGCCAGGCACTGTTCCTCACGGAATGACAGGCCTGAGAAAGAGACAGGCAGAGATCAGATTTACTACTAGTTCACTGTGACCTGCATGTTAACTTTAACACCAATGTGCAAGGTACATCAAAACATGACTTCTAGAGTCAAGCAAAAGGAATACAACTAGAGTCAAGAAAGTATATGGAACAGTTTTCTTACCATTGGTATCAGGGCAGGCTTCAGTGTTACAGGAGCGGTACTGGATCCTCTTGCCCTCACAGTACTTGCCCCCGTTCTTGGGCAAAGGGCTGTCGCAGGAACGGAAAGAATACTGCACCCCTCCACCGCAGGTCCGAGAGCAGTCGCCCCAAGGTCCCCACACACCCCAACCACCATTGACAGGAGTCTGAAAACACCAGGGACAATACAATTAGTATTTTAAACTGGGTTGGACTCAACTGAGAGTTAAACAATGGTCCAACAGCAGGCAAAGTGTGTGAAGTGTATGAAGTGGGACTACATTGGTTCTGGTTCGTACCTGGTGTTTAGCAGCTTGGCTCTTAGTGAGACAGTGTCCAGCCAGGCAGTAGCTGTCATGCCCACATGGCGTACCATCAGCCCAGGGGAAGTTCTTGGTCTGGCACACCAGCAAACCGTTGGATGTAGTCACAGTGCACCACAGAGCAGCACACGTGGTGCTCAGGTCTGGGCAGTGCTGGGAGTCGTCGCCAAAGGTCAGCCGGCACTGATGGTCGGCATCATACACAGCCCCAGGCAGGGGCTGGGGGAGGGGCTGAGGTTTGACCGGCTTGTCCAGCAGGCACTGGCCGTGGCCGTTGTCCAGGAAGGTGGTGACCATGAGCGCGGAGCAGGGGGACCAAGGCTGCTGCTGGTCCAGGTTGGACAGGGTGGAGGCCATCATGTGAGAGCCCCAGTGGGCACCATTGACTCCGGAGCACAGCTGGGCATCATCGTGAGGCATGTTGAAGACGTGGCCTGGAAGACAGAGATGAAATAACAGTTCTTTGAGCACCTCTGTCGTGTAATTAAGAATAACTGGAGTATGGGAACATTGACCTTTCTCTACTTACCTAATTCATGTGCCACAGTAAATGCTGCTTGAAGCCCATCATCCTCAATAATTGAGCAGCTTCTGTCAGGGTCACACACGGTGCCAACATCAGCCATGCCCAGAGTGTCGCAAGAATGGGCACCACACAGGTCCTGGTGAGGCAAACAGACAGCAAAATTAATGTCTGAACACTCTTGACTTCTGCAATTTCTTACTCTATTCTATCATTTCCTCTTCTTCCACACCAACTTACAGTTCTGGTGAAGAGCACAGCGGTGTCATAGTGCTCAGGGTGGCGGTCACTAGGTGGGTTGTGCTGCCGCTGCCACTGGCAGAAGTTGCGGAGGGTCATGGCGGCGTTGGGCGACACCTGAGGGCCTCGCTCCTCCTCGTACACCACCAGCAGCTTCACCACTGCCAGGCTGATGGAGTTGTGGATGCTGGGGTGGCGGTAGAGGCGGGATGCCACAGCCATGATTGTCAGGAGGTAGGGTTTGAGACCGGCACCGTGGAACTCAGCCATGGACTGGTCAGCCACCAGCATGATCTCAAGGTAGCGAGGGGTGGAAACAAAACGCCTGGTCCTGTGGTGGGCTGAGGGGAGAGATACAAACAAAGGTCAAACCAAACTGAGTTCACAGGTCATGTGATCTGATATCAGGTTTCAGCCCTAATTTTACAGCACTTTAACTTTGGAGACACTTCTTATTTTTGTTGGTAGTGTTTCAGTTTGTCTGGAACAGTCTGCACACTGCAAAAACCCTGCCAGCGTCCTAAATAGCAGCTACAAAGGCTCGTTTTTTCAGAGGGATAGAGGCTCCAAAGAGAGCTCCGGATGTGCCTGGGGGAGCCTGGCTGCCGTGACTCAGCGTCACACCACCGGCAGCTCCTCCTCCTCGGGGTCCACATTCCTAAAATGACCTTCTCTGGGTGGAAAAATTATGCGGGTGAGAAAGGGCGAATGGAGAAAATCCTCCTTTTTCTGGAGCAGAAAAAAATGTCTGCCGGTGCTAGTAGTACCAGGAGGCGAGTTTTACACGTCTCAGCACTGCCGGGCTCTGGCTGGCCCCAACCCCTGCTGCTCCCCTCCCCTACCTCCGTCACTCCTCCTCCTCTTTCCCCTTGGAGAAGTTTGCCCCCCTCTCTCCTCTCCTCCCCTCCCTTATTCGTCTCTAGCCCAGCGCGTAGACTGCGCTGTCAAAAAGGTAGCTGAGTCCATTACGCATGCTGTGCAGCCTGGCACACTCCAGCTGACAGCAGTGTGGCCTAATATTGACTGTGATCATTGACTTGTGTACGCGATAAGTTATCTACTTGTTTGTAAACAGCTGTAGATAAGCTGAATACATTCTATAAAGTGAATAAAACACTTTCTCAGTGATTCCTTGGCCACTGAATATCAGCTGAAGGTATCAGGCAAAGCGTCTAACTGTGTAAAATGTGCGCAGTATTTCGGCAGCCTTACCTGTCTGGTCTGCATTAGCGGCTCCGTGCCTCGCCTCTTTCTCCAGATTCTTTGGCACCCTCTCCTCGTCCTCGTTGACCCCGCACTTGGAGCTCCCTTCCTCAGCCAAAGCCGCCCGACCTCTCCGGCGGATCGCGTGGACGTCCTCGTCGGTGCCCAGGAAGTCGCTGGAGTTGAGGGGCTGAATGAAGTACTCTTCACCCTGGAAGTAGAATCCGCCCCTGAGCCCGTGACACAGGTTGAGCGCGGCGGCCGAGCCCTCCTCCCCGTTCACCGTGCCCGAGAAAAAACAACCGGGCTCGGCTCCGCTCTTGGGTTCCGGCGTCGGTTCGGACTCGGGGCTGCCCACGATGTGGAAGACAAAACCCGGCGCCAAGAAGGTCTGGTCGGGCTCTAGCTGCAACACCAGCTCGCTGCCAAATACGTCCAACCGGTACACCCTCATCTCCGCCTCCTTCTCCTTCTCCTCTGCGGAGAGAGTCCGCCACGGTTCGGTTTCGCTCTCCGACCGGGCCGTCGGGTCTAGTCTGACCGGCACCACGGTGCTCTCCTCCCAAGCGCTGTGCGCCGCGCTGACGCACAGAATGAAACCAATGGAAACGTGTAAAAACCACATCGTATAACTCTGAAATCCGACAAGTGGAAAGAGAAATTGATAATAAAGTCTCTACGAGGAAGCAAGTAAATCCTTTTAAAGGGTTTTCCACTATAAGCTACAAACCCCAAGTCTTTGAACTTCCACAAAACTGTCCACAAGCATAAAAATCTAAAAAGGGATCAAATCCAGTGCAAAACTCATTTAAAGTTATGTGCAGGTCTGACTTGTTGCAAAAAGTCCTTTCATTAAATGAAAATAAAAACTGGATCTCAGCAGTAAATTCCAACAGGTCTCTCCCTCTTCAGCAGATGTCTCAGTTTTTTTAGCTCTATCTCTGAGTTCGGGGCAGGTTTTTTTTTATTTTGCTCTGCTGGCCCGTCTAGTCTGTTCTCTTGCTCTTGCCTTGCAGTCAGAACAGAGCCGGTCCCTCCTATATATGCCGCTGCCCCGGGACCACCCCTTTCCTGAGGGCCCTTTGATCTGAGAGGGGCCAAATCCCGTGCGCAACGAAAACGCACCAGCGACCTGGAGCGTTGCCATAATAATCAATCATTGTGGAGAATAGAGAGCTCTGGGCAGAGAAACTTTTTCTTCTTCAAACTCTGCTTATTTGTCACAAGATGTACACATACACTCACAGCCCCTGAGTATTATTACTGAACATATTCCATAAATATTTATCATATAGCCTGTGGATCATTTCTCAAACAGCTTCATGTGTCATTAGTGTATTTATATGAGTGGCCCAAATAAAAACCAAACCTCCAACTTTGGCTCTGATGCTGTGCTCTACTTTCTAACTCACTGAGCAACATGCGATTATTAAACTTCAGCCTATTCCAACACAAATTAGTGTGACAGGCAGCAGTGGCTGATGTGGAGCAGTGTTGTAGTGTCAGTGCAACTGGAGAAGGGTGATGGCAGCGGATCGGGAACGGTAACCATATCGTGCTGGCCGGGGCTCTGGGAGCCGTACTCACCTCCCTCCGTGCCAAGCCGGCTGTGGTGCACCGTGGCCGGGTTCCGTAGCTCCCGCTCCCCGGGGAGAGGGAGCAGAGTGGGGCCGCTGAGGTCTTAAGGTGGAGCGGCTCCTTCCACCGGGCCGCCTCTGCGCTCAAACCAAGGCGGGCAGGGCCCCTGTCCTCCGGCTTCTACCCCCGCCCGCCCGGACTGTTCCTCCTCTCCTACAGGCAGGAAGAGTTTACGCTGGAGTTTCATTAAAAATAACTGGCAAAGCAGAGATCCTATTATCAACAGTGCACCGAGGGACATCACAAATAAGTGAAACTCCATTAACAGCAAAGAAAAAACATTTTAAATGCACAGATAGTTCAAGAAAAGTCAAGAAAAAAACTAAAATAATCCTTCAATATTTTATAGAACATCATATTATACAGACCTGAAATTACAACAAAGCCTCAAATCTCTATAAATAATAATAAAATGGGCAAAATATAATATAAAAACAATGAACATTGTTGTTGTATTATTGATTAATTCTTTTTAAATCAAGCACATGTAAAACATTAGAGGGATCCCACAGGCCTTATTGGCATAATTTCCTACTCTTGACTCACTGAGACAAACATTATTAATCACTCCTCTAAGTGGCAGATTATGGAAGTCCACCTTAAGAGCAACAGGTCATAAAAGTAAACAGTTGTAATTTCATCATTTCCCAGCAGATGGTAGACATGTGTTTAGGAAAATCCCCAGAGCTATGCAGAGATTTTCCAGCGCTTGATGGACCAGATACAGATTCAGCCGATAGGTGGCGCATTTGAATCACATTTGGATGTATACGTTTGTATTGAAAAGAAGACACTGGCCACAGGGAGGCAGCCATGGTACAGTAATGTAATGTATGGGGGAATAAGTGACTGGTTAACCAGGTGATATTTGGGTGTAGGAAAGTTGGAAACCCCAACAGAGGAGTTTGAACCCACATTTACTCTAGAACTATACCAGAGCACAGTTCTTAGGTAATTTTACTTGAGTATTTATTTTAAAACGACACTTTAAACACCCACATCATTACATTTAAGAGGGAAAGAAGGTACTTTTTACTCAAGTACAATTGTCTGACAACAAATCATATGATCAGATGGTGAAATGCTGCTTTTCTATAATCGACCCAACAAGATTTGTTACTGTAAAATGACAAAAACACCTATTATTTACTGATTCTTGTTTCCTGTTTTCTCTTCTGCTGCTGCTTCTGAATGTATCTTATTTACACAGGGCCTGATAAAGTTAATCCCATCTTGCCCTGTCAGTATTGACTTTGCCATGTGTGCTTGATGATACTGTATCTGAGCGTCAGTCAGTCTACTACTACACAATGTGTCCATTTTATATGCCTGATAGCAGTTTTATTTGGAATTCAAATAGTTTAAAACTGAAGCTACTCCTGCTTCAAATTAAGTGGTTTGAAATTGCGAAAACAAATGGAAATGTCAATGTTTTAATGCAATAATGACATGAATGAGACAGACACCAAGATATTTAAATATATAGATTTTATGTACATATATTCATGTGGATGACTAGAAAAGAAACACTATATTCTTACAAAGGAATGATTCTGCACAGTCATATTCCTAAGTTAAATAGTATTTTGATACAAAATTAGTATAATAAATAAAACTCATCTCATTGTTTTTTTATTCACACATACCAGTTGTACAAACAATAAATTACAAGTTCAGTGCTGTGTTTCTGTCGTTCAGCGAGAGGGGTTTCCCCACTGGAAGAGTCAGAGTAAATTGTGTATATTTGTGTGTATGTGTGGAGTGTGTGTGTGGGTGTCTGAAATACTCAAAATCTGTGCAACTGATGGATTGATTCAATGGTGTGTGTCTGTATGTGTAAATGTCTGTGTAAATATGGTTGAATACTAACACATATATGAAAGATCTATTCATGTACAAAAATGTCTACATTGTGTAAATAAATCTGAATGTGTGAGGCGAGAAGAGAGAGAGAGAAAGAACATTTTGTGAGTGGTATGTCGACCCGGGTCATGTAGTATCTGAAAATGTTTTTCATGGTTTGTTTTCTCCTGCTCAGGTGCCAGATGGGTGAGGTTTGCCACACAGGAAAGTATGAAGGTTTCCAGAAAGTTCAACACAATTACAGGAAGGTATTTTTAAGTCCATTAGGTGGAATCAACATTTCTTTGTAATGCTAGGGCTTAATTACCATCCATGAGAACTGAGGAAATGATCCAATTATTAAGTACATTTTAAGATATTATGCAGCGGTACATGTATATTATCTACACTCTATCTAAAAATGGATGATGCTGTTCGGTTGGGTGCAGAATTTGAAAGGCTCAGTTCACCCAAGTTACAAAAAAGCTTATGTTCTCACAGTACACCTAGTTGTATATAGTATATTGTTTTGTTTTTTGCTAAAAGGAGTAGTTTGACTTTTTTTTCACTCACTCATATATGTTTGTTCAGTATGAAGGTAACACCCGCAGCCTGTTAGCTTAGCATAGCATTAAGACTGGAGACAGGTTAATTTTTGTTTGTTTGTTTTTAGTATGGATTAAACAAGCAAGATACAATGTTTTGATTGGTTAACTTTAGAGGTGCTGGTAGGTATGGTTTAAATCATTGGCTAAGTGATTCCTTCTGCTTCCTCTCTCTATGCTAAACTAAACTAACTGTCTCCTGGCTCTTCATATTGAAAGACCAGACACAAGTGTGGCAATAATCTCCTCATCTAACTTTCAGCAACGCTGCACCTTTCTCAAAATGTCAAACCATTTCTTTAAATTGACAGTAACATCACTTAGAAATTCTGTTCAATTTTTGCAATTTGCAAATTTTAGAGCTGTCAAAGAAAGTTTTCAGAGCTCTGAACAGCCCAAATTCATTTCTAGTCGTCTGTTAGAGTGTAGGTGCTACATGGAAAGCCACCACCCATCTGGCTTGGGGAGATGTTAAAATAATAATTTGCAAATACAGGATGTATGAGTAAAGAATGAGAGATAAAAAGAGAAAAAATGGAGGAGTTGAATTGCAAAAGGACAGTAATGACATTAGTATCTCTCTTGCTGTCATTGCGAGTATCCAGGGCACACATTGTCATATTAGCATTGTTTCCTTAACGGATAAACAGACAAACAAACAGATATTGACCGCCACAAAAAACCCAAACAAAAATAAAACAAAACAAAAAAAGAGGGCCGTAAACCTCCCAGCACCAGCATAATGATTGATACAAGTGGAACTGAGAGTGAAGAAGCTTCAAGACGCAGTAGAGAGCAGAACACATGTTCACGGTACATACTGTATGTGCTTTAAACACAGGCCTGGGAGCATGAATGTGCTAGCACATAACATGCACTCAAACACACACACACACACACACACACACACACACACACACACACACACACACACACACAACACACACACACAACACACACATAAAAATCAAGCATTGCCCCAAATCTGATTCATCATTACCCTCCATAAATGTTAAGGAGTGTCATGGTTACTTTGCCCCTTTGTCGATTTAACTGCTGCAAGGTTTGTCCTCTGTTGACCACCGTACTCTCCCTTTCTATCCCATCACGCCACGCTGCCGTTTTTCACTGTACAGGTGTATTGAATTCAGAACAATCAACACGTCTGTCTCTGGGGTAACCACTCTCCCAGAGAGAGGAGCAGCTTCTCAAGGACATGAGCACAGAGAAGTAGAAGAATGACTGGATCTTGATACGACTGATCAGCGTCCCAGCTTTGTATTATGGTATTGTGCTGTTTGGGTGCAATGCATTATCCATTAACCAAATGTCTGGGTTAACCCATTCATTCTTGGTCGTATAATCACCCTCCCATGCATGCTCGGTTGGAAAATGTATTCATATGTTTAAACTTTCTTTTGGAAACTGCTTCCCAGTTTTGAGCGGGACAGATCAAATAAAGACACAGAACGCTTTCATTTGGGACGTGTGGGTAGCCCTGATCCAGAACCATCATACGCATTTTCAACATTCTTCCTGTGACAAATTTTGTGTGTTGCTCAGTCACTAAAATGTCAACATTACAGAACGCCAAAATTCACGACCCTAATATATAGAATTGCAGTCATGAATCAGGGCTACCACACCGGCAGAAATGATGGCAGGGTGAAGAACGAGTGCTTCCCGTCGTTGGGGCTCTTGTCTCGGACACACTCATGACAAAAGACAAAGGGGTATGACTTTCAAATACCCACAGTGATTAGAACACATGAAATAGCATAAAAAAGACACGACATGCATGCCATTACAGGGCGACACACACTAAGCCTCCAGGGTTTGGAGACCGATGTAAAGACAATTGGTTTTTGTCCATGTGGAAATGACATGCAACTCAAGTTCTTAGCTATGCCAGGGCAATACTTGTCACTATCTGACTTTCACTGACTCCAGGACATTCCTCTGGCTTATAGTCAGGTACATCCATGTCAATATGTCGTTGAGTCTCTGTATGACTGGTCCAGGCGCCTTCTGCCAACATTCACAGTCCTGTTTAAGGTTCTATTTCTTAAATTCATTGGTCCATTCATTGGTCCTACATCCAGCACTTAAGACCTTTATCAGAAGTACAGTTTACAACGTCTTCCTATGCATTGTTTCTGGTCTAACAAATCATTTTTACTCTCCTGCCTCCTCAACATTTCTTCACCAGACAGTGTTTGAAGGCGGAGGGGCGAGCGCTCAGCACACATCCTTTGGACAGTTTCCCGTCCTGGTCCTTACACTGCACTGTCCGGCTCTGCCAGCCAGTGTCACATGTCCTGGAGCAGGTCATCCAGGAACCTGTTACCCACTGGGGCCCTGGGCTTGGGGTTGAGGGAGCTGGAGCTGTAGGTGGCCCTGGGATCAGGATAAGGGGAGCAGAGGAGGTTGTAGTGGTGGTACTGCTGGTGGTGGTTCCTGTTGTGGTTGAGACCGTCGTAGTGCTCAAAGGAGTTGACTTTGGGTTAGGGATGAGCGGAGCTGAGGGCTGCTGCGGGGCTGTCCGGCGGGGCATGAAGAAGCTGTAACGAACATCCAGGGGCTTTTTGGCGTCTGTGGCTAGAATCTGGATCACCAAGGCTTCTTGAAGAGCCCCGGGGCCCATGCTGTGAAGCCATTCATCCCTTTGGCTCCAGCCACTGTAGTTGAGCACAGAACCATTGAGTGGGATGATTGTCTCAGAGGTGGAGATCATGAACTTGCCATTTAGGAGGTAATCGCCATTGCCCCGTCGGAGGGCTAGGTAGGCGGTGTAGCGGGTCTGGTCTTTAGCCTTGTGTTGACGGACCTTTATATGGGTGGAGCCTGCAGGGATCTTCACTACATCAGTGTAACCCTTACTGTTTGGCAAGAGAGACATAAAAAGACAGATCAGCACAGTATTCTGTTTGCTGTCGCTGACTTTGCTCTGACGAAATTCTACATGTGCAAACTTATCATCACTAAACTGAGACTCCCCTCATGTGCATGTATGCAAATGTGAGGATGTATAATGCGCAGTTCAAGTCTCTTTTTCTTACCTCTTCTTTGTGAAGTTGCCCACTACACGTATACATCCTGTGCTGTCACCTCCACATATGCCGCACTTGTCAAACTGCAGCTTGGAGCCGATAATGCCATCGCAGCCTGTCCGTACACACTTCCCCTTCACACACACCGAGCTGCTGTAAGGACGGCACTCTGTCCCGTCCACCACCTGAACACGGAGCGAGTCGTAATATCACCATGAGTCTTCACATTTTCTTTCATAAATAATACACTGCACCCTTTTCTTTTTTAACTAACTCACCCTCTGAGAGAACACCACATAGTATCCTGTTCCTTTTGCTCTGCAGGTCAACTTGCAGACATCTTTGGGGAGAACTCCAGCGTATTTAGGCACCCACTCAACGAAGGTCTTTACCCCTTTAGGATCTGTCTGGGGACCGTTGCGCACCTCACACTGCTCCTGACGGAAAGTCTTATCTGGAGAAAAGTTCCATTCAAATTAGGGATTATATCTTTCCTGTAATAAATTAACATCAGCTTGAAATATTGCTATGATGAATGATTCCAATTATGCATGTACTCTCAGGCTGTCACACTCACTTGATGCTGGACATGGTGTGACGTTGCAGGACCGATAGATGGCCCTCTTCCCGGTGCAGTAGCGCCCGTTGTTCCGCGGCGGCGGGTTGTTGCACAGACGCTGGGCGAACTGCACCCCGCCTCCGCAAGTTCTGGAGCATGCACCCCACGGACCCCAGGAACTCCAGCTGCCGTGGTTGGACGCCTGGGAGAGGGAGGAGCGGGGTGGAAAGAAAAGAAGAGGAGAGGAGAGGGAAGATAAAAGAGGAGATGAGGGTCGGGGGAAATGACAGCAGAGGAGAGATCAGAGAGTAGAGGGGGATGAAGGGAGGAGAAAGAGGGAAAAAAGAAGGAGATGAGAGAGGACAATTAGCGCTTATCAGACATGTTGGGAGTCAGAGTGGTAGCTGGCCAAGCCACGTGTCACAGGGAAAACCCTTTGGAGAGAGATCTGTGATAAGGAAAATGTGGAATGTAGTGCAACAGAGAGAAAAGAAACGAGGCAAACCTCATGTGATAATAACTAAAGTCTGTTTAAAACTGCAGCTCACATGTTTCCCCTGAGGAACAGCCTGAATGAAATTCTCAAGGTAACGTACTTAGTTTTGTGTGTTTCCAACCAGTCGTTCTAAAAATGAATGAATAAGTAGCGTTTAACATTTTATGAGACAAAGTTGATTTTATAATCCTGAGGCTCTGCAAAGCTTCTTTGGAAACAGCTTTTTCATTTAGTTCCACAGCTCAGCCTTTATAGCTCTTGGACTTCATCTTTCCACAGTAAAAGCTACTTAATCTGCAATCATACTGCAAGAAATATCTAGAGGTTAAAAGATTGTGAAGTCTAAAATGGAGGGGGTTTAACGCTGCTCAGTAACCTGGTCGTCATACATGGCAGCGAAAATGAAGCAAGTCAGGACTTGGGCCGGATCCACGCACTCGCCTGCCAAGGATCGAGTCAGACTCATCAAATGTCATGTGACAAATAAACACAAAGAAAATATTCATTCCCTCTTTCCAATTCTTTTTGACTTTCCCTCTCTTTTCCCTCCACCGACACACACACACACACACACACACACACACACACACACACACACACACACACACACACACACACAGTGTCGACAGGCTGCCAAGAACAGATTTGGCGCTTTAAGTCATTAAGGCCAAATTCAATTTAGATCTGTTTAAGTAAGGCCAAGAGAACAAATAGCACAGATCAGCAGTGGCATAAATAAAGCAGACCACACAATGAAGGAGGAACCCGTGACATTTTTCCCTTCAAGTGTCTCTGTCTCCTCTACTTCATCTTTTTCTTTCTTAGCAGCTGCCCTGTGTACTGTATATTAAGTCCATTCCTTTTAATCTTTGTCTACCACAGACAAATTTGAAGAAATGAATGCTTAAAATATCAGGTTTTGAACTATAAAAAGGAATCTATTTTTGATTTTAGTCATTTTTGTCTCTCTTGACAAACACCTTCTGTCTCTGTGTCCTTCCCCAACTCTCCCTCACATCCCTCTTACCGAGTAGTGTCTCTTCCGTGTCTTGTCCACGCACTTTCCCTGCAGGCAGATGCGTCCCTTCCCGCAGGGCGTCCCCTCCACGGCCGGCAGCTTTTTGGTCAGGCACACCATCTGTCCCTGACGAATCACGGCGCACCACAGCCGGGAGCACACGTCCATGCCCGGGCAGACTGTGTACTCGGGGCCGAAGGCCAGGCGGCACTGGCGGACGGCGTCGTAGCTCTGACCTGGGAGCTCCTCTGGGCCGAGGAGGGGCTGGCGAGGAGAATCGAGGAGACACTCGGCTGTGGCAGAGAAGAAGCAGGAGTGAATTTTAAACTGGTGTATGAAAATCTATTTTAATCTATTAACAAATCAGGCCTGTATGACTTATCACCTCATAAAACTTCTGGAGCAGCAGAAGATAATGTCAAGCCTGAAACAATGCTGTTTCTACATGAATTATGCCAACAGCGATGGAACTGCTGAGCAAAATGTCAGCAACAATGCTTTATGGTGGTCATGAATGAAACTGCTTGACAAAACTGGAATGCAAAAAATGACTCATCTTGATCTCTTGCCAGTGATTTGTCTTTGTCTGGGCTGCAACAAAACTCTTTGAGAAGTTAATAGGATTGTAAATGACTCTATTAACAGAGATTACAGCTTTGTTTGGTAGTAAACAGCTCTCAGTGTTATGTGTGCGGGAGGAAAGTGACCGAAAGTCAAATTTGCATGGAGGTCATTTGTAGATAGAGAAAATAAAACTTCTACTGGCTGGGAAAAGTTCTCACTGTTAAAAGAACAGATGTTTGCAAAACCGCAGGCATGGACTTTCTCTTTTCCCCACGTCTTTATTGCTCTGTATTTTTCTCCCACGCTCACCGTTGCCATCGTCGAAGAAGTCGGTGATGGTTGCCGAGGTGCAGCGGCTCCAGGGTTTGGAGGCGTCGATGGAGGTGAGGATGGAGGACATGAGCCGCTTGTCGCTGTTCACCCCGAAACGCTCCTCGCAGAACTTGGAGTCGTCGTGGGACAAACCGAGCAGGTGACCTGGTGCACACAGAGAGAGCGAGAGAAAGGAGATTTTCAGGAATGTTATGGTGACACAATGTGCAGAGTTGGAGTCACTTGAAAGGACAGGACTTGTCTCAGGTTTGCAAATGCTGCAAGAATGAGAAAAGAAAACATACTGAGCGCTCAGGTATCAGGTGTATGACATCAGACATACTGGCCTGATATTAATCAGCGAGAGAGATGTGCTGACAGGTGTGAAAGTGCTTGCCCTGGCTAGTCTGCCCCACTGTTTACATGTTGGAGACGGAGTATCCATGCCTACCTATCTCATGCGCGACAGTAAACGCAGCGTGAAGCCCGTCGTCCTCGATGACGGCGCAGCTTCTCTCCGGGGAGCAGATGGTGCCCACGTCGGCCATGCCCAGGGTGTCACAGGAGTGGTGGCCACAGAGGTCCTGGACAAAGGAAACAATGTGAGTTTAAATTCATCCAGAAAAAAAGCGGAGAAAACCAGTTAAGAAAAGATTGATTTCAGCAGTTTTCTTGAAAGAAATGACTTCGCCCTCCATCCCAGGACCTGATCCCAAATCTCTGTCTCTCTCGCCTCAGGCATTGCCCCTTGTTCATTGCTGCGTTTACAGGACAAGAGGTTAGAATACACCCTGTGAGGAAAGCTTCTTCTTCATCCTCTCATGCTGGACTGAAGGCTACTGGACACTGCACTTACTCAATATTGTCAAAGTAGTATAATGAGAAAGGGTAGGCTGGGGCTAGATGTTTGCATGCCGGCTTCAGTAGAAGTGATAGAAATAGAAGCAAAACAAGCGTTAACATTAGTGTTGCTTCCCACCACTGGAGACAAGTAAACAGCTGTTAATGCTAACGTTGGCCATGTAGTGATAGTAAAACTTGGTGGTTGAATTTCACACACTGATACAGTAATTTAGTAACCACCCTCTTTCACCTCCAGCAATGTACTATTGCAATTTCATAAAGTTGGAAGGTTTGTGAAAGACACTTAAAAAAGATGAAAGTGATGCTGTATAGCCAAAAAGTTTAAAAAACACTGTCCCATAATGCACCTTGGTAGCATCTTTCTTTAGAGCCTCCCTGCCCATGTCTTTCAAACTCCACACCAAGTCCACAGAAGACGTTACACAACTGTTTCAAAGGCTGAGCAGTACTCCCCATGACTACTGATTTTGATATGTTAAACTGGCGTAGTGTCCCTTTAACTTTTCTTCCAATGCTTTTAATACCCACTTCCTTCCTGTGCCTCAACCATCTCTCTGTCTGTCTGACAGAGTGCCAGAGTGCATAGTATTGATCTTTGTTTTGATTCCCACACATGTCCATGCAGATGAGGCCTCGGGGCGCACAGCCTGGCCCCCGCTGAGTGAACAGATCAATCAGTTAATCATACCAGTGTACACACGCCTGCACACGGGCCCGTGCGCATGTGAACGCGCGCTCACAATGCAATATGATGTACATGTGTAATCGATGCACAGACGCGCACAGCTGTACGAAGACAAACAACCGTGCATGTGCACATGAGAGCGTCCAAAAAAAGGGAAAACACAACACGCAAACACACACACGTCCCTGTGGAGAGGATGAATCGTCATGTTAAGTGGTGCTGACAGGCCTGCTGGGTCATGTGTGTGAGGCGCACTGGGGAGGGTGTTTACCCGTTCCGGGCCGATCGGTCTGGAACAAACTGCCTTGTGTTCCACGCTCACACACATGACTGACTGGGTGGGACCACCTCACACACACACACACACATGCAAGTACACTCAGATGCACTTAACTATAAGACTGAATGAGAAAACACACGCACATACAGAGATTATATAAATCATATACAGGATTTAACTGGACACTCACATGCACACACACAGAGTACAGGAGGAGTGTGCCTGCTTTTGCCAATTGACTGTCGGATACATGAGAAGCACACAAAGGCCGAGTCTGACTGCATGAATGGCTGCTGAGAGCCAAACTATGCTTAAGTTTCTCTTTACTTTTCTGGGTGCAGACAAGCATGAAAACTATAAAAGAAAGCCTGTTTGTTTTGAATCACACAGTGAGAACGTATAGAGAAGTTTACCTTCATATTTGCTCTGTTTCTCTTTCCCCATTTCCCACACTCTTTCACTTCAACACTTTACACCTCCCTCCACTGCATTTATTTATTCATTCATCCCCTCCCAGGCTCTAGTATGAGAACAGCTTTTGTTTCGCTCTGTCTTGTATACTCAGCTTTCGTCTGTACAGCACAGAGTAACAGGACGCACGTGGGTAAAAAGGAGAAAAATGGGAATCTCCCCCAATTAAATAGTTACGTGTGAAAAATACCTGAAATGACCCCAAAAATCACATCCCTATCTGCGTATTGTTTACTTCTTTCCTCTCTGTTTTCATCCAAAGGCCAAAGTAAAGAAAAAAGAAATTGAGGAAACAGCCACTGAGGGGGAAAGGACTGGTGGGGGTGGGGGGCGGAAATTAAAGAGAAGAGCTGAGAGAACAAGGAGTTACAGAAATATTGGCAGAAATAACAGGAGAACAGGTGGCAAGCTGGTCGTGAAGGTCAGGAGACGATCAGAGCCGAGCGTATGTGTGCATGTGTGTGTTACAAGACCACTTGCAACCTAAGCCAAGGCGAGTGTTAAGCAAACAGCCAGCCAGACCCAGACACACACACACACACACATACACACACACACACCACACACATGTACACACTAACATTCCTCTAGCAGTGTGAGTTTAACTCTGTCTGTGTGATGAAAACACACTGCAGGCTAATTTCAACAAAGCTGCTAATCAAATGGAACAAAACCCAGCTGTCTAACAGTGATGGACAGGTTGTCAAATGATGTGAGACGTCAGACCATGACCATTAAGTAACAGACACTGCATTGCTGCTTTAGCAGTTTGATATGTCATCTGAATGAGACACACTGTGAAAAACAACTTAGTAATTTATCCAATAACTGTACTGTACTTAAAGCCCCTACAATCAGTATTTATATTAACAGCAACAACAACGAATCATAACAAACTAATTGCATTTTAGCGTCTTTCAGCTTGCTGTTTTACATAAACTGTTTTTTTTTTTGAGGCAGGGCACACTGAGCTTTTTGCTGAAAATAGCTGCCTGTTGGTGAAAGTAGGCCAAACGATAAAATGATAAAAAAGACTGTAGAACAGAGGAGGACTGCAGAGTCAGGTGTTCATTTTCTGTAGGTTTGTAACTTCAAGAAAGTCCTTCCACATGTTCCATCAAGATAAATTAAAACTCCCTTTAAAACTGTTCTATTCTGCCCTAACTGGACTGATAAGCAACAATTCAGTCAGCACAGTAATGATCATTTATGCTGTATGTTTTGAGGATGTGTGGCAGCATGTAAACGCAGAACAAAAGTGGTCCCAGGACTGATCCCTGTGGAACAGCGTGTTTAAAAAAAGGATAAAACACTTTGTGTTACGTCACTAAGATACTGCATAAGTGGAATCAGGAAAGCGCTGTCCCCTTGAGACCAGTAATGTCCTCAAAACAATGGTGTTGAAGGCAACACTCAGACCTAGCAACAGCAAGATGGATGTGACATCTGAATCAAACGAGCCTGACTTCTGATTAAGTGATGGCCAAGTAACACATTTCTAAAGGAGAAATGAAATCATCCACTAATAAAATAAAAGTATGACAAGTTGGACTGAATGGTGTCATTTTTCATTGCATGGAAACATGAACCAGCCTCAGGTCAGCACTCAAAGGAAACTTCAGACCATGATTGCAAACTGGAGTGCAGCTTAAAGCCACTGATGCATCACAGTGTGAAGAGGGCGGGGCTCATGTGTGGTCACGGGGCAGTCTGGACTCTCTGGCCCGCTGTGTATATCGACAGACCCGGGGGCCTGGGGTCGAGGGTTTGGGATTCGAGAGCTGTTTGCAGGTTGTCAACATATGGCAGACGAGGAATAGCATGTGTGAAATATCAAGAACAGTTAAAACAAATAGAGGGAGTAGCTGTGACAGGGGTGAGGGCTGGGAAATGTACACTTTAATGTACAGACAGAGGAGAAGAGAGGAGAGAAGAGGAGAGGAGAGGAGGATGACAAGTGCTCAGGACAGGGAGGAGTCCAAACTATACACATACTGTAGGAGGGTGAATGATGTAACTATGTGTAAAACACGTGTAGAGGAAACAGACTGTGTATAGGTACATGCTGTGTCTACATCAGTGTGTATTTTACATCCATCATCATTACATAAGTGCCCACTCAGAGTGATTTTACAGTTTCGTGCTAAAACTAATAATTCCAAGCAAGTTGAAAGTAAAAACTAACAAGATTTGTTGTTGAAGTTTTTGTTTGGACATGACAGTGTGGGAAAAAATCTATTGCTTTTAACATCATGTGATTTTGCCTGTATTTGGCATTGATTTTTGTAGCACTAAACTGGAGCATGGTAGTTCTTCTCCGACACTGGGATCAGTGCATGTGACAAAATACTTTCAGCTCAAGATCTTCTTACTGTTACTTTTTCTGAGCTCTCAACATGTTGCAGTCTTCATCAACAAATGGAACTTGTCCTACCTCATTTTTTATGTGCGTTGGATATGACAGCCAGCTAAAAACATGGATGAAAAATGTAAAAAATAAATAAAGGTGCTATATGTACGTTTTTGTTATTGCTACAAAGCCAACAAGACAAGAGCTTAGAATACGCCCTCTGGGCTCCTCTCATGTCGGAGTGAGGGCAGACTGGACGCTACAGTGATTCACTATCACAAAGTGGTATTACAAAGCAGGACGGGTGGGGGCTAGTTAACGTTTAAAGTGCTAACTCTAGCAGAAGAAAAGAAGTGATAGAAACAGAAGAAAAACTTTGCTGTTGCTTTCCACCACTGGATACAGCTCTTGACTAGTGAAGGAATGACGTTTGATGCTGAACATGTCACACTTCTTCTAGACTGGTAATGCTAATGTTAGCTATGTTACATATAGCACCTTTAAGTCTTATTAAAAGCTATACTTCACATTTGACTGGAGTAAAGTGAAAGTGACCTTACATCAGCCTGGGTTGAAGAGGTCTTCACTTCTGTATTATTTGCATTACAAGTTCCTGCGAGCAATGTCTATCCAAATATTTTAAAGGAAAAAAAAAAAAATTCAAATGGCAGCATGAACACATGTTTGTCAGTATCTCCACAGCTCTGCAGACTCTCTGGCCACCTTACAGTAGGGCTTTGTCCACAGTCCCCAGCTCACAACAAGTGAACACAGCCATGCATAAGATTTAATGTTCCCATATACGCAGATACACAGTCAGAAGAGTCCCCCTCAATGTGCCTGTTGTTTTGTTCTGGTCCTGGTATGTGTGGAACCGGGTGACACTGCCACACGGGTCAGTTCACTGCGGGTACAGGGTGTTGGAGTAATTGGACCCGACCACAAAGAGATGAGTTCCCTCCAACCCCGTGCCCCCGTGCCGCCCCCTCCCCAATGTGGTCTGACTTCATAGTCACTAAGTCTTCAATGAGCTTCAGTTCTAGTTCAGCAGACTACAATAATCAGGATTTACTCCACAGCTGCTCCAAACACACAGAGGAAAGAGGACTTATACCACTATTTGGTTACCTCTGACAGTCGGTACAATGAAATACCAGGCAGACCTTCTCCTACTACACACCTGACCTGACTCTACAGCACATCCAAGTCAGTCTGTCTTTGTTAAGTCTCCACTGGGGCCAGAGCCAAAGTTATTTTCCCGAGAAAGTCCTGGGGAAATAGTTAACACATTGCCATGCCTCATATATCACACGTCTTTTCTTTTTCACCAGCAAGAGGTACCTGAGCCAAATAAAGTTATTTCCTCACTGGCGTTCTGTCAGTGGAAACATTAATGGCTCTATCCTGTTTGTAGAATGACGAATTTTACGCAGGTCCTGACATTGTATGGGGGATCTTTTCTGGCAAAATGATTAATGGCTCAATGAAAGTGTGGTTCTCATGAAGAATGGGGCCAAATGAGCATTTTTCAAAATGTCAGCATCTCCACAATCCACATTTTTTCCTTTGTGGCACTTTGGCTGCCGTAGGAGTGGATACAAATTCCTCCTTTTCAAGAATGTGTGTGTGTGTGACCGACAAGGTAAAGTAACAGCAATTTAAGCACTCAGCTGAAACCCCCAGAATCCTGATAATGGCCTTTAAACTGCTGAAGAGCTCAGAGGTCAAAGTTCAAGTAAGGCGGTGGCTGCTTGTCTTGGCTCTACAGTATTAAGGTCGCGACCCTAAACTCAAGTCACGCATTAGCTATGTGCTTATTCTGCACGCTGACTCAAATTTAGCTCATTTGCTGTAAAGAAATGCAACAGATAGGGATCATGCACCCAGTCAGACGTCTGTACTGTGTTACACAGGTCACAGTAGATGGTGGTGGTGGTGACAGGTTAAATCTACAGCATGACCTCCAGGTTCAGTAGTGAAGGTGAGATGTGTGTGAATGAAGGTCAGGAGACAGGTTTATGAATAATGCAAGTGCTGCGACAGGTGAGACAAAAATGAAGTGCTGGCTGATATACTGTTAAGGTCAATATGAGGCTCGTATTGGCTGTTTGTGATGGTGGATCCAGGGTGGTCATGTGTTTTTTAAAAGGATCAAATCCCATGGAGACGAGAGAAAATCCACAGTACACTGGCTGTCATGTTTCATTAGAGCTTCCTGTCTGTGTTGCCTCTGCCCTCCTGTCCCGAGGCCTTTTAGAGGCATCCGGATGACTGTTTCCATGCCCGCCCTTGCCAAACCTGACCGATGATGGCACTTTCTTTTTTTCTTCCAGTCTCGCCTGTGCAGGTGTAGCAGCAACAAGGTTAGTAAGAAGCCACAAGGTGGTTGGCACGCTAAAACTGTGCCACTTTGCCAGCCTCAGGTATGCACTACCAAGCTGCCCTGCCAATGTGCGAAGGTGCCAAGTTGCCCCCCCCCCAAGCCATGACAAGACCTTGCATGACTTGAATGCACCACAATCCAAGGCGAAGTGGATCTGACACGTCAAGTGGAGCTAACCACTGTAAAGCCACACCCTGAGAGGTGAAAAATGCACGGAGATCTGCTGCTGCCCCTGCGGCTTTTGGACCAGGTGGGGAGGAAGACCGGGGGGGGGCTGAAAGAAGGGATATATGAGTGTGGTCTCGGTAAACGTACGGCTTCTCGCAGGGTGGATGTGTTTGTTTTTCTGACAGCTCCCAGCCCCAGCTGACAGACGCCGGAGAAGTAACTGGGAAAAAATGTGCAGACTGGGGAGAGAGAGGAGAGAGAGAGAGAGAGAGAGAGAGAGAGAGAGAGAGGCTGGGATGACTATCTAATTAACCAGAGTTTCAGGGGAGTTTGAGGGTTATTTCTGCAATGCACCCAGCAGCTGATTTCAAACCTCCTACCCTGGGAAGAATGTGCGTGCACGCGCCTCGCCTCGACAGAAGGGACTGCCTAGAAAAACACCAGGCGCAGGAAATACAGTTTTTATGGCACGCGAGATTCAACAAAAAAAAAAAAAAAAAGACTGTGGAGCGAGAAAGAGGAGGAGAAAGAAAACAAACAGTAAAGGAGTGGATATACGCAGAGACATGTGGGGAGCAGGCTGTGAAGTCTTCACCTCTGATTGACTGTGATTCAAATGGGGAGTGATGCACAGTCAGCCAGAATTAGCGCTTTATGTGTCGCTTACCTACCTGCTCCTGGAAAAAATAACACGCAATTAGGCTATTACATGTATAAAATATTAAAAGGTGACGTGTGTCAGTTATTTTCATTACAGAGTGTGTTTTATAGGCTATTCGCATTAAGCCACCCAAGGCTCAACCTGCCAACAGCTTACAGTCGAGCAGCTGCCACCGCGTGCACCATCAAAACAAACCGTGGCGTCACTCCGCTGCCTTGGCATCACACCGAGGCTCTGAGCCGCCTCCCCTCCGCTCTGTGGGACGGAAGGCGGGCGGAGTCGGCACGGACAGGTGGTGGAGGTGCGGGGAGGGGAGTTTTGTTTACCTGCCTGGTGAAGAGGATGGCGGCGTCGTGGTGGTGCTGGTGGTCGTCGTCGAGCGGGTTCTGCTGGTTCTGCCACTTGCAGAAGCTCTTGAGCGTCGCCGCCGCGTTCTTGGACACCTCCAGCCCCTTCTCCTTCTCGCCGACCACGGTCACTTTCACCACCGACAGCCGGATAGGGTTCTCGATGCTGGCGTGCCCGTACAGCTTGGAGGCGATGGAGGCCAGTGTGAGCAGGTAGTGGTTCAAGTCCTTGCCGTATTTCTTTGTCATGGTGTCGTCGGCGACCAGGAGCAGCTCCACGTGCCTGGCGCGAGAGACCGACCTCTTGCGCCGCGCGCCGGGCTCCGGAGCGGCCACTTCGGCGAGCCGGCTCCACCACCTCCGCCCGCGCGCGCCGTGGTCGTCGGCGCTTTCCACCGCGAGCCCCTCTCTGTCCCGTTTCCCCTTCCCTCGACCTCTGCGCCGGCGTTTCCCCGCCGCATCCCTGCGTCCCCTGCGCCCGTCGCGCGTCCCGCAGCTCTCGCGCCCATCGCGCATGGCCTCGAAGCTGAAGCTCTCGCGCGTGAACACGTGGAGCGCGCTCTCCGCGTCCTTGTCCTGCAGGGCGCGCACGTCATGCTCGTGTCCCTTCGCCCTGATGATAGGCGTGATGGTGTAGCGCGCGTGGTTCACGGCGAAGAAGCCCTCGAGACCCCCGCCGCAGAGGTTGAAGACGGCCAGGGACTCCGGGTTGGAGTCCACGGTCCCGCGGTACACGCACTCCCGCTGCAAAGGCGCATGACTGTCCCCCATCATAGCGAGCACATACTGGGGGCTAAAGTGATGCGACAGCACCGACTCGTCCCGCTCCATGTCCAGCTGAAACCGGCTCCCGTCCAGGTACACCAGGTAGCCCACCTTCCCTCCTCCGTGGTAAATCCGGTCAACTGTCCGCACGACTCCATCCGTCCTCCGGGCAGGTGTGAGGAGCGACCCGTTCGCAGGTGGAAGATAGAAACCCTGGAAAGTAGAAAGCCCGGCTCCCAGCTCCAACTCCACGACGCACAGCAACAGTAGCCGAAACCAGAGCATGCCCCCGGCCAGAGCACCAAGGAGCCGCACCATTGTTCATTCCAACCCGAAAAGCATCAATGTATCCACTAAAACAAGCCCGGAGCGGCCGAGGAGACAACTTTGAGTATTTGTTCCTCCAAAAAGCGCATCCTCCCGGTGTCTAAACCCCCCATGCAAAAACACACAGTAGTAACCAACAGGCGAGAAAACAAAACCATTGAGGAGAAAGAGGGGAAAAAATGGAAAAGAAAAAAGCCGCAGAGAGGGACTGTGCGCAGGCTGCAGAGCACTGAGCTGAACTTGGAGAACAAAAACACAAAGTTTGCTCTTAATAGGACCCGGAGAGAAAAAGTCCTGCCCCCTTTGCGCTCAATCACCACTCCTCCACCACCACCACCACCACCCCTCCTCTCTTCCCTCTCTCTCTCTCTCTCTCTCTGCCTCTCTTCCTCAAATCAGAGTAAAGTCAAGTGCTGGAGGAGAGAGGAGAGAAACCTGAACAATGCTGTCACTGGAGTATTTTCCCACTGCCTCAGCAAAGGAAAGAAGAGCCTGTTGTACTTTAGCAAGTCCATCAAAAAATCCCTCTGTATCATATTGAGCGGCAGAGAAGAAGAAACATAAAACAAAACATCAGCAAAACAAGTCCTGCCTGCCCCAAACGGCCACATGCTGGCGCCCCCAGGACCAACACCATTTATCTCAACTGGAAAATGTCTCCATTAAACACTGGCCTGTTATTTTTACACTTTGACTCCTTTAATAATTGAAGGCTAAAAAGTCCAACAGGGTTTGACTGGAGAGTCTCAGCAAAACTAGAGGGGAATAGATAATTTATGGCCAGGCCCGAATAAGAACTCTGGGAGTTCGGCGTTCCCATGTGAGGCGTTTTAATGGCGGGAGAGAGGAGGAGGAGGAGATGGAGGAAATGTGTGAGCATGCATACAGTAGGGTGCTGTATTGAGAGAAAGTGGGGTGGGGGGAGTGTGTGTCTGCAGGTGTGTGACTGTGCTTTGGAACTGCCTTGGGAGCTGTCTTGATTATTTATTGTACCTTTAGGGAAGTGTGGTGCCAATGGGATGTCATACTTGTTGGAGGGGAGGGTGGGGGTGGGGATTTAGCAATGCATACCTGACTGGAGGTGAAGTCACCAAGCCTCAATCGCACACAAACACACTCTCAGAGCCAAACTAAGAGAGTGGCTTTTCTTAGAAGTCTTAAAAGTTCCAAAACCACTGCTCATTTGCTGAGTCACCTAACAGCTATTACCTTTGCACACCACAGAGGGAGTTTCAGTGTGTGTGTGCATGCTAAAAGGGAGGCCCTCTCTTTGTGGATTCACACACACACACACACACACACCCTCGCGCAAGAACCCCAGAGCAGCTATTATGTTTCAACTTTTTGTCGCGT